>NW_027208203.1:300000-600000 GCF_964237555.1 Oryctolagus cuniculus | reverse complement strand
CTCTGCCTCTCCTTCACTCTGTGTAACTCTGACATTCAAATAAATATTTAAAGAAATGCTTATTAAATAAAGAAATGGAATGCCTTCCATAGGTAGGGTGAACATTTAACTTGTTTGGCCCAAGATGATTCTGGTTTATACATATCAACAGTGTATAATTATTAATATGCCCTTTTTATGATCAAACTTGTGTGAGAACAACAATTACATATTCACTTAAGTGTGGCAGTCATCAAATAGATCTCTATTTCCTAGGCCCATCTATTAAGTATTTCTTGGAGCTCAGAAATCTTATGTATTTATTTTGTATATCTTCAAATATTCATTTAACTAAAATACTGACTCTGTCAAGATGCTGAATTTTAATTTCACATCAGATATGTTTCTTGCCCCATTTAGTTTTCCATCTGGCAAGAAAGAACAATCTACCCAAGGAATATTGCCTGACCTTGAAAATACTAGTGTGAAGTCAGTGGATAAAGATTTAACCACTCCTAATCCAGCAACAAATTTAATTCCATGAACTCTAATTCAGAGAAGTAATCATAAGCAAAGAACTTGATGTCACCCAGTTATCCATTTGAACATCTACTTAAAAAATAAAACAATCCAAAAAACACACAAATACCTAAGAATTCATAATACATACATTCCATTTTGATATTAAACATAAGAAAAAATGACCATGGAATAATAGCAACTTTGAATCTCCTCCCTTTTTCAGACAAGTAATAATCATATGTGGTTCTCTACAGTGTAAATTATTGTAGGCACTCTTCTCTCTCATTTTTTTTTTTTTTTTGCCCTATGAGACATTTAAGGTGTTAGAAACTGAGCCCCAAGACAAAAGAATGATTTTTTTAAAACCAGTATTATATTTCATTGGCTTTTAGCTTAGACTTTTTAATGATACTGTCATGGACTTTTTCTGAACTCTTTCCACTCAATTTCCTGTTTGAAAATTGATAATATTGCCCACAGAATTGATCTAAGGTATAAATGACATGATGTAAGACATTTAGGCCCTTAACCTGGCTCCTTGAAGATACTCAGCAATGTTGGCTCTGCATCCAGTTCCTCTGTTTGTCTCTGTACTTGGTAAATTAAAAGAAAGTGTAAAATTTGAAAAGAACAATCAATACAACACAAATAAAAATTGTATTCTCAAAACTGAATGTTAAACTGTGCCTTCTACACCTGTGCTGAAAGTTACATTTTATTTATAGTCATTTATGATTTCAGAGAAGTTTCCAGGGACAATGCAGCAAATAAGATTTTTTTCTGAAAGAAGACAGAGGTTATAAGAGAGTTAGGATTTGGGGTCAATTAGCAGCAGTGGTTGTCACTGTAAGATTTTGCTTCTGGGTCTGGCGCTGTGGTAAAACCACTGCTTAAGTGCCAGCATCCAATATGGGCACTGGTTCAAATTCCAGCTGCTCCATTTCCCATCTAGCTCTCAGCTGTAGTCTGGGAGAGTGGTGGAAGATGACTCAAGTCCTTGGGCCCCTACACTTGCATGGAAGAATTGGCAAAAGTTCTTGGCTCGTAGCTTTGGATCGGCTCCGCCCTAGTGGTTACAACAAATTTGGGAGTGAACCAGTAAATGAAAGACCTCTCTCTCTGTCTCTCTCTACATCTCTCTCTCTGCTTTCACTTTCTGCCTCACCTTCTCTCCTAACTCTGACTTTCAAATAAATAAATAAATACATCTTTAAAAAAAAGAGGAGAGAAAATTCACATATAAAAAGAAAAGATTTCACTTCTGGAAAGGAAGGACACCAAATGATCCTTGAGATTTTGGGTTGGGAAGGACAGAAAGGAGGGACATAAACAAAAGCAAAGGCCCTCTGGTGGTGGGCACCCACCCCAGACTGCAGCCCTAGGGGAGGGCCAGCCTGTGTCTCTAGGGATGCTTAGGCCTGGACTTCATTTCCCAGAGTTCCCAGGAACTCAGGCATATTCTGCATTCCAAATGTCTGTGCGCATGCGCATGCTAGTGCCCGCCCATGGGCCTCTGAGTTGGGACCAGAGGGAGTTCATTCCCTGATCTGAGTCAACCCTGGAGGCTGTGCTGCACCTTCTCCCACATTTACTGTGTCTCCTGCTCTGCACGTGTGATCCCAGGCAGTTTCCGGGTGCTCACTCCGAGCCTGCCTCCTGCTGCTGCTTCCCTCTTCATCCTCCGCCTGTGGGTCCCACGTGCAGGGACTCTCTGCCCCGCACTCCCCGTTTCACTCCCTGTGTGTGCAGAAGAAAGAGTACCTGCTCCCGGTACTTTCTGCAGCAGATTTGGGGTACAGGAAGGGTCGGGGACGCATGTGAGAGAAGGGTGGGTGCCAGGGTGGCTGGCGGCCCCCAGTGAGGCTCACTTGCTTCTCAGCGATCATGGCAGCTTTCCCCCGAGGTCAGGACTGGAATGCTCTAAGGATGCTGTGGCCTGGACTCCATTTCCCAGAGTCCCCAGGAGCTCCGAGGATTTCTGCATTCTGAATTCCTGTGCGCGTGCACGTGCTACTGCCCGCCAGGGCTATTTTGTCTCCCACCTCCGCTTCCCAGGCTCCCCGCGCCCAACTGTCCTTCATGTGCTTTATTTAGTGGTTATGGGAGAGAGAGGGCAGCGTTCTGGGAACCTGCACATGCAGGCAGCTGAGAGCACCGGGAAGGAAGGCAGGGAGACTCTGCTCTCCACAGTTAAATAAGCCCAGTTCCCACTGCAAGTGGTCTCTGAATGTAGTCTGGCCAGTCCACCTGCTGTTTCCTGGGCTGGTTCCTGCGGGGTGGGGCTACATGGCCTTCAGCCGAGAGTCTGGGACAGCAGAGGGGTGGGAAGGAGGCTCTGACTAGGCTCTGCCCCACTGCTCTCATCCTGCACCTCATCTTCCTGGTGGGGTCCCTGTGGACACACCTGCCGGGTGTGGCCCTGAGTGTTCAGCTTTTTCCAGAGGGAGCAGTGTGAAGCGTGTGCAGTAGCTTTGGGGATTGATCCCATTTCTGTATTTAATTAACAGATTTTCCAATCTGGAATTTGAGGCTGTTACGGAAAGCTGGGGTGGGAAAACTCCCTTCTTTCAAAGACATAAAGACAGTGGGGAGGTCCAAGGAGTTTATTAATGCCTCCAGGTTCAGCTGGAATGATTTCCTGAGAATTGAGCATCAAACTCAAGGTTCTTAGAATATTTGTAGGCTCATCAGCATCATACCTCAGCTGTTACAGCATTAGTGGGTTTAAATGCAGCCTACATGACTTAGGACCACGTTTCCAATGGTCGGTGGGTCCAGTATGTTTGTAAAAAAGATGCCAGGGACAGATTTATGACTGGAGTTTACAGAAGCAGAACTTAGGGCTTCTTCCCTCCCTAGACAAGATTTCAGTGGGCAGCTGTTTCACTCATTAATTGTGAGCATCCACTTTTCAAGGTTTGTGTTGGATGGGGTCCACTTTTCTTTCTTTGCCTCAGGTTGTGGCTGTATTTCTTCTACAAGGCCATGCAATCGTAGCTGATGATTTGTTTGGTTGCTTTTCTTTTTCTGTCTTCAGCTATTTCTTCTCCTGTTAGCAAGGCTGTCAACTGTTTTTACCTGCCGCTGATCCCTTTGCAAAGTGAAAAGTGAACTAAAATTAATGCAAGTCTACTGTATTGTCAATAACTGGAGCTATTATTTTAAAGATTTATTTATTCATTTGAAAGAGTTACACAGAGAGAGGAGAGGCAGAGAGAGAAAGAGAGAGAGATGTCTTCCATCTGATGGTTCACTCCCATTTGGCGGCATTGGCCAGAGGTATGCTGATCTGAGCCAGGAGCCAAGAGCTTCTTCCAGGATGGAGCTATTTTTCTTTTAATTATTTATTTATTTGAAAGGCAGAGTTACAAAGTGGCAGAAGTAAAGATAGATGGCTCTAGCTGTGTTGATTCGAAGTCAGGAGCCAGGAGCTTTGTCCGGGTCTCCTTCCCCTAGGTGCAGGGGATGAAGTATTTGGACTATCTTCTACTGTATTTCCAGGCCACAGTAGAGAGCTGGATGGGAACTGGAGCAGCCAGGATTCCAACCAGCGCCCATATGGTTTGCTGACTCTGTAGAGAATAGCATTTGTAGAGAGTAGTCACTCTTGCCTCAGTGCTGCCCACTAACTGGAGTTATTTTAATCTGAGTTTGCATAACGTGGAGAATTACAGCTTCATAAATACAGAAAAGTAACAGTTTTTCTCCACCCAGGTCTTTACAGTTACCGAATGATCCACTGATTATCTTACATTCCCCAGTGTTTAATTAAGAAGACCAAATACTTGTCTTATTTTCGGTTCTGTGTTTAAACCCATGACATTTTTGTCATGGGAGGATATTCTACATTTTCATAGAGACTGGTCTGTGGAAGCATCTATAGAAGTTATTAATGTGAGAATGGTAAGAAAGAAGAGGGGAAGAAAAAAATGCACCTCTCCTCCCCCCACAGAGATGCCCACATAGTGTAGAAGGTGTGCCCTTAAAAACTTGCTGACTTTATGTGACAAACTGTGTTTGAGTACTTCACATGTTCTTATAGATAGTTGTTGTCACCAAGTTACTGCTTTATTTATTTATTTGAAAAATCAGAATTACACAGAGAGAGGAAGAATGGCAGAAAGAGTTAGAGATGTCTTCTATCTGCTGTTCACTTCTGCAATTGGCCGCAAAGGCTGGAGCTGTGCCGGTCTGAAGCCTGGAGCCAGGAGCTTCTTCAAAGTCTCCCATGTGGGTGCAGAGACCCAAGGACATGGGCCATCCTCCACTGCTTTCCCATGCCAAAGCAGTGAGCTGGATTGTAGGTGGAGCAGCTGAGTTTCAAACCAGTACCCATATGGGATGCTGGCACTACAGGCAGTGGGTTTACTGGCTATGCCACAGCACTGGCCCCCAAGTTACTAATTTATGAAACTCATTTAGAACAATGAGGGCATCTAGAAAGTAAAAATAGAAACTGAATTCCGATTTGAGGTATTAGGGTGACAGCATTTCTCCTCTTAACCCCAATGTGTTTGAACTATTCTCCTGTGCACTTTGTATCACAGAGCTTGTGAATGGACAAGTAGTTTTGTGTTTTTGCTGGGAAGAGCTGCTTCACACCCATGAAACAACAGTAAAACCTTTTTCTGAGCAAACATGCTGTGTGCCTGTTAATAGGACTTGGAAGCAGCCAAGAATAGGATTCCTAGATTCATCTCCCTAACTGGCTGTCCTTGGCACATCAGTCCCTGCACTGCTGTCAGTTTTGGCAATGTACTCAAAATTTGTAAGAGACAAATATTTCATATGAAGTACATAATCTGGTAACATAGCAGTGATGGCTTTAAGGAAAGATGCCTTGTGAGGAAGCAGTCTGATGGTGTCCATTCATCTTCCCATTAATTACATTTATTGATATCTACCACAGGTTGGGAGAAAGGAATCCTCTTTCTGAATTGCATTAATGCGGGAACACTCATCTACAGTTTATCAAAGATTTTCTGTGTGAGAGAATTGCCAAAATACTACATTGTGTATGGTTTATTTTTATGATTTATTTTATTTACTTGAAAGGCATATGTACCGAGAGAGAAGTTTAGGCTGAGAGATCTTCCATCAATAGGTTCACTTCCCAAATGGCTGCAATGGCTGTGGCTAGGCTAGGCTGAAGCCAGGATTTAGGAGTTTCTTCCTAGTCTCCACTTGGGGACAGGGGCCTAAGCACTTGGGCCATCCTCTGCTCCTTTCCCAGGTGCATTAGGAGGGGGCTGAGTTGGAAATGGAGCAGCAGATCTTCAACCAGTACTGTGTGGGATGCTGGTACTGCAGGCAGCAGCTTAACCCACTATGCCCACCCAAGGTTGTTTTTTTCACAGGGAATGAACATTTTTTTTCCCTAACTCTCAAGATAAAGATTATAGTAGATAATGATGTTTGGTTATAATTTGAGTTTCATTAGCTTTTTCTTTAGTGTAGATTTTTGAAATTAGGAGTCCTACTATTCATCTTATGCTCTCCTTGCTTTGATAAATAAAGTTTCTCCTATCTTTCTTTTAAAATACTTTTAAAAATATGTTTTAAAAAAGGCTTACTTTGTGAATTTGAAAGGCAGAAGGGGAGAGAGAGAGAAGAAAGAAAGAAAGGAAGGAAGGAAGGAAGGAAGGAAGGAAGGAAGGAAGGAAGGAGGAAAGAGGAAAGAAAGGAAAGCAAGGAAAGAAAGAAGGAAAGAGGAAAGAAAGAAGGAAAGAGGAAAGGAAAGGAAAGGAAGAAGGAAGAAGGAAGAAGAAGGAAGGAAGGAAGGAAGGAAGGAAGGAAGGAAGGAAGGAAGGAAGGAATGAAGGAAGGAAGGAAAGAGAGAAAGAGAGAGAGAGAGAGAGAGAGAGAGAGGGAGGGATCTGTTTTAAACTTCCCCCAATGGTTGCAGAACTTCCCACAGTGGTTGCAGTGGCCAGACAGGACCAGATTGAAGCCAAAAGCCTGGAACTCTTGGACTTCCATGTGAGTGGCAGGAACCCGACTTTTGGCCCATCTTCTGCTTCCTTTCCCTGGCATATTAATAGGGGACTGGTTTGAAATGAAACAGCTGGGACTGGAACTGGTGCTCATGGGATGCTGGCATTGTTGGTTATAAATCATGTAAGGCTGATCAGAAATTTCAAGTTGAAAGACCATATTGATTTATTGTTCTTTTAAAGATTTTTTTTTCCACAGGCAGAGTGTACAGTGAGAGAGAGACAGACAGAGAGAAAGGTCTTGCTTTTCCATTGGTTCACCCCCCAATGGCTGCTGCAGCTGGCATGCTGTGGCCAGTGCACCGTGCTGATCTGAAGCCAGGAGCCAGGAGCTTCTTCTAGGTCTCCCACATGGGTACAGGAGCCCAAGGACTTGGGCCACTTTTCACTGATATCCCAGGCCACAGCAGAGAGCTGGATCATAGAGGAGCTGAGCCAGGACTAGTACCAGTGCCCATAAAGGATGCTGGCACTCCAGGCCAGGGTGTTAACTTGCTGCACCACAGCACCTACCCCGATTTATTGATTTTTGAGCTGTGTATTTGATTAATCATTGCTAACTAATGGAGATAGTGCTGGAGGATATTTGTTCCCATTTTTATGCTGTTAAGTATGGAAGTGTTTTCCTAATTTCATTTTCAAATAGCTCATTGTTAGTATAATGGGATGCTTTTGATTTTTAAAATGTTATTGAAACAATTTTTGATTTTAATGTGTACTAGTCATTCATTATTATAGGGTATACTGCACTATTTGATTAGATGAAAGTGATTATGCTAAACAACTACCGTTTCTGTTTCTTCTTCATGATTTGAGGCTACCAGCCCCTCTTCAGTTCTTTACAAAGGACCTAATATGGTATATTATCATCATCTAATGATTTTGTGGAACACCAGCAGTTACTTGTGAATCACCATAGTTTGGTATCTGTCATCCAATCCTCATCTATCCCTAGCCTCTACCCTTCTCTGACAAGAACAATTCTCTGTTCAGATGCATTGCTTTTTTTCACTTCCATACATGATAAGGTACATGTGACATTTGTGTTTCTGTTTCTGGCTTATTTCAGTTAATATAACAATATTTATCTTTGTGTCTAAATAATGATCCCTTGTACTTTTTTTCATTCATGGACAGCTAGGTTGGTTCCAAATCATGGCTGCAGTGAACTGTGTTATACTGACAATGGGAAAATTGCTGTCTCTTTGATATGCTCTGTGGGGAGCAGCCCGGACTGGACTGAGTTGCTGGAATTGGGACTTATTCTATGCATCTGCTCTCCCACAATATGGCGCTGAGAGAGAAGTAAACAGCTTCCGCACAGCTGCCTCCAGTTCAACCAATAAACTGTAGGACTTGCTCCTGATTGGAGAGCAGCGTACTCGGTGTGTGGGCAGCCGAGTTAGGATTGGCGGAGGAGGACTATAAAGGAGGAGAGAGACGGCATGCACCAGGAACATCTAAGGGGAACACCTGAGGGAACACCTGTGCAGCCCCCGAGAAAGCCGGCCGGCGGTGTGCTGCTCCCCTGCGGAAGTGGGGAATGTGGCCAGGGGGAACTGCCCTTCCACGGAGGTGGAAGGGATAGTAGCCAACCCGGGAAGAACCAGCAGCAAACCCGGGGAGGGCTGAGCAGACGAAAGAACAGTGCAGGGTCCTGTGTCGTTCCTCCACGAAGATGGGGAGCGACATAATGGTGCCGTGACTCGGATAGGAAACCTAGGACGGATAGGAAACTTAGGAGGGAAGAAACGGGAAGAACTGGGAAAATACCGGAGAGAGAGACTAGCAAACAGCCTAGGGAAAAGCCGGACGAAAAGGGTGCCGGAAGAAGCTATTGAAAGCCTAGGCATAGATTCGGATACGGACTACGGGGGGAAGCTGGGAGAAATCTCTAAGGTCGAAAGCAAAAGTGAAAGCTAGAACAAACAGACTCGGATGCGGACTGTGGGGAGAGGCCAGGAGAAATGAGGGAGGAGTATTGTTGGAGGAAAGCTTGGGGAAACATACCGGGTAGAGAAAAATGTTAGGGAAATTGAAGCCGCGGGGGGCAGGCCGAGGCGGAAACGAAAGCCACTTTGGGATTCTCAAGTTAGCCCAGGAATAGGGGGCGAAAAGTTGAAACCAGAAGCTGAAACGTAAGCCAGGTTGGGATCCGTCTGATTAGCCCGGGGAGCAAAGGACGGGAAGCCAAACCGTGGGGCGGAGACGTAAGCTGGGTTGAATTCGTCAGGCTAGCCCGGGGAACTTAGATTGAATGCTAGTGGCGGACACGCAAGCTACGCTGTGTGACTCACGGAAGCCGCCGCGTGCAGAGAGAGCACGGGGCGTGAATAGATAGGGAACGGGGCTGGCGCGAGGCCGTGGTTCAGACGCGAAAGGGCTAGTGAGAGACCGCGGAGTGTGCGCGCGAAGCCGAGCCGTGCAGATGAGAGAGGCGCGGGCTGAAGCGGCTCAGAGCCGGCGAGGCGCCGAGAAGCAGCCTCGGGGCGGAGCCCGCCGGCGGGGCGAGGTGCCGGGAAGCTGTGCGGAGCCGTGAAGCTGCCGGCAGGGCGAGGCGCCGGGAAGCCACAGGGATAAGAGAAACAGAAGTTTAGAAGTAAGATGAGAGAAATAGGAATGCTGGAAGATAGAAGTAAAATGGGAGAAATAGGAATGCCCGGAGATAGAGAAATAGAGAAATAGAAAGGCCTCCCCTCAACATGGCAATGAGAAAGCTTGGATTCGGTCTGCCTGATTAAGTGAGGCGATGAGCACCTACGGGCGGCTAGCAGCTTATGCGCCGCAGGTCACTGAAGACAGGCACGAATTAACATCAGTAAGGCCTCCCCACAATACAACGCAGCCCCCGAGAAAGCCGGCCGGCGGTGTGCCGCTCCCCTGTGGAAGTGGGGAAAGCGGCCAGGGGGAACTGCCCTTCCACGGAGGTGGAAGGGATAGTAGCCAACCCGGGAAGAACCAGCAGCAAACCCGGGGAGGGCCGAGCAGACGAAAGAACAGCGCAGGGTCCTGTGTTGCTCCTCCATGAAGATGGGGAGCGACATAATGGTGCCGTGACTCGGATATGAAGCCTAGGCAGGACTTAGTGTCGTTCCCCCATGAAGACGGGGAGCGACAATGCTCTTTTCATTTCCTTATAATTTCCTTCTAATAAAATTTTCTTCTAATATATAGCGAAGAGCAAAATAATTCTGTCAAATGGTAGATTTATTTTTCTTTTTTGAGGAATGATCATTCTTTTCCCCATAACAGCTATACTAATTCATGTTTTCACCCTCCATGTGTGAGGATTTTCTTTTCCAATATCATCTCTAGGATTTGTCCTTTTTTGTCTTTTTGGAATAAGATGATAGGATATTGGGTTTTTGTTTTTTAATCAGTTTATTTGTCTATTAAAGATTTATTTATTTGAAAGGTGGAGTTACAGAAGGAAAGACACCATCTGCTGGCTCATACCCCAAAGATTTGCAACAATTGTGGCTGGGGCAGGCTGAAGTCAGGAGCTTCATTTAGGTCCCCCACATGAGAGGCAGGGGCCGAGTCCTTGGTCCATCTTCTGCTTTCCCAGGTGCATTAGCAGGGAGCTGAATTGGAAATGGATTAGCTCGAATTCAAACTGCAACTCACATGGAATGGTGGCATCACAGGTGGCAGTTTAACCCATTTTGCTGCAATGCCAGCCCCTGTGTGAATTTAATTCCTCAAAAAGTGGTCAGTAGTTTTGCATCCATCTCACTTCCTTTCCTTTCTGTTATTATTCAACTTATTGGAGTCTTATTTTTGTCCCCACTATTCCTCTCAAATTGGTCTTCCCAAGGTCATTAGTGATATCTGTGTTGGTTACATGCAATGTATGCTTTAAATTCCTCATTTACTGAGTGCACATCATTCACATAGCACTTCACTGAAGTTCTACTATGCACCAAATCCTCTTCTAAGCACAGAATACAGGCCACTTCTCTCTTAGGAGTTAATATGACAATATGCTAACAGGAAAATGTAAAATATAGTTTTCTTAAGAATAAGTAGCATTATGAAAGTGAAGCAGAGGGGCCGGCACTGTGATGTAGTGGGTAAAATTGCTGCCTACAGTACTGGCATCCCACATGGGTGCTGGTTCGAGTCCTGGCTGTTCAACTCTGCTATGGGCTGGGAAAGCAGTGGAAGATGGCCCAAGTGCTTGGGTCCCTGCACCCATATGGAGGACCTGGAGGAAGCTCCTGGATTCCAGTATTGGATCTGTGCAGCCCCAGCTGTTGCAGCCATTTGGGGAGTGACCCAGCAGATAGAAGACCTCCCTCCCTATTTCTCTCTGCATAACTCCAACTTTCAAATAAATAAATCTTTAAAAAATATAACATGAAGTGTCTTGGCTTTCCATGCCTGAAATACTCTCATGGGCTTTTCAGCCAGATCCGAGTGCCTTTAGGGCTGATTCTGAGGCCAGAGTGCTATTTAGGACATCCGCCATTCTATGAGTCTGCTGAGTATCTCACTTCCCATGTTGGATCACTCTCCCCTTTATTTATTCTATCAGTTAGTGTTAGCAGATACTAGACTTGTTTATGTGCTCCCTTTGACTCTTAGTCCTTTCATTATGATCAATTGTGAACTGAAATTGATCACTTGGAATAGTGAGATGGCATTGGCACATGCCACCTTGATGGGATTGAATTGGAATCCCCTGGTATGTTTCCAACTCTACCAATTGGGGCAAGTCAGCCCGAGCATGCCCCAAATTATACATCTCTTCCCTCTCTTATTCCCACTCCTGTGTTTAACAGGGATCACATTTCAGTTAATTTTCAACACTTAAGAATAACTGTGTGATAATTACAGAATTAAACCAGTCATATTAAGTAGAACAGACAAAAAAAATACTAAGAGGGATAATGTATTAAGTTGTCCATTAGCAGTCAGGGCTATACTGATCAAGTCACCATTTCTCATAGTGTCCATTTCACTTCAGGAGGTTTCCTTTTTGGTGTTCAGTCAGTTGTCACCGATCAGGGAGAACATATGGTATTTGTCCCTTTGGGACTGGCTTACTTCACTCAGCATGATGTGTTCTAGATCAGCCCTAAAGGCACTCGGATCTGGCTGAAAAGCCCATGAGAGTATTTCAGGCATGGAAAGCCAAGACACTCTGGCAAAAAGATCTCTGTGAGTGAGATCCCAGTGGAAAGAACAGGTCTTCAAAGAGGGAGGTGCCTTTCTCTGAAGGGAGGAGAGAACCTCCACTTTGACTATGACCGTGTCTAAACAAGATAAGAGTCGGAGAACTCAAGGGGCTTCCATAGCCTTGGAAACTCATGACTGGTGCATAGGGAGATTACTGATGCCATAGACAGGAGTGTCAATTTGTAAAGTCAACAACAGGAGTCACTGTGCACTTACTCCTCATGTAGGATCTCTGTCCTTAATGTGCTGTACACTGAGGCTTAATGCTATAACGAGTACTCAAACAGTATATTTCACTTTGTGTTTCTATGGGGGTGCAAACGATTGAAATCTTTACTTAATGTACACTAAACTGATCTTCTGTAAAAAAAAAAAAAAAGAAAGAAATTATCAATTCCCAACTTGACTCTCACTGGGATTAAACATGACAATAGGTCTGATCTGATTTCATCATCATTTAAAAAAAATCATCTATTATTTTTCACTTTATGTTTCTGTGTGGGAGCAAACTGTTGAAATCCTTTACTTAAGGTATACTAAGCTGATCTTCTGTATATTAAGATAATCGAAAATGAATCTTGATGTGAATGGAAGGGGAGAGGGAGTGGGAAAGGGGAGGGTTGTGGGTGGGAGGGATGGTATGGGGGGGGAAGCCATTGTAACCCATGAGTCGTACTTTGGAAATTTATATTCATTAAATAAAAGATAAAAAATAATATAACATGAAGTGGAGTAAAGAGATTGAGAACAAAGTGGTTTGGAAGGCAGCACACATTTCTTAGCTCCCTCCTCAAACACTGCACTCCCACCATTCATCACCTCTCATCTCCTTGGCTTTTCTCTATCATTTCAATTACTCTGTTTCAGTTCATTTGCCATTTCTTCTGCCTAAAATTAGATGTGGATATTGCTCAGGTGTTTACCATTGCAGTGCTTGTCCTCATACTTTACAAATATGTGTAGTGCCTGGGTAAACTCATCTACTCCTCATGACTTAATACTTATTATTATGTTAAAGAAATTTACATTTCTCCTGAACACAGAACTCATATTTGCAACTATGACCATCACAGGTTCCTCAAAAGCAATATCAGAAAAATTAAAAGTAAAATTTGCATTCCCTTTGTTAAAGCTTATCTCAGAATATATCACTGACATTCTTTTTTTTAATATTTTTTTCATTTAGTAAATATAAATTTCCAAAGTCCAGTTAATGGATTACAATGGCTTTCCCCCTCCCATAATTTTTTTTTGACAGAGTGGACAGTGAGAGAGAGACAGACAGAGAGAAAGGTCTTGCTTTTTCATTGGTTCACCCCTCAATGGCTTCTGCGGCTGGTGCACCACGCTGATCCAATGCCAGGAGCCAGGTGCTTCCCCTGGTCTCCCATGTGGGTGCAGGGCTCAAGCACTTGGGCCATCCTCCACTGCACTCCTGGGCCATAGCAGAGAGCTGGCCTGGAAGAGGGGCAACTGGGACAGAATCAGGTGCCCCAACTGGGACTAGAACCCAGTGTGCCAGTGCCGCAAGGTGGAGGATTAGCCTATTGAGCCACGGCACCGGCCGCAGTTATCTTTCATTATTCACTTTTTTTCATTATTCACTGCCCTGCAACTTGATTCATTCTTGTTTTTTTCTGGGTCCTGCGGAATGGTAGTAGGTTGCTTCTGGGATATCCTTTTTTGTGTTAGTAGATACTTGGTCATCTAAAATCATAGTTTTTAGTTTCTATATTTCTCTGCTAATCATGAGGACCTTCCAGATGACTGCAGAAAACACTGGCAGAAATGAGGATGTATTAATTTGCTAACAAAATACCACAGAGAATATGATTTAAATTGTGGAATTTTACATCTGAGAGTTGCAGAGGTTGAAAATATCAGATCAAGGTCCTAATAGGCTTGATTTTTCCAGAAGCCTTTCTCCTGATGTTATATATATCATTTGACCTGCTTAAAAGCACTTTCTTCAGATAGAGTCACATTGGTGGTTAGCACTTCAATGTTTGAGTTTTAGGGAGGCACATTTCAATCCATAACAGCAAAAGGGGCCCTGTGGTCTGCCTGATAGACAGCCAACTCTGGGGAGGACAGAAATTTTGAAATGAGTGTAGGATTTCTTACAGTATTACTTTCAGTACTAACTCCATCAAAAGTTGTGCATTCATGTACACACAAACAAAAATACCTATATACATTAACGCATTCTACAGTGGAAGTGCCTGATGGTTGTGTACAGGTAACATCAATATAATGCTTCATAAGATGGCATATTAGCAGGCATTAAAAAGAAGAGAATTAGAATAACAAAATCTGCAGTTATATATATATATATATATGATAGTCAATATTTATAATTGCTAAAAGATGAATACTGATGTGTGGAAAATAAAAGCTAAACCTTACCTTACAATATTGTAGCCTAGTCTACATAAAAAACATCTTCCTAAAACCTGTCACTGGCCCACACTGTGTCATAGTAGAATTAAGCCTCCACCTGCAGCACCAGGATTCCATGTGGGCACCAGTTTGAGTCCCTGCTTCTGCACTTCCAATCCAGCTCTTTGCTAATGGCCTAGGAAAGCAGTGGAATATAGTATGAATGCTTGGGCCCCTGCACCCACATGGGTGACCTGGAGGAAGCTGCTGACTCCTGGCTTCTGACACCTGGCTTCAGATTGGCCCAGCTCCAGCCATTTTGGCCACTTGGGGGGTGATCCTGTGGGTAGAAGACCTCTCTCTCTTTCTCTTCATCTCTATATCTGTAACTCTGCCTCACAATAAATATTTTTATATTCTTTGCACATTTTAAATTTCTGATACTCTAAACTAGCACAGGACTACATTATACATTGGAAAGATACATTCAAAAATTATAAATCTAGTGTATTGTAACCAATTTTTAACAAATACTTCTGATTTTCTCAGCATTATGTACTAAATTAATGACATAATGAGTCATTGTAAGTTTTTCAGCTCTTTGAAAGGCAGGGCTATAAAGTGACAGAGGGAGAGATTGATCTTCCTTCTGATTTGTTCACTCCTCAAATGGCTGCAATGACTGTGGCTAGGCCAGACTGATGTCAGGAGCTAGGGTCTTCTTCCAGATCTCTCACATGGGAGCAGGAGCTCAAATAATTTGAGTCATCCTGTGCTGCTTTCCCAGACACATTTGCAGGGAACTGGATCAGTTTGGAGCATTAATGTCTATGATACTCTCCTTGCAGTTAGAAGAATTAGAATGCATCTCGATTATGGGTGGGCCAAGTACAGCAGCTTCCAATTGTCCAAGGTGTGGACTAGATGGGTTCTAAGAAAGTTTGTTAAAATACTTATTAATAATAACTCTCAGTTTAAGCTTTTCTTACCAAATTTTCATGTTTCCTGATGTTAATATCTATGGGAAAATTGGGTCTCTGGATTGCAATGGATGAAAGCATCCAGACTAACAGTAATAAGGTCAACAGGCAGCAGAATGGTGTCCTCTGAACTTAAATAGCTTTTCTTGTTTGTTAGAGGGTGACCTACTGTGTTACCCTGAGACACTCACATAGACGGTAGATACTGGAGCTGAAGTAGAGTATGCCACATTTTGGTCCATCCTACATATATTTTTTAAGGTTTTATTTATTTGACAGCTACCATTCAGACAGTGAGAGGAAGAGAAAGAGAGAAAGGTCTTCCATACACTGGTTCACTCCCCTAATGAATGCAACAGCTGGAGATGGACAGATCCTAGACCAGGAGCCAGGAGCTTCCAGGTCTCCCAGATAGGTGCAGGGGCCCAAGGCCATCTTCTCCTGCTTTCCCAGGCTATTGCAGAGGGCTGGCTGGGAAGAGGACCAGTGGGGACTAGAACTAGTGCACATATGGGATGCTGGCACTGCAGGTGGAGGTATACACCACTGCACCACAGTGCCGGCCCCAGTCCATCCTTTATTAAGGAGACCTCAGTAACCATGCTCAAGTTTTACTGTCCTATATTCATGGCCAAAGTCCTAGCAGACAACATGGTTTGGAGAATTGTAAGCACAAGGTGTGTAGACTTCATTTCTCATACAGCACAGTTAATAACAAGGTTCCAAGAGGGGAAATTACTTGCATCATAGTCCTTGAGAACTAATGATCATCACAGGTGATCTAAAGAATTTAGAAGGTTTGTGAGCCCCTAGAATGAAAAAGTCACTGAGAGCACAAGGACAGTGCCTAGAGTTTATTTTGATGGATTTTAGCCCCTTTCATTGGAGGGAGGCCCATATAAGCTGGACTGATTTGTAGCATCAGTGACAATTAATTTTGTAAATGAGATATGCATTGTACTAAAACCCAAGTAGGATGATTAGGCTTGTATGTGCTTGAGAAGTGTGTCAAATTGTCTCATTCAGGGAGCTTGTCATCTATGTGTTGCATGCTTGTGTTCCTGATAAGTGGTGGTTGTGGTTAATTTCTTTGCAAAAATTCTGTTTGATGGCAAAGTCAATGAGGAGTCCATGTATATCTCAGATGTCTTTTCAAGGTGAAGGCAAACTGAGACTGAGAGGCTTTTGGAAAAACTTTGAACAAAACACATTTGCCACACTTGTAATAGTTAAGACACATCATTTATCTATTGAGATGCATCAGATATGTTAACATTACATATAAGGTACATTAGACATGGTGGGTGGCATACAGCAGTATGAGTTTGGTAATCTATTATGAGGTGATATATTTTTTTACTGGATGTAGCAGGTAAAAGTGGGTTACCTAATGAGGTACACCTGGAATAATCTCCTTTTTGTTAAATAAATCTGAGGTAATAAATGTCAGTGTAAGAAGACATTGAGTTTTCTTTTATTGAGCCATCTTGGTTATTTTAATCTGGGATCTGTGAATTCTCATTTTCTCTAGCCAAGTTGCAACTTAAAAACTTAATTTTATTCCTCATCATGTTGGACTAACTCTGCTATGTCTGGGATTTTTTAGTACATCTGACAATCGGAAATTTAGACAATACTATAGTTAAAATGAGATGTACCAAGTAAAGTATTTATTTTTCTTCTGATACGTATTTTGGAATTCTTCTAAAATTCCTTGTTAAATTTAGTTGAATCCCTGCTTAAGATTATTGTAGCCACTCTACTGAGTACACCTATAAAACTTTGCTAATAAATGCATATAGAACCTGGGAAAGTTGATGTATATCTTATGCTGTAGAGCCATCAGATGGAACATCTTTTTTATCCTTTTTCATTATAAAATTTAAAAACAAATTTTAGGTTTTCAATAGGATCAAATTATGTACTTTTCAGAAATGTATACATGCAGACAACATAATTTATGTATTTTACATTTACCTTATTCAGATTTTTAAAAAGATTTACTGAGATTGCTGCTGTGATATAGCAGGTCAAGCCCAGCTCTGGCCGTTGTGGTCAGTTGGGAGTGAACCAGTGGGTGGAAGGTGTCTCTGTCTCTGCTTCTCCCTATCTATAACTCTTCCTCTCAGATAAATAAATAAAGAAATCCTGTAAATATTTAAAAACAAAAAACAAAGAAGACTGACCTCCTTCTAGTTGCAGAATCAAGTCACTGGAAGTTAATTACCAGCTCAGAGATGATACAGAAATTTGAGCAGCACAATTCATACATTACATATAGAAAAAATTGGGGGCCAGCACCATGGCTCACTTGGTTAATCCTCCACTTGCGGTGCCAGCATCCCATATGTTTGCCGGGTTCTAGTTCCAGTTGCTCCTCTTCCAGTGCAGCTCTCCACTGTGGCCTGGAAGGCAGTGGAGGTCGGCCCAAGTGCTTGGGCCCCTGTACCCACATGGGAGACCAGAAGGAAGCACCTGGCTCTTGGCTTTGGATCAGCATAGCTCTGGCCATAGCAGCCATTTAGGGGGTGAACCAATGGAAGGAAGACCTTTCTCTCTGTCTCTCACTGTCTAACTGTATCTCAAAAAAAAATGTTTAAAAAAATTGACCAACAGCTGTGGGCCAAGAGTCAGTGCCTGATGACACTACCACTCAAATCCTCAAGAACTTGATCATAATTTCATGTCCCTTCTAATTTATACAGGAAAAGGAGTAAAAGCAGGAGGTCCACACACCTGTATATCTGTCTCTCTTCCTAATTCATGGGGGAAACCACAAATTACGTGCAGATCTCAAAAAATAGTGTTTTGTTAAATACTAACTAAATGGAGAGTTGAGGGTTGTGGGTGGGAGGGAAGTTATTGGGGGGGGAGCTATTGTAATCCATAAGCTGTACTTTGGAAATTTATATTCATTAAATAAAGTTAAAAAAATAATAGATTAATTTCAGGAATTTTTGGTTAAAGAGTTACCAAGAAGTGCAATTCCAAGTATTCATGAAGGTTTTAGAAGGCACTCACCCTGATTTCCAGCAATATTAATCCACTAAATGTATTGAAATAAGTTTCCTCACTGTGAAATATGATGTATTTATGGGCAAAAAATTGTCGTAGTAGGTAAGATCAAGCATCATTTAATGTATTAAAAATGGGTTGTTCAGGAACATTAGTATCTTTGAATATTTTAAGTTAAAAAGAGTCCTAGAAGTCTTTTCCTGAGTATCTGTAAGAATATATGATAATTGGGGGGGGGAGTAGTGCTTTGGTGCAGCAAGTTAAAGCCCTAGCCTGCAGCACTGACATCCCATATGTGACCGATTTGAGTCATAGCTGCTCCACTTTTGATCCAGCTCTCTGCTATGGCCTGGGAAATTAGTAGAAGTTGACTCAAGTCCTTGGGCCCCTGCAGCTGCATGGGAGACCCAGAATAAGCTCCTGGCTCCTGGCTTTTGCTTAACTCAGCTCTGTTTGTTGCAGCCATTTGGGGAATAAACTAGCAGATGGAAAATGTCTCTCTTGCTCTACCTCTCTCTGTAACTCTGTCTTTCAAATAGATAAAATTATAAAAAAAAAAAACAAGAAAAATGTGAGGTTTTTAGAACCATATTTGAATTATGATAAATTTATATACAATTCCCAAGAATTCTTTCCACATTTGAATTTCTCCACTTATACTATGTTTCTTTTGGTTGTAAATATGTCAACATTAATGAGGAATTGATTATTATGTGGGTATCTCTTGTGGTTAGACAAGTTCTGATGTATCCCCTCCATGTCCAAGGAGGCTAATTCTCCAGCCGATATATGGATCATCTTCATTGCTTCCTAATGGAGGCATGCATTGGTATCTGGGAATCTAGCCTCATCTGCCCATGATGGCAGCAGGTCAGGACCATGGGAAATCTCTGGCCTCCTTCTCAGCATGTGCCATTCCAACCACTCCCACCATCTTCACAGAATTCCTGACTCTGGGGCTTTCCTCATATTGCTCAAGAACTGTGTGGTTGGTTTCTGTGTCTGTGGACGTTAGTGTGAGGTTGAAAGGAACCTTGGAGAGCAGGACAGGTGTCTGTCTCTTGGTGGCATAGGTGACAGTCATAGATCTGAGGTGTTAAGTTATGTCATTCAGGTGCACCCTGTAGATATTGGCTGGCCTAGGAAGGGACACCAATGCCACATCCTCAGTTCTGGAGCTGGAGAAAGGGTGAATAAGGTTGAGATTTTAGATATTTTTGTCAAAAATTGGTGCACTGAAAGAAGACCAATGTGTCTCCAGTTGTACAGAGGCAGCTACAAAAGTTCTGTAGAAAGACTGTTTCATCCAGGGCCAGCACTGTGGTGCAGTAGGTTAATCCTCCGTGTGGGGTGCCGGCATCCCATATGGACACCATTTCTAGTCCCGGCTGCTGTTCTTCGTATCCAGCTCTCTGCTGTGGCCTGGCAAAGCAGCAGAAGATGGCCCAGGTGCTTGGGCTCCTGCACCTGGGTGGGAGCCCAGGAAGAAGCACCTGACTACTGGCTTCAGATCAGCACAGCTCCATCCATTGTGTCCATTTTGAGAGTGAACCAATGGAAGGAAGACATTTCTCTCTGCCTCTCTCTCTCACTGTCTGTAATTCTACCTGTCAAATAAATAAATAAAATTTTTAAAATAAGAAAGAAAGTCTGTTTCATCCAAGATGGCAATGTGATGGAGCTGGGTGTTCAGGCCATTTGAGATGAAACCTGTATGGGTGACTGTCGATTGTAGCTCTGTCACTGTTTAGCTGTCTGTAAGATGAGTGCATTAACACTGCTACTGAAATGTCCCTGCATTTCCTGAGATATCTTTGTGAGGTGTGTGCAGGCTGACTTACACTATGTGGCAGTTGCATTTTTGGGGTTTCATGGTGTATCTTCTACTAAAATGTCTGTTTTCCTGCATTGTGTAGCCTGCCTTGCACTACTCTTTCCAGGTTACAGAACTTTATACAAGACGTAGTTTGCAAAAATGTGCAAGTTTGGATACTCTGTGATGATCCCATTTGCAGAGAGAGAGACAGACCTGGGAGACCAGGAGGAAGCACCTGGCTCCTGACTTCGGATCAGCGCAGTGCACTGGCCACAGCGGCCATTGGAGGGTGAACCAATGGCAAAGGAAGACCTTTCTCTCTGTCTCTGTCTCTCTCTCTCACTGTCCACCCTGCCTGTACAATTAAATAAATAAATAAATAAAGTTTATAAGTAGAATAATTATAGAAAAAGCAAAAACTGCTTCCTATTCTTTCTTGAATCTCCTCCCTTATTAAAAATATTTATGAGATTGATATAAAAAGAAGTTGTTGGAGTGAGAGAAAGCTAGAGAGCTCCCAAGCACTTATTCACTGCCTAAATAATCATATCAAGCAGGAATGGGGCACAACTGAAGCCAAGAGTCAGGAATGGAATCTAGGCCTCCCTCTTGGTTGTCACCACCATTGTTTCCCAGTTATGCATTAGCAGGGAGCTGGAAACTGGATCTGGCACTGAAATCTAACTTTGGAAATTTGATGCTGAGATGGGGTATCTGAGCTGGCTTCATAAACACTAAGATAAATGCCTAATGTCTCTTTTAAAATATTTTTTTCCTCTGCCATAATTGCATTGACTGTGCATGGTGTTTTCCTGGAAATTCTTCTCTGTTCAATCTCTTCATAGCTTCCCTGATGGTTTCTTGTCTTTTTCCCTGAATACTTCTACATTCTTCTGAACATTGCTCATTCCAGAGTGAATGTTGTCCCCCTTTCAACCTACTGTGCAATTGCCCTTGACATATTCTGGCCTTTGTGAACAGAAATTCCTGTTTCCCTCCAGCTTGGGCATTTTTCCCAGCCTTTATACCGTATGTTTGACCCCCTGTTGAATGCTTCTGTGTGGCTGTCCAAATGCTCAACAAATCTGAAATGAAATGGCATCCTTCCTTCTTCTGCATACGCATGCAGAAGTTGTACAACTGCCATTTTTTGTTATGTGACAGAGTTGACATGTTGACTGGGAGTGTTCTATCACAGATGATGATAGCATTTGAAGACCTGGCTGTGTACTTTACCTGGGAGGAATGGCAGAACATGAACCAAGCTCAGAAAATCCTGTACAGGGATGTGATGCTGGAGACCTACAGTAGCCTGTTCTCCTTGGGTGAGTGACACTCATCACATGCCCAGTGGTAATGTTTTCCCACTATTTGACAAATAAGTGAGCACTATTTATAAACTTTATAAATGAGGGACAGGAATAGAATGTCAGTCCATGAAGAATCTAATTATATACCATCTGAGAAGGAATTCAAATTGGAAAATTGGCTGCATAGCTCCTGGACCACTGTTCACCTTTAACTAACCCAAGATAGTGATTTCACAAAGTGTTACATTATTTCCATTACTAGGGCACTGCATGACCAAACCTGACTTGATCTTGAAGTTGGAGCAAGGAGCAGAGCCCTGGATGGGGG
This sequence comes from Oryctolagus cuniculus, assembly GCF_964237555.1. Classification (NCBI taxonomy): domain Eukaryota; kingdom Metazoa; phylum Chordata; class Mammalia; order Lagomorpha; family Leporidae; genus Oryctolagus; species Oryctolagus cuniculus. The sequence goes on along the minus strand of NW_027208203.1, from coordinate 578,497 downwards.
AAGAATGCCTACATCATAGCCTTCCAGGTCAGTGTGTACATAATGGGAAGGGAGGCCAAAGTAGAATCATTAGAGCAGATGTTGAGTGGTGCTCTTTCTATTAATTTTTTCCAAGTCTTCAGACACAGTTATTCTACAATATCTATGGAGATCAGTATCTCTGGTAAAGGCAAAGGAAATGAAGTTTTATATGTAAATCAGCAACTGATCAAAATCTCCAGAATTGCATATTATCACAGAGGAGTGTTTATGTAAAAAGTGAAAGGAGGTCACTAGGGATGACAATTTCACAATGAGATAGAAATAAATTTTCAAGAAATTGAGCAGATTCTGGTCTGCAGAAACAAATTCTTTAAATTGCTTGTGAATGTATACCGAAGGTGGTATATTGGGACTTTCTGTAACTGTTGTAGTTCTCAGAGGCTGAGGATATCAGGTTGCCTTAGAAATATCGGAAACTGTAATAGAGTGCAGATAAAACAGTTTTTCATTAGAAAAATCCCACAAATGCTGTTTCCCTGGGGAGATAGAACATGAGATGACCACAGATGCAAATCTTGTCCCTTAAATGTGATCCTGCTTGGAATACAGACACATTAAACTCTTCTCCACCTGCAATAAAATGATCCAGTAAAAGTTTCCCATATTGATGTTTGAAATATCCAAGAAGTACAAAACAGACATTTTTATAAAAATGAACTGGAATGAATAGGACAAGGAAAAATTGATTTCTTGGCAATAGGTGATTATTTTTACCAAACATATGTCCTATCTTTAAAATCTTATATAGTTGTTTCACCTTTGTGAAAGGCAGAAAGTCAGTGAGAGGAGAAACAGTGAGCAAGAGATTTCTTATAAGCTACCTCCCCAGATACCTGCAGCAGTTAGGTCTGACTGATTTGAAGCCAAAAGCCTGGCATTCCAACTATTCTAATCTGATGTATCACAGGGTCCCAAGCACAAGAGCCATTATCTCCTGCCCCCTGGTATACATTAGTAGAGAGCTGTATTTGAAGCAGAGTATCCTGGGCTTAAATTGGCACTGTTTTTGGATGCAGACATTCCAAGCAGTGACTTGTATTCATTTTGTTAATTCTATCCCTCTTAAATACAAGTTACTTCATTCCTTTTACATGAGTATGTCAGGAGAAACAATTATATTTGATTTATTGACAGCACTGTTTTTTTTCTCACTTCAGTTGCCATGAAAAGGGATGACCTGATTAGGAAAATCCCGGAATGTCAGGACAAAAATCTGAATCAGAATGTTATGAAAAACAATAAGACATCAACTCCCAAGATAATTGAATTAAGAAAAACTCTTCATTTAAGTTCAAACCATATTCCAAAACTGAGTATCAAAAAGAGAATCTATTCAGAAATGAAACCTGAAGAATACAATATATGTCACAATGTGCATCCCCACTGTGGGGCTGATCAACTACAAACTGAAGAAAAATTTGATGCTACTAAGGTACCTGGGAATGCTCTCCAGATCTGTGAGGCTCTTAATCAACAACACAAAATTCAGACTGTGCAACAGGCATTTGAACCAATTGGAAAAGGGAACGTCTTCAAAAGGAAAAATATATTTTGTAAATCTGAGAGGCATTTTATGGTAGAAAGTAATAAGTCAACTGCCACTATTGGCAAGACAACTCAAATGGAACAAGATTTCCATAAAAATTCTAACCTCAGTATGCATCAACAAAGTCCCAGAAGAGAGAAAGTTTATGAATATACTAGTTCTTTGGAACCTGTCATTGACCAATCACCTCTTAAAATAAATCATAGACCACATATAGGGAAGAAACCCTATGCATGTAAGCCTTGGGGAAAATCATTCAGTTATAAATTCTGCCGTGCAATTCATTACGGTACTCACATAGTGGAAAACTCTCATGTGTTTAATGAACATGGAGAAGCCACTTACCAGAAGTCACATCTCATAAATCATCAGAGAAATCACACAGGAGAGAAACCTTATGAATGTAATGACTGTGGAAAAACCTTTGGCCGGAAGTCATACCTCATAAATCACCAGAGAATTCACACAGGAGAGAAACCTTATGAATGCAATGACTGTGGTAAAGGCTTTGTCTGGAAGCCAAACCTCATAACTCATCAGAGAATTCACACAGGAGAGAAACCTTATGAATGCAATGACTGTGGTAAAGCCTTTGTCCGGAAGCCAAACCTCATAACTCATCAGAGAATTCACACAGGGGAGAAACCTTATGCATGCAGTGACTGTGGAAAAGCCTTTGGCCAGAAGTCACATTTCATAAATCATCAGAGAATTCACACAGGGGAGAAACCTTATGAATGCAGTGACTGTGGTAAAGCCTTTGGGAAGAAGTCACACCTCATAAATCACCAGAGAATTCACACAGGAGAGAAACCTTATGAATGCAGTGACTGTGGCAAAACCTTTAGCCAGAAGTCAATCCTCACAAATCATCAGAGAATTCACACAGGGGGGAAACCTTATGAATGTCATGACTGTGGAAAATCCTTTATGTGGAAGTCAGATCTCATCCTACATCAGAGAATTCACATAGGGGAAAAACCTTATGAATGCAGTGACTGTGGTAAAGCCTTTGGCCACATGCCAAACCTCATAACTCATCAGAAAATTCACACAGGGGAGAAACCTTATGAATGCAATGAGTGTGGCGAAGCCTTCATGTGGAAGACAGATCTCATACTACATCAGAGAATTCACAGAGGAAATAAATCTTATGAGTGCCATGACTGTGGAAAAGCATTTGGCCAGAAGTCACACCACATAAATCACCAGAGAATTCACACAGGAGAGAAACCTTATGAATGCAGTGACTGTGGCAAAACCTTTAGCCAGAAGTCAATCCTCACAAATCATCAGAGAATTCACACAGGGGAGAAACCGTATGAATGTAATGACTGTCGAAAAGCCTTTAGCCAGCAGTCAAACCTCATAAGTCATCAGAGAATTCACACAGGGGAGAAACCTTATGAATGTAGTGACTGTGGAAAAGCCTTTAGCCAGCAGTCACACCTCATAAGTCATCAGAGAATTCACACAGGGGAGAAACCTTATGAATGTAGTGACTGTGGAAAAGCCTTTAGCCAGCAGTCACACCTCATAAGTCATAAGAGAATTCACACGGGAGTAACCTTATGAATGTAATGACTGTGGAAAAGCCTTTATGTGGAAGACAGATCTCATACTACTTCGGAGAATTCACAGATGGAATAAACCTTATGAAAGCAATGACTGTGGTAAAGCCTTTGTCCGGAAGCCAAACCTCATAACTCATCAGAAAATTCACACAGGAGATAAACCTTATGAATGCAGAGTGTGGAAAAGCCTTTGGCTAGAAGGCCTACCTCATAAATCATCAGAGAATTCACATGGGGGGAAAACCTTATGAATGCAATGACTGTGGAAAAGCCTTTCTGAAGAAGTCAGCTCTCATCCTATATCAGAGAAGTAACACAGGGGAGAAACCCTATGAATGCAATGACTGTGGGAAACCATTTGGTCACAAATCAAGCCTCATAAGTCATCAGAGAACTCATACAGTGTAGAAAGATTATGAATGTAATGACTGGAAAAGCCTTTCTGAGGAAGTCAGCTCTAGCACCCACATCAGAGAATTCACACAGGGGAAAAACCTGATGAATGTAAAGACTGGAAAAGTCTTTACCCATAAGTCAAACCTCAAAAGGCATCAGAAAAGTCACACAGGGGATAAACCTTCTGAATGCAATGACTTGGAAAAGCCTTTGGCCAAAAGTCAAGCCTTGTAAATAATTAGAGAAGCCATACAGGAGAAACCTTATGAATGTAATGACTGTGGAAAAGTTTTCTTTGCAAATTTCTATGCAATTCAGAACTCAGTGAACATCAAAGAAGTCACAGGAGAGAAACTTTATGATGGCAATGACTGTGCAGAAGCCTCTGTTAATATGACAAACATCACAAAGCATCAGAGAATTCACATGGGGAGAAATGTCATGGATAATGATGGTAGAAAGCCTTTTGTTATAATTTTCAACTAATAAAACATCACAGAATTAACACAGGGAATTTTCCACACAATTGCCTTTTTGTGCAAGTTCCTTTTCATTAAATAACAGAATCCATCAAGGGAGAACAATAAGATTATAATAAGTGTGGATATGCCTTTGGTGCCAATTATACATCATCAAGCATAACAGAATTCACTTGGGAAAAAATCTTATGAATGTAATGACTCAAAGTCTTTTAGCATAACTTAGCCCACATTGCACATCATCAAATTCATACAGGGAAAAAAAAAAACCTTTGAAAGTATTCTTGTGGAAAAGCCTTTACTTAGAAGTCATACCCTATAAGAATCAGAGAATTCACATGGGGGAGAAATCTTATGAATGTAATGAGTGTTGGAAAGCTCTGCCAGAATCTCAGCTTACAACATCAGAATTCACAAAGTGGAGATCTTATGAATGAAATAAATGTGGGAAAGCTTTTTGTCATAGGTCATACCTCATAATCCATCATCTAACTTGAATGGGGAGAGACTTTGAGAATATAATAAGGGGTTGGCCCTGTGGCTCATTTGGTTAATCATCCCCCTGTGGCACTGGCATTTCATATGGGCACCAGGTTCTAGTACTGGTCACTCCTTCCAGTCCAGGTCTCTGCTGTGGCCCGGGAAGGCAGTGAAGGATGGCTCAAGTCCTTGGGCCCCTGCACCAGCATGGGAGACCAGGAGGAAGCACCTGGCTCCTGGCTTTGGATCAACATAGTTTTGGCTGTAGCAGCCATTTGGGGGAGAACCAATGTAAGAAAGATGTTTTTCTCTGTCACTCTCTCTAACTCTATCTGTCATAGAAAGAAAGAGTTAGAGAGGTAGAAAGGGAGGGAGGGAGGGAGGGAGGGAGGGAGAGAGAGAGAGAGAGAGAGAGAGAGAGAGAGAGAGAAAATGAATGAATATATTATTGAATGTGGAAGAGTTTCCCTTCAAATAATTTAAGTATTAGGACAAAATTTTCTGCTGGAAATCACATCTTATCCAACAGGGACTCATGTAACGGAGAAAGCTTATAAATATTAATAGTGTTAAAAAATTGTTTGTCACAAATTTAGCATACATCAGAGAATTCAGATGGGGGTTTCTTTTTTTAAACTTTTATTTAATAAATATACATTTCCAAAGTACAACTTTTGGATTATAGTGGCTTTTGCCCCACACAACCTCACTCCCACCTTCAACAATCGAACCTCCCACTCCCTCTCCCATCCCATTCACATCAAGATTTATTTTCAATTATCTTTATATACAGATAAATTTAGTATATACTAAGTAATATTTCAACAGTTTGCACCCACACAGAAACACAAAGTATAAAGTACTGTTTGAGTACTAGTTATGCCATTAATTCACGTAGTACAACACATTAAGGACAGAGATCTTACATGGGGAGTAAGTGCACAGTGACTCCTGTTGTTGATTTAACAATTGACACTCATAAATAGATGTCAGTAATCAACCGAGGATCTTGTCATGAGCTACCATGGCTATGGAAGCCTCTTGAGTTCACCAACTCTGATCTTTTTTAGACAAGGACATAGTCAAATTGTAGGTCCTCTCCTCCCTTCAGAGAAAGGTACCTCCTTCTTTGATGGCTCATACTTTCTGCTGGGATCTCACAGAGATCTTTCATTTAGGTCACTTTTTTTTTTGCCACAGTGTCTTGGCTTTCCATGCCTGAAATACTCTCATGGACTTTTTAACCAGATCTGAATGCCTTAAGAGCTGATTCTGAGGCCAGAGTGCTGTTTAGCAGGACATCTACCATTCTATGAGTCTGCTGTGTATCCTACTTCCCATGTTTTATGGTTCCTTCCTTTTTAATTCTATCAGTATTAGCAGACCCTATTGTTTATATGATGCCTTTGACTCTTAGATCTATCATTATGATCAATTATGAACTAAAAGTGATCATTTTGACTAGTGAGATGGCATTGGTACATGCCACCTTGATGGGATTGAATTTGAATCCCCTGGCATGTTTCTAACTATACCATTAGGGGTTAGGCCAGTTGAGCATGTGCCAAACTGTACCTCTCCTCTCTTATTCCCACTCATATTTAACAGGGATCACTCTTCTGTTAAACTTAAACACCTAAGAATAATTGTGTGTTAAATAAGGAGTTCAACTAATGGTATCCAGTACAACAAAAAAATACCAAAAGTAATAAAGTAGTAAGATGTCCCTCGAAAGTCAGGACAAGTGGTGATCAAGTCATTGTTTCTCATAGTGTCCATTTCACTTCAACAGGTTTCCTTTTAGGTGCTCGGTTGTCACCGATAAGGGAGAACATATGATATTTGTCCCTTTGGGATTGGCTTATTTCACTCAGCATGATGTGTTCCAGATTCCTCCATTTTGTTGCAAATGACTGGATTTCACTGTTTTTGACTGTTGTATAGTATTCTATAGAGTACATGTCCCATAATTTCTTTATCCAGTCTACTGTTGATGGGCATTTGGGTTGGTTCCAGGTCTTAGCTATTGTGAATTAAGATGCAATAAATATTAAGGTGTAGATAGTTTTTTTGTTTGCCAATTTAATTTTTTTGGATAAGTTCCAAGGAGTGGGATGGCTGGGTTGAATGGTAGGGTTATATTCAGGTTTCTGAGGAATCTCCAGACTGACTTCCATAGTGGCTTGACCAGTTTGCATTCCCACCAACAGTGGGTTAGTGCCCCTCTTTCCCCACATCCTCACCAGCATCTGTTGTTGGTAGATTTCTGAATGTGAACCATTCTAACTGGTGTGAGGTGAAACCTCATTGTGGTTTGATTTGCATTTCCCTGATTGCTAGTGATCCTGAATAATTCTTGATGTGCCTGTTAGGCATTTGGATTTCCTCTTTTGAAAAATGTCTATTGAGGTCCTTGGCCCATCTCTTAAGTGGGTTGTTTGTTTTGTTGTTGTGAAGTTTCTTGATCTCTTATTTTTTCTTCTTCTTCTTCTTTTTTTTTTTTAGACAGGCAGAGTTAGATAGAGAAAGAGAAAGTTCTTCCTTCCATTGGTTCACATCCCAAATTGTCACTATAGCTGGCACACTGTGCCGATCCAAAACCAGGAGCCAGGTGCTTCCTCCTGGTCTCCCATGCTGGTGCAGGGCCCAAGGACTTGGGCCATCCTCCACTGCCTTCCCAGGCTACAGCAGAGAGCTGGACTGGAAGAGGAGCAACCGGGACTGGAACCCCGAGTGTTGGCACCACAGGTGGAGGATTAGCCTAGTGAGCCATGGTGCCGGCCAATCTCTTTGTAGATTCTGGTTATTAAACATTTATTGGTTGCATAGTTTGCAAATATTTTTTTCCCATTCTATTGGTTCCTCTTCACTTTCCTACTTGACTCTTTTGCAATACAGAAACTTCTCAATTTGATGAAATCCCAATTGTTAATTTTGGCTTTGACTGACTGTGTCTTTGGGTTTTTTTTCCAAGAAGTTTTGCCTTTGCCCATATTTTGTAGCATTTCTCCAATCTTCCCTAATAATTTGATAGTGTTGGGTTGTAGATTTAGATCTTTAATCCATGTTGACTGAATTTTTGTGTAAAGTATAAGGTAGGGATCTTGCTTCATGCTTCCACATGTGGCAATCCATTTTTCCCCGAACCATTTGTTGAATAGACTCTCCTTGCTCCAGGAATTAGTTTTAACTCCTTGATCAATTAAAAGTTGGTTGTAGATGTTTGGATTGATTTCTGGTGTTTCTATTCTGTTCCATTGGTCTATCCATTTGTTTCTGTACCAGTACCATGCTGTTTTGATTACAGTGCCCTGTAGTATATCCTGAAATCTGGTATTGCGATGCCTCCGGCTTTGTTTTTGTTGTACAAGATTGCTTTAGCTATTCGAGGTCTCCTGTGTCTCCATATGAATTTCAGCATCATTTTTTACAGATCTGAGAAGAATTTCATTGATATTTTGATTGGAATTGCATTGAATCTGTAAATTGCTTTTGGGAGAATGGACATTTTGATGATATTGATTCTTCCAATCCATGAGCATGGAAGAATTTTCCATTTTTTGGTATCCTCTTCTATTTCTTTAAGGTTTTGTAATTCTCATCATAGAGATCTTTGACATCCTTGGTCAAGTTTATTCCCAGGTATTTGTTTTTGTAGCTATTGTGAATGGGATTGATCTTAGCAGTTCTTTCTCAGCTGTGGTATTGCCTGTGTACATAAATGCTGTTGATTTTTGTGCATGGATTTTATTACCTGCTACTTTGCCAAACTCTTCTATGAGTTCCATTAGTCTAGTAGAGTTCTTTGGATCCCCTAAATAAAGAATCATATCATCTGTAAAGAGGGATAGTTGACTTCTTCCTTCCCAATTTTTATCCCTTTAATTTCTTCTTGCCCAGTGGGTTTGGCTATAACTTCCAGTACTATATTGAATAGCAATGGTGAAAGTGGGCATCCCTGTCTAGTGTAATGAATGTGGAAGACATTTTCTGGGAATTCAGGCTTGTATGAATATAGAATTCACAAAAGGTCATATTTTTTGAATGCTGTAAGTATGAGCATTCCATTAGCCAGAAATTAGACATCAACAGACTTCAGAGAATTCATCAAGAGAAAAATCAATGTGATGAATGTGAAAAAAATCCTTCTGGTATAAGTCAGTCTTCTATTCACATGAAGAGGCTCAGAAGTGAGAAAACTTGCAAAGAAAGAAAAGTTTTGTGTGACCAGTCACCTCTAGATGGAAAACTGATAACTCACACAAAGGAATAAGCGTATGAATGTAATGGAATTGGGAGTACCTTTACTGTAAAGCAAATTTCCAGAAAACAAGATTACATTTACAGAAAAGTCTCTGAAACTGTGAAGTGTCTGTAGGAATTGTTTTTTTGGAATAATACCTCAGCAAGTGTGATGAATTGCCATGAAGACTGGTTAACCATTCTTGAGAGATTCTTTCTCTTATACTACCTTCATTTTTTAGTTTCCCATTATTATGAATGGAACCAGACAAATGAACTGTGTTTTCATGTATAAAGTTTGCTGACAAATATTCAACACTTGCAGCAGTTGATACAACAGTTATTTCAACAGTTTTTTTGAAATGCCATCTTAATGAATTATAAATTTATTTGTTGTACATTAGTTTTGATGTCTGTCCATGATTTTTGCCCAACATTATTGTAGTACAAACGAGTGATGTTGATATAGGGTAAGTTAGATAGTTTAAGTTCATGATCTGGAAGCCACACTTTACCCACTCCATGCTCCTATATCCATCTACCTGTCAATCAGATGACCCCTTCTGCAGGAAATATTTCTCCTTACCCAGAACATGGAGGTGGTACCCTGTGCTTTCTAATCACCTATAAATTTGGGTAAAGAGGAGGTGGGATCTTCTCCTGGAGCAACAGCCTGCAGGGCATGAAAGTCACCTTCATCTTCTCTGGCCCACTCTCCAAAGAAAGTCCTCATGTGCCTCTGTATTTTCTTCACTCAGAACTCAATTTCCACAATATTGCTAAGCTCTCACATAAATATGTGTTTTTATCATGGAAACTATGAATATTATGTTTGAAGAATTTTACATATGTGCTTATGTTGAAGACTTTGAAATGAGTTAGCGTGGGTTTACCATGTAACCCTGGCTATAATCACAAGTGCCAATAAAGTCACTCATGTCACTCAGCTCCATCACTTCCTAATTCATGACCCTGGACTGCCTCTCTGAGCCTGTTGGATCTCCCCTCCTGCTCAGTGAGGCCTCAAATTAACTAGTTACACACTGCTGAGAAATGGAATCATCACAAAAATGTGGGGATAGCATGGACCATGGCTTTGTTCCTAGTCTGACCCATGAGATCTAGCCACTACCTCCACACCCACTGTCTGCATCACTCATGGAGAAGCAGGGTTCTTCATGGGGACACAAAACATGATACCTTATCATATTCCTAAGACACACCATTGACAGTTCATATTCTACAACTGGTGGATCACATCCCTTTCAAAATTCTGACCTACATACTCCTTTACTTTTTTTCCCACTAGGTTATATGAATCTACCTCCAGTACCTACACTCCCTCAGACTATTATCAGTGGAGGAGACCACCACAACACATCCTCTTATTCAGTATATATGGGAGAACTCATGTCAATGCGAGGTAAAAGTTGCTGCCTTTCTCAAACACTGATCTTGCTGGAGGCTTTGTTTTGGCTGTACCCTGGTAAGGTTAATTGCAATCAGAGGTTTCTCTTTTTTTCTGCAAGACTCCTATATGTTAGCATTAATAGGGTATGAGTCCTGTTATAGGGTTGGAGCTCCCATTACCCACCACTATCGTCTCAGACAGGATGTGGCCAAAGACTGCTCAGTGGCTTTTTAGAGATTTTTTTGTTTTGTTTTACTGTTCAATAATACATGTCAGCAATTCCCACAAGAGATTGCTTTTGCAGACAGCTAAGCTATGTGCTTGAGATGGTTATCTACATATGCTTAGGTGTCTCAAGGAATAACCCTATTACTGCAATTTCCTGATTTTATGATGTAAAAACAAAGTAGAGCTGGGAATCAGGGTTCACTTGAGACAGGATTCCAGTCAAGTTTGCACGTGTAATAAGTTCTGTGTCTTTTTTCCCGAATATCTCATGTGTGACTTCATTTTCTTTGGTCTCTTTTCTGTAACATTTGGTTTCCTGACCAGGAAGTTGAATGAACTGGCCCATTGTGCCATTTGTACAGGGGACAAATAGATCAGAGGTGACCACTGCAGGACAGATGACTAGACACCATTTCCAATACTTTTGGAGAGAATCCTCCCTATGCAAAAGCTTGCTGTCACCCTGACCACTGCTGCTCATTCAGACTCACAGAGACTTGGGGCATTTGGACCTGGAAACACCAAATGAGATAAGAATCACCTGTCACCAGAGTCTAAGACATGCCTGACCCTATGGGTGGATGGCAGACTCTCCAGGAAATATTTATTTTAGGTTTCAAGATGGGACTCACCTTTAGAGGGAGGGAATGTTTTACACTCTGAAAGGTGTTTGAATGTATGGCTGCTTTTGCATGCATTGGCAGTTTGAATCTGTTGTCCCCAGTAGAAGCTATGAGTTATGAGTGGGCCTGAAACTGAAGTTCTCTGGTGATCCTCATATGGTCAAGGGTAGTTGGAGTCACATTCTGATATTGCTACAGTGAATTATCACCTAAATTCCAATAAGGAATGTGCTCAAATAGGCATCTGGCTGATCTTTATTGGAGGCACAACTCCCTTGTTTATCCTGTGTCTACAATCATAGTGTGGTTGCATAATGGATGGATCCCTTTCTGTGTTAGACATGTTAAAACATTTTAAAACAGGTTTAGTGAGGATTATGGAATCAAACCAATCTGTGTTACACTTAGAACCTTGTGTTGGTTTGAGTGGCCCACTTTCAGTATTGGCTGGCCCTCAGAGGGAATGAAACATGTTGCCATAGATCAAATAGTCTGAAGAGTCCTTACAGAACATCTCAGATACCCATATCAATTTCCATAGATCAAATCATGGCTGTCCATGGCTTCTTTTGGTCTGGGATCCAAAACATTCTCACTCTGACTCTAGGAAAACCCTCACCAAAGATTTTCCAGGGCAAAACAGTGGAGGACAAAGTCCTGCCACACTCTTACCAATTTCAGTATCCATGCTCCACTAGCAGGGCTTGTGGACACCTAGCCACCCCCAGATCTGTCCGAAGCAATTCTACCTCCTATGGCTCCATGTCTCCCAACTTCCAGTAAATCAATGTCTCTGGGCATCACAGAACAACCTTCTACTAGCCCTACAGATACCACTGAGAAAGACAAGGGCACCCCCTGTCATTGAAGCAGATGGCAATGTTCAGCCAGCGGCTGTCATGATCTACAATCAGGCATTCAACACTACCAACCTTTTAAATTGAAAACATCATATACCCTCTTCCTTGGAGTAACTGCAGGCACTTTAATTTTATTTGAGACCATTTTCCAAACCCATCATCTAACATAGAGAGACTGTCACCAACACCCCCGACCCTGTTCAATGCTGAAGAGAGATGGAGAATTCTCAAGGCCCACAAATGGACTCAAAAACAGTACCCAGCTTGGACATTCCATCCTGACACATAGGTCCCCCAGGTTGTTCCTAGCCAGGCTCCATACTGGAAAGTTTACCAGCCAGAAGACACAGTCCTCCTAGACCACTACTGAGAGATACTCTTGAGGGGTCTCTGGGTGGCATCCAGAAAGCTCACCACACAGCCAAAATTATAACTGTCATCCAGAAGAGTAATGAGGCACCAGGAGATTTTTATGAGTGGCTAGTTGAGGCATTCAGATTTGTTCCCCTTTCAACCCTGAAGCCCCAGAAAATGAACAGAAGGTCAGCAGCACTTTTGTGCTCAAAGTGCCCCTGACATTCATCAAAAGCTCCAGAAACTCAAGGGCTTTGCAGGCATGAATGCTACTCAGTTTCTGGAAGTGGCAAGGAAGGTCTATGTTAACTGAGACTAGAATTATGATCCGAGGCAGGTGGCACTTAGCCTGCTACACCCCTCTCCAAGTACCAGAACTCTGTTGCCCTGCACCTATAGTAGCAGGGAGGATCAGAGCAGGGGCCCATTGTGTATCTTTAGTGAGGAGGCTTGTCATGTCTGGTACTCTCATGTTCTGGCCATTGCAGTGTTTGACACAGTACGAGGCACTTGACAATTTACATGAGATTTGAGTGGGGATTCATTATACTAACACAAAATGAGAAGGCTTAAAAGTTGTTACAAAATTGTGCTGGTGGAAAATGACTGGTAGGAGGTGGAGGCTCATGGGGACTTGGTACCTTGTCCAAAAGGTGACAACAGTGGCTCATCTGGGTCTATAGCACACTTGGTACAGACATGTCTTCTTCAATCATGGCTTGGAAAAATCAGAGTATCCAGCAATAGCAGTTTTAGATTATTTGTGAGTAGTGAGGGTTTGAGGATGCCGACCCTGGATGCTCTTGACAGGGGGAACTTAACTGTAACAGGGCTGGCAGATCTCCATCATGCCACTGTTGTCTACCACCTCTCCCTCCATGTTCTGTAGCAGTTAGAAGCCACCAGTGTGTCCAGGGTCTGACTAAACTGGTGTTCATTCTCTAGGCAGAAGGCACCATCAGCAGAGTGGGAGGATTCTGGATCCAGATATGTGGGAATAGCACTTTTTATGCCCTGCTGATGTGGGACTGCCATCCCCATGTGTGTAGCCCTGATCTCCTATCTTCTGCTGAGACTGATGACAGTTGATCCCTTAGTGCTGCCTATTGTGTGCTGAGACTGCGGTGACTGTTCCTCGCCACCGCTGGAGAATTAGGCAGGCTCCCCACAGCTTACCTTGACCGAGGAGGGGAAGTACGCCACCCACCACTCAGCCTTCCCCAAACCCGGGGGACAATCAGGCATGGTGTGGAGCCCAGTCGAAGCAGGGTCTCACTTTATTGTAAAAGGGAGGTGTATATATAGCTGAGGTACAGAGCAGATGGTACAGAGCAGATGAGCAGATGTGGGCAAGGGGTGGGGTGTTGAGATGCAAAAGGGTCTTAGCCACTCCTATTATACCACCTTAATGATCCTTAGGCAGAAGCGCCCTGGGGCTGGGGTGTTTGCTACCAGGGATTTGAAACTTAAAGACAGATTTTCAAATTTGAGGCAGGCTCAGGAAGTTCCTCTAGGCCTCTCTGGATTCAGCCTCCCCCACCCTGAGACTGTGTAAATTTCTCCCATTCCTTAATATGACCCTGTGGGGGTGAGTGAGCATGTACACTTGGTGTGTCTGTGTTTGGATCATGGGTCTTTGGGCAGTCAACACTGACCCCAGTATTGGGCAATGGGCCTGCAATGAATGCACCAGACAGATGAATCCTGTGAGTGTGGCAATTTAACTGGAGGCCCCCCACTGGCAATTGGGTGAGAAGCTGCCTCTTTGTGGACCAGGGAGGTGAGACGTGGACTTTTTCTATTTAGCTCTCCCTCTGACACTTCTATTGGCTAAGTCACCCTTCCAGGTGTCTAGCTCCTGTCATCCACCTGTCTTTAAGGCTGTCTGTGCCTCTGATCAGATGGATAGGAGCTCTGTAAGGGGAAGTGTATTGTGATTCTTTGGAGCTGTGTGATGTTGAGAGATTTTTCTGCCAACTTCAAAGAGGGCTGGCCTCTGACAGCTGGTGGCTGTGGAGTTTCAAATGATGAGCTGAGGCACAGCCATCTTCATTTGAGAGAGTTGCTGGATAGCTCCAACCAGTGCTTTTTATTATTTAATCTAGTGTTCAACTAGTAACATAACAATTAGGAACGCACAGCCAGACTAATCACTGTAGAAGAATAACAAGCAGGCACAAACAAGAGAGATAAGTATCGTATGACAGATGTAGAGCTTTTTGGGGGTGAGAGAATGCAAGATTCTCTCCATCTCTCTCTAACTCTGTCTCTTTCTCTTCCCACAACCATGCCTCTAAAATAATTAAGTAAGGGCCAGAGCTTGGTACAGTGGGTTAAGTCACTATCTACATTGCTGGAATCCCATATGGATGTCCATCCAATCCTGTACAGCTCCCTGATTATGCAGCTAGGAAAGTGGCAGAGAATGGCCTGTGTCCTTGAGCCCCTGCAACCATATGGGAGACCTAGAGGAAGTTTCTGTTCCTGCCTCTTGGTTCAGCCTGGCTCAGCCTCACCTATTGCAACCTTTTGGGGAGTGAACAATTAAATAATCATCTCTCTCTCTCTGTCTCTCTCTCTGACTTTCAAATAAATAAGTAAATATTTTTAAAAGGCCACAAATGTTTTACATTTGTTTGATGTTGCTTTTCCTTTCTTTTTGTTATGGTTGTATTTTATTTGTAAAGCAGAGCTGAGAGAGAGAGAGAAGAGCAGAGCAGATAAGAGAAAAGAAGCAAAGCTTGGAGAAGAGAGGGGAGGGGAGTGAAGGGGAGGGAAGGGGAGAAGAGGTGAGGAGAGGGGAGGGGAGGGGAGCAGAGGGGAGGGAGAGAGGAGGCTTGTATTTGGGGATTTAAACCATGGAAATGGCCTCATGAATAATGGACAACCTTACTGTGTTAATCAAGTTAAACTATGTTCCATAATCTGTATATACGAAAAACATGAAACTTGCATACCTTAAATACAGTTGAAAATCCCGTTTCCAGAAGAATTATTTATTTAGCCTAGATTATTACTTCAGCACCAGTGGTCATTTAAATGGAAAGTCATTGAATAAAATTTACACCTAAATTAACATAATAAGGTCTTGTACCTAAATACCATTATTTCTAGAGTGGCTTTCAGGGCACAGAAGTTTTAATCATTATGATACCCAATTTTCTAATAATGTGCTATAAGTGTTTGGCTCTGGATAACGATAAATATTTTTCTGTTGTAGAATTTCATAGCTGGAAGATACACTGAATGACCAGATGTAACGTCAAAATAATCTGGGGTTGGGCCGGCGCCACGGCTCACTTGGCTAATCCTCCACCTGCGTTGCCAGTACCCTGGTTCTATTCCCAGTTGGGGTGCCAGATTCTGTCCCGGTTGTTCCACTTCCAGTCCAGGTCTTTGCTGTGGCCCAGGAAGGTAGTAAAGGATGGCCCAAGTGCTTGGGCCCTGCATCCACGTGGAAGTCCAGGAGGAAGCACCTGGCTACTGGATTTGGATTGGCACAGCGTGCTGGCCGTAGTGGCCATTTGGGGGGTGAACCAATGGAAAAGGAAGGCCTTTCTCTCTGTCTCTCTGTCTCTCTCTCTCCCAACTCTGCCTGTCCAAAAAAAAAAAAAAATCTGGGGTAGGTGTTAAGCCACTGCTTGCAATGCAGGTATCCCATATCTGAGTGTCAGTTTGAGTTCTAGATCATCTGTTTCCAATACAACTCCCTAGTAATGTTCCCAGAAAGGTAGAAGATGGCCCATATGGTTGAGCTCCTGCCACCCATGTGGGAGACCTGGATGGAGTTCCATAATCCTGGCTTTGACCTGGAGAAATGCTAGCCATTGTGGCCATTTGGGTAGTCAATTAGCAGATGGAAGAGAGATTTCTCTCTTGTTCTGTCTTTCCATTTAAAATTTATCATACTTCATAAGTGTGTTAGTATATTTGTGTCCTTTTTTTTTCTTTTTTTTAACTTTTATTTAATGAATATAAATTTCCAAAGTACAGCTTATGGACCACAATGGCTTCCCCCCCATAATGTCCCTCCCACCTGCAACCCTCCCCTCTCCCACTCCCTCTCCCCTTCCATGCACATCAAGATTCATTTTTGATTCTCTTTATATACAGAAGATCAGTTTAGCATACATTAAGTAAAGATTTCAACAGTTTGCTACCACACAGAAACATAAAGTGAAAAATAATAGATGATTTTTTAAATGATGATGAAATCAGATCAGACCTATTGTCATGTTTAATCCCAGTGAGAGTCAAGTTGGGAATTGATAATTTCTTCTTCTTTTTTTTTTTTTACAGAAGATCAGTTTAGCATACATTAAGTAAAGCTTTCAACAGTTTGCACCCCCATAGAAACACAGAGTGAAATATACTGTTTGAGTACTCGTTATAGCATTAAGTCTCAATGTACAGCACGCTAAGGACAGAGATCCTACATGAGGAGTAAGTACACAGTGACTCCTGTTGTTGACTTTACAAATTGACACTCTTGGTTATGGCCTCAGTAATCTCCCCATGCTCCAGTCATGAGTTTCCAAGGCTATGGAAGCCCCTTGAGTTCTCCGACTCTTATCTTGTTTAGACAAGGTCATAGTCAAAGTGGAGGTTCTCTCCTCCCTTCAAAGAAAGGTACCTCCTTCTTTGAAGACCTGTTCTTTCCACTGGGATCTCACTCACAGAGATCTTTCATTTAGGTTTTTTTTTTTTTTTTTGCCAGAGTGTTTTGGCTTTCCATGCCTGAAATACTCTCATGGGCTTTTCAGCCAGATCCGAATGCCTTTAGGGCTGATTCTGAGGCCAGAGTACTGTTTAGGACATCCGCCATTCCATGACTCTGCTGAGTATCTCACTTCCCATGTTGGATCACTCTCCCCTTTATTTATTCTATCGGTTAGTATTAGCAGGTACTAGACTTGTTTATGTGCTCCCTTTGACTCTTAGTCCTTTCATTATGATCAATTGTGAACTGAAATTGATCACTTGGAATAGTGAGATGGCATTGGTACATGCCACCTTGATGGGATTGAATTGGAGTCCCCTGGTATGTTTCTAACTCTACCATTTGGGGCAAGTCAGCCTGAGCATGTCCCAAATTGTACATCTCTTCCCTCTCTTATTCCCACTCTTATGTTTAACAGGGATCACATTTCAGTTAATTTTCAACACTTAAGAATAACTGTGTATTAATCACAGAATTAAACCAGTCATATTAAGTAGAACAGACAAAAAAAAAACTACTAAGAGGGATAATGTATTAAGTTGTTCATTAACAGTCAGGGCTATGCTGATCAAGTCACCTATCGCTCCCCCTCTTCGTGGAGGAACGACGCTAAGCCCTGCCTAGGCTTCATATCCAAGTCACGGCACCATTATGTCGCTCCCCCTCTTCGTGGAGGAATGACACAGGACCCTGCATTGTTCTTTTGTCTGCTCGGCCCTTCCCGGGTTTGCTGCTGGTTCTTCCCAGGTTGGCTGCTGGTCCTTCCCGGGTTGGCTGCTGGTCCTTCCCGGGTTGGCTTCCGACCCTTCCACCTCCGTGGAAGGGCGGTTCCCCCTGGCCACTTTCCCCACTTCCGCAGGGGAGCGGCACACCGCCGGCTGGCTCTCTCGGGGGCTGCACAGGTGTTCCTTCAGGTAGATGTTCCCCTTAGATGTTTCTGGTGCATGCCGTCTCTCTCCTCCTTTATAGTCCTCCTCCACCAATCCTAACTCGGCTGCCCACACGCCGAGTACGTTGCTCTCCTCCAATCAGGAGCAGGATCAGCTCCTGGAGGTCATCACTCAAGTTGGCAAGAGGCAGCTGCGTAGAAGCTGTTTTCTCCTCTCCCAGAGCCATATTGTGGGAGAGCAGATACATAGAATAAGTCTTAATTCCAGTAACTTAGTCCAGTCCGGGTTGCTCCCCACAGATTCCCCTTTCTTTTTATTTTTTGGCGTTGATACGCGCCTGTCTTCGGTGTCCCGCGGCACACACTCTGCTTTGCTTGCTAGAGTTGCCCACAGGTGCTTACAAGTCTTATCAATCAGGCAAACCGAATCCGGGTCCTCTCTTCGCCATGTTGTGAGGAGGTTTTTAGGCGCTGATGCGTGCCTGTGTTCGGTGCCCTGCAGCGCATGCTCTACTCTGCTAGAACTGCCTGCAGGTGCTTACAAGTCCTATCAGGCAAACCGAACCCAAGCCTTCTCATTGCCGTATTGTGGGCAGACTTATTGGTGTTAATTCGTGCCTGTCTTCGGTGACCTGCGGTGCATAAGCTGCTAGCCGCCCGCAGGTGCTTATCGTCCTAATCAGGCAGACCGAATCCAAGCTCTCTCATTGCTGTGTTGTGGGGAGGCCTTTCTCTATTTCTCTATCTCTGGGCATTCCTATTTCTCCTATTTTACTTCTATCTACCATCATTCCTATTTCTCTCATTTTACTTCTAAACTTCTGTTTCTCTTATCCCTGTGGCTTCCCGGCGCCCGCCCCGAGGCTGCTTCTCAGCACCTCGCCCCGCGGCAGCTTCACGGCTCTGCGCGGCTTCCCGGCGCCTCGCCCCGAGGCTGCTTCTCAGCACCTCGCCCCGTGGCGGGCTCCCGGCTCTGCGCGGTTTGGCTTCGCGCGCACACTCCGCAGTCTCCACGCAATTTGCGCCCGCACCACGGCCTCGCGCCAGCCCCACGTTCCCTATCTATTCACGCCCCGTGCTCTCTCTGCACGCGGCGGCTTCCGCGAGTCACACAGCCCCACCTCACGTTTCTGCCACTAGTATTCAATCTAAGTTCCCCGGGCTAACCTGGCGAATTCAACCTAGCTCACGCATCTGCGCCTTTCGGTCTGGCTTCCCGTCCTTTGCTCCCCGGGCTAATCTGACGGATTCCAACATGGCGGCCCACGTCTCTGCCTCTGGTTCCAGATTTTCGCCTTTTGCCCCCCGGGCTGACTTAAAGAATTCCAAACTGGCTTACGTCTCCGCCTCGGCCTGCCCCCCGCGGCTTCAATTTCCCTAACATTTTTCTCTACCCGGTATGTTTCCCTAAGTTTTCTTCCAACAATATTCCTCCCTCATTTCTCCTGGCTTTTCCCCACAGTCCGTATCCAAGTCTGTTTGTTCTAGCTTTCACTTTCGCTTTCGACCTTAGAGATTTCTCCCAGCTTCCCCCCATAGTCCGTATCTGAGTCTAAGTTTCTTCTTGCTTTCACTTTAAATCCTAACTTCTTTCCCACAGTCCGTATCCGAGTCTATGCCTAGGCTTTTGATAGCTTCTTCCGGAACCTTTTCTGTCCGGCTTTTCCCTAGGCTCTTTGCTAGTCTCTCTCTCCAGTATTTTCCACCTCTTCCCGTTTCTTCCCTCCTAAGTTTCCTATCCGAGTCACGGCACCATTATGTCGTTCCCCTCTTCATGGAGGAATGACACTAAGCCCTGCCTAGGCTTCATATCCGAGTCACGGGACCATTATGTCACTCTCCCTCTTCATGGAGGAATGACACTAAGCCCTGCCTAGGCTTCATATCCGAGTCACGGCACCATTATGTCGCTACCCCTCTTCATGGAGGAACGACACAGGACCCTGCGTTGTTCTTTTGTCTGCTCGGCCCTTCCCGGGTTTGCTGCTGGTTCTTCCCAGGTTGGCTGCTGGTCCTTCCCAGGTTGGCTTCCGACCCTTCCACCTCCGTGGAAAGGCGGTTCCCCCTGGCCACTTTCCCTACTTCCGCAGGGGAGTGGCACACCGCCGGCTGGCTCTCTCGGGGGCTGCACAGGTGTTCCTTCAGGTAGATGTTCCCCTTAGATGTTTCTGGTGCATGCCGTCTCTCTCCTCCTTTATAGTCCTCCTCCGCCAATCCTAACTTGGCTGCCCACACGCCGAGTACGCTGCTCTCCTCCAATCAGGAGCAGGATCAGCTCCTGGAGGTCATCACTCAAGTTGGCAAGAGGCAGCTGCGTAGAAGCTGTTTTCTCCTCTCCCAGCGCCATATTGTGGGAGAGCAGATGCATAGAATAAGTCTTAATTCCAGTAACTTAGTCCAGTCCGGGTTGCTCCCCACAGTCACCGTTTCTCATAGTGTCCATTTCACTTCAGGAGGTTTCCTTTTTCGTGTTCAGCCAGTTGTCACCAATCAGGGAGAACATATGGTATTTGTCCCTTTGGGACTGGCTTATTTCGCTCAGCATGATGTGTTCCAGATTCCTCCATTTTGTTGCAAATGACTGGATTTCGTTGTTTCTTACTGCGGTATAGTATTCTAAAGAGTACATATCCCATAATTTCTTTATCCAGTCTACCGTTGATGGGCATTTAGGTTGGTTCCAGGTCTTGGCTATTGTGAATTGTGCTGCAATAAACATTAGGGTGCAGACTGCTTTTTTGTTTGCCAATTTAAATTCCTTTGGGTAAATCCCAAGGAGTGGGATGGCTGGGTCGAATCGTAGGGTTATCTTCAGGTTTCTGAGGAATCTCCAGACTGACTTCCATAGTCGCTTGACCAGTTTGCATTCCCACCAACAATGGGTTAGTGTCCCTTTTTCCCCACATCCTCGCCAGCATCTGTTGTTGGTAGATTTCTGTATGTGAGCCATTCTAACTGGGGTGAGGTGAAACCTCATTGTGGTTTTGATTTGCATTTCCCTGATTGCTAGTGATCTTGAACATTTTTTCATGTGCCTGTTAGGCATTTGGATTTCCTCTTTTGAAAAATGTCTATTGAGGTCCTTGGCCTATCTCTTAAGTGGGTTGTTGGTTTTGTTTTTGTGGAGTTTCTTGATCTCTTTGTAGATTCTGGTTATTAACCCTTTATCTGTTGCATAGTTTGCAAATATTTTTTCCCATTCTGTCGGTTCTCTCTTCACTCTCCTGACTGTTTCTTTTGCAGTACAGAAACTTCTCAATTTGATGCAATCCCAAATGTTAATTTTGGCTTTGACTTCCTGTGCCTCCCGGGTCTGTTCCTGAAACTCTTTGCCTGTGCCAATATCTTGAAGGGTTTCTCCAATGTTCTCTAATAACTTGATGGTGTCAGGTCGTAGATTTAGGTCTTTAATCCACGTTGAGTGGATTTTTGTGTAAGGTGTAAGGTAGGGGTCTTGCTTCATGCTTCTGCACATGGAAATCCAGTTTTCCCAGCACCATTTATTGAATAGACTGTCCTTGCTCCAGGAATTGGTTTTAGATCCTTGATCAAATATAAGTTGGCTGTAGATGTTTGGGTTGATTTCTGGTGTTTCAATTCTGTTCCATTGGTCTATCCATCTGTTTCTGTGCCAGTACCATGCTGTTTTGATTACAACTGCCCTGTAGTATGTCCTGAAATCTGGTATTGTGATGCCTCCGGCTTTGTTTTTGTTGTACAAGATTGCTTTAGCTATTCGAGGTCTCTTGTGCCTCCATATGAATTTCAGCATCATTTTTTCCAGATCTGAGAAGAAGGTCTTCGATATCTTGATTGGGATTGCATTGAATCTATAAATTGCTTTTGGGAGAATGGGCATTTTGATGATGTTGATTCTTCCAATCCATGAGCATGGAAGATTTTTCCATTTTTTGGTATCCTCTTCTATTTCTTTCTTTAAGGTTTTGTAATTCTCATCGTAGAGATCTTGAACGTCCTTGGTTAAGTTTATTCCAAGGTATTTGATTGTTTTTGTAGCTATTGTGAATGGGATTGATCTTAGAAGTTCTTTCTCAGCCATGGCATTGCCTGCGTATACAAAGGCTGTTGATTTTTGTGCATTGATTTTATATCCTGCCACTTTGCCAAACTCCTCTATGAGTTCCAATAGTCTCTTAGTAGAGTTCTTTGGATCCTCTAAGTAAGGAATCATATCTTCTGCAAAGAGGGATAGTTTGACTTCTTCCTTCTCAATTTGTATTCCTTTGATTTCTTTTTCTTGTCTGATGGCTCTGGCTAAAACTTCCAGAACTATGTTAAATAGAAGTGGTGAGAGTGGGCATCCATGTCTGGTGCCAGATCTCAGTGGAAATGCTTCCAACTTTTCCCCATTCAATAGGATGCTGGCTGTGGGCTTTTCATAAATTGCTTTGATTATATTGAGGAATGTTCCTTCTATACCCAATTTGCTTAGAGTTTTCATCATGAAAGGATGTTGAATCTTATCAAATGCTTTCTCTGCATCTGTTGAGATAATCATATGGTTTTTCTTCTGCAGTCTGTTAATGTGGTGTATCACATTGATTGATTTCCCAATGTTGAACCATCCCTGCATACCAGGGATAAATCCCACTTGGTCTGGGTGGATGATTTTCCTGATGTGTTGTTGAATTCTATTGGCGAGAATTTTATTGAGGATTTTTGCATCTATGTTCATCAGGGATATTGGTCTATAATTTTCTTTCAGTGCTGCATCTTTCTCTGGCTTAGGGAGTAAGGTGATGCTGGCTTCATAGAAAGAATTTGGGAGGATTCCCTCTTCTTCGATTGTTCTGAATAGTTTGAGAAGAAATGGAATTAGTTCTTCTTTAAATGTCTGGTAGAATTCAGCAGTGAATCCATCTGGTCCTGGGCTTTTCTTTGTTGGGAGGGCCTTTATTATGGTTTCAATTTCTGTTTCAGTTATGGGTCTATTTAGGTTTTCGATGTCTTCATGGTTCAATTTAGGTAGATTGCATGTGTCCAGGAATCTATCCATTTCTGATAGATTTTCTTGTTTGCTGGCATACAAGTCCTTGTAGTAATTTCTGATGATTCTTTTTATTTCTGTGGTGTCTGTTGTTATGCTTCCTTTTTCATCTCTGATTTTATTGATTTGGGTCTTTTCTCTTCTTTTTTTAGTTAGCTGGGCCAATGGGGTATCAATTTTGTTTATTTTTTCAAAAAACCAGCTCTTCGCTTGGCTGATTTTTTGGAATTTTTTTTTGGATTCAATTCTGTTAATTTCTTCTCTGATTTTAATTATTTCTCTTCTCCTACTAGATTTGGGTCTGGTTTGCTGCAGTTTTTCTAGGTCGTTGAGATGCGCTGAAAGCTCATTTATTTGGTGCCTTTCCAATTTCTTGATATAGGCCCCTATTGCTATAAACTTGCCTCTCAATACTGCTTTTGCCATATCCCATAAGTTTTGATATGTTGTGTTGTTATCCTCATTTACTTCCAGAAAGTTTCTGATTTCTCTTTTGATTTCTTCAATGACCCAGTGTTCATTCAGGAGCATGTTGTTTAGTCTCCATGTGTTTGCATACTTTCTGGGGTTTCCTGAGTTGCTAATTTCCAGCTTCATTCCACTGTGGTCTGAGAAGCTGCATGGTATGATTCTAATTCTTTTAAATTTGCTGAGACTTGCTTTATGGCCTAGTATGTGATCAATCCTAGAGAAGGTTCCATGCACTGCTGAGAAGAATGTGAAGTCTTTAGATGTATGATTGAAAGTTCTGTAGATATCTGTTAGATCCATTTGGGCAATAGTGTCGATTAAATCTGCTGTTTCCTTGTTGATCTTCTGTCTGGATGATCTATCTATTTCTGTGAGTGGAGTATTGAAGTCCCCCAGTACTATTGTATTGGAATCTAAGTCTCCCTTTAAGTCCCTTAACATATCTTTTAAATAGACCGGTGCCCTGTAATTAGGTGCATATACATTTATAATAGTTACATCTTCCTGTTGAATTGAACCCTTAATCATTATATAGTGTCCCTCTTTGTCTCTCTTATTAGTTTTTGTATTAAAGTTTATTTTGTCTGATATTAATATGGCTACACCTGCTTTTTTTTGGTTTCTGTTGGCATGGAATATCTTTTTCCAGCCTTTCACTTTCAGTCTGCATGCATCTTTGTTAGAGAGATGTGTTTCTTGTAGGCAGCAAATAGTTGGGTGTTGTTCCTTAAGCCAGTCAGCCAGTCTGTGTCTTTTAACTGGACAGTTCAGGCCATTCACATTTAATGTGACTATTGATACATAGTGACTTTGCCCTGCCATTTTCCCGGAGATATTTTCTAGTATATGCTTTGAGCTTCCCATGCTCTTTTACTGGTAGGTGTATATTTGTGTCCTTTAAACCACATTAAAGACATGGCTTTTATTTTACAGAAAAAAATAAAATTTGTAAATGCCTTTTTCAAGTGGAATTTTAAAAAAAGATTCTCATTTAGCACATCTGTGTGAGAGATGCTTTATGTTTTCAAATTTTTCTTTCTGTAGTTTCAGATAATGTGAAAACCCTCATTCCCATGCATTTTCCTCATCAGTGGCTAGTATAAGTTTTTAAAGTTATGGGGTGATTTTATTAAAAACATTACACTGTACAAGCATATTTTGCATTTACAGTGTGTTTTATTTCTAGATTTTCAGCATGTATTCTGTTCCATTGCTTCAGCTTGCTTCTGTGTTGTCACCATTGCTGAATAATCTTGTCTAACTCTGTACATTCTTAGTTTCCCCTCAAATCTGTTTGATTTATGTTCATTCTTATATTACCTTCCTTTATGTACCACTCTTGTATTACCTGTTTAATTTAATTTAATTTTTTCTTCTCTAATTCATTTTTACTGAATTCTAATTCTTTTTCTTTTGGGTATTTACATAGTAATCCAATTATTATTCATACTTGAATTGTTCTGATTCTGACAAATTTGTTCTTTTTCAATCTAATATTTTATTTATGTCAGATCATTTTAATGCTATATATATATTTGTTGTTGTTTAGTAATAATGTCTTTCATGTGTCTTCACTTTGCTTTTTTATTCTCTGTTGCTCTGTGTGTGAATTGCAACTGTGCCTATTCCATGTTCATGTTGGAGCACAATGGCTCTATGCTGTTTTATGGGGAGGCTTCTGTGTAGGTTGTTAGGAGACAGGCAGGGAAGAATCTTCTGGCATCATATTTTAAAGTTTCGTATGAGCTTATGAATTGTACTAAAACATGGCTCTTCTCTATTTTCTGGAAGCTTCCTTTTTGCTATTTTTTCATCATATGTTAGAACTTTCTCTTTACCTTGATTTTAGTTTTGCCAACATTCACATTGGATTTTCCTCCCAGTGGAGCTTCCTCATTGTAGATCTCTGCTCAGAAACAAGTGCATGTGCTTATGACTTTTGTGAGTTACTTCTTCCTAGGCCCCACCAGCATCAATGAACCTTACAGAAAACCTGCTACTCTTTAACACATCTTAGCTGATTTCAGCTTTTCTCTTAAAGGCATCCCATCAAATTTCTCCTCAGGATGAAGACTTCACTTTTCTTGGAAATTTTGGATCTTGGATACTTCTTACTTTAAAAAAAAAAAAGAATTGTGGTTATGTGTATTGGCCATATACATATTTAGTCCCTTTGAGGATCTATTTACTGACATAGAAAAACCACTTTGAAATAATGATCTTGATACCACCCTCCACATATTCTACTATGGTCCCAGCCTCATCAGGTTTTCCTTCATGAGAAATAAACTAAAAATTCAGGCAGGGGCTCATGGTTTATTAGTAAAATAATGCCTTCAGAGACTCAGTGGCCCTTGTGGCACTTTGGCTCCAAAGAGTATCTTGTTACAAGTCATTTTCATGACAGACACAAGCCATCTTTTTATTACTTCTCTCCTGGTCATGATACTTCATCTCAAATTAATGGAAATGCCCTTAGCACAGTGGAAAAATGATAGTAAGAAATATTTCCTTCAATGTGGTCTTTAAACTAGAGCACACTATTTTCTTTAAAATTCTTACTCAGTTTTTATATCAAAGTCTCATGAAATTGATTGCTTCATGCTTGGGGTTTGAAAGCAAATTTTCCCATCCTAGAAATCATCACATTGCTGAACACTATTTGTTTTACTATTATTTAATGGAATCATCTGCTTTCACACTATTTCTATCTACTAAATAAAAATTTTACCAAATATTTGACCCTGCATAGAAAAATCTTTTTGTTTTAATCCTCTGAAATTAGTTTCCTTATTAATCATCACGTTTCAAGACTTGTTTTGTCTTTGCTAACCTTTCTTTTCAAGGTACTCATTCATGATATTCTTTGCTGGACAGGGGAAAGGAGGTCCTGTGTGGGTAGTAAGTCACATCTGGAATATCAGAGACATGGTAACATCAAAGTATGCACGTTCTACAAACCATTCGAAGAGTAGCTGATTTGACATGCAACAGATTAACACACCATTTGGGATGTCACATACAACCGCAGAGTGCTGGGGATAAGTCCCACCTCTGCTTCTCCTCCATTTTCATACCAATTCTAGTGGGAGGCAGATGATGACCATACTCGGCCTCCCCTCATGGTCATCGCGTTTCCCTTTTTTCTCTCTGGTCTTTTCCTTCTCTGCCTCTTCTCATCTTTCTCGCTGGGGCGCTCTTCCTAACCAGGCCCGCGCCTTTCTTCTGCCCACGGTGCTCCATTTCTCTCTGGCCGCCGCCGACACTGCTGCACAGCTGGTGTCGGTGCCTCGCTTTTTCCCTGACGTTGTTCCTGCAGCTTATGGCCCAGGCAGCCTTGGGTCTTTCTGCTCAAGGTTACCACATCCCTCTTTAAAAATTCTGTCAAGAAAGAGAAGACGCTTTACCCGACTCTTGGGCCGTTATCTCATGGCGAACTTTCTGACCAAGTATACAGCTACCCAGATGGCCTTGAAGTGCTGTATAGGGAGCAGTTCCACTTCAACTTGGGAACCTAGCTGATGAGAGGGGGTTCCATCTCCTAACTTGTCCATGTGCATTGACTGGAAGCTGGAAGAGCAGAAGAGGTGTCCTCCAGGCACTCCAGTAATGGAATACTGGTGTCCCAAATGATGGCTTAACTCGCTGGACCACAGCACCCTTTCCCCAAAGTAATGCCTTCATGGCTTCCTTGGTGTGACCTGAATTAATTTTGGAAAGTAAACTTGACCTGAATCTGGAAAAAAAAAGAAGAAGAAGAAGATGATGATGACTGAAGTATTTTGATGATGCCAGCCACATGGGAGTCCCAGATGGAATTTGTTGGTCTTGGGTTTAGACTAGCACAGCCCTGGCTGTTGCAAGTATTTGGTAAATAATCCAGAGGATGGAAGACAGCTCTCTTTGTTGCTCTTTCAAATAAACAAATATAAAAATATTTTTAAGGGTTCATAAAATTAAATTAAATATATGATTTTATTTTGGTGCAGTAACAATTTGGAATTCATAAAATGCATTTTTAGCTTACACACTTTGCATATATTAAAAAAAGTCTTTTTTGCCAAAAAACTATACCAAAGTAAACTCATACTTTTAAGTCTCTTTCCATGTACTTTCCAAATCTCCCCATGTTTCACCCACTGCAATGTAGGGCAGCCACAACTGATGTTCCCATCCAGGCAGTAGACTTACATTCTGAGTATTTATGGAGCCTGAAAATAAATTTTGATGCAATTTTAATTTAGAACCAGAGTGAAAAGTTTGGAATACAGTGAGAGTGGACATGAGTTTTAAGTACTCTTTTTCTTTAGGTTTTTTTTTTTTTTTTGACAGAGTGGACGGTGAGAGAGAGAGAGAGAGAGAGAGAGAGAGAGAGACAGAGAGAAAGGTCTTCCTTTTGCTGTTGGTTCACCCTCCCATGGCCGCCATGGCTGGCGCACTGCAGCTGGTGCATCGTGCTGATCCAAAGCCAGGAGCCAGGTGCTTCCTCCTGCTCTCCCATGTGGGTGCGGGGCCCAAGCACTTGGGCCATCCTCCACTGCACTACTGTGCCATAGCAGAGAGCTGGCCTAGAAGAGGGTCAACTGGGACAGAATCCGGCGCCCCGACTGGGACAAGAACCTGGTGTGCCGGCACCGCAGGCAGAGGATTAGCCTATTGAGCCACAGCGCTGGCTTCTTTAGGGTTTTAAGCTAGTTAACTGAATAACAAAAAAGTAAAGTTTAGACAAATATTCTTCTTAAGTGTTTTTATTGAGTTTTAGAAATCCTGATTAAAACCACTTGCTAGTTAAATATCTTCATTGTCCCAACTTGGAGAAATGAATGTCTAGGTTATACTCCCATGCAGTGTTGGTTAATAGTTTCTGTAATAACTTTCAAAAAGATTATTGACTACATTTTGCCCTATTTGAAAAATTAAATCAATGAAAATGAAAGATAAATTATGTATGTGGGGATTATCCATAAGAACACCTGTAAAATTTATGATCTGCAATCTCAGTGTGCAAAGTTTTCCTCATTTAGACTGTTTAGCCTTGGCTTTCTTTCCCCTTTATTATGATACATCAGTGTGAATCTTAGAGATTGTCATGCTTTCTCTTGTCCAATGAAAGCTGGGTTAGATTAGCACTTCTCTACATAAGATTCTAGATTCCTGAGTGCTTATTAAGCTAGTTATGGGGGTCTGTATGCTTGAGTCACAATTTGAAAGAAAATAATTGGTAACTAAAATGTTAACATTATTGTCATTAGCAGTATTACTAAGTATTTTCTTTTTATCTTATTGTTCATTTTATTCTTATTGGCTTTTGATGTTTTGAAAATTTACAGCATAAAACTGGGAAACTATGGACTGTTGTGCATTTGAAGGTC
The DNA here is from genome assembly GCF_964237555.1 of Oryctolagus cuniculus. Classification (NCBI taxonomy): domain Eukaryota; kingdom Metazoa; phylum Chordata; class Mammalia; order Lagomorpha; family Leporidae; genus Oryctolagus; species Oryctolagus cuniculus. The sequence goes on along the minus strand of NW_027208203.1, from coordinate 549,802 downwards.
TATATATTTATTTTAAATTTCATGTCTGTGAATAGTGCTAGTATTTCCTTTGCTTTGTTTTTAAGTACAATCAAATTACACAAGGAAATGACAGCTCGCAATGCATGTACCTGAGTGTAGACAGGCAATCTAAACAGTAAAGTTGGGCACTCTGGGTTTATTGGTAAACAGTGCCAAGTCTATGAGGGAATGGATAACAAACATCTTTAGCTTCCAATCAGTGAAATTTCTGTTTAAAAGTCCAAAATTTGGGGATTGGCATAGCGGTGTGGTGGTTAATGTTGCTGCTTGTAATGCTGGCATCCCATATGGGCACTGGGTTGAATCCCAGCTGCTCCACTTCTGATCCAGCTCCCTGCTAATAGACCTAGGAAAGTGGTGGAAGATTGCTTGAGTACTTGCTCCCCTGCATCCACATGGGAGGCCCAGAAGCCTCTGGCTCCTGGCTTCAGATTAGCCCATTTCCAGCCATTATGACCATTTGGGAGTGAACCAGTAGATGGAAGATATCTCTCTCTCTCTTCTTCTCTACCTTTGCTTTTCAAATAAATAAATACATCTTTAGGGAAAAAAGTCTGGAAATGAACAAGTGCAGATGTGTTGTGTTATTTATTTTTAGTCATAATGTACAACCTTAAAATAAGTAAGAAAGGACTCTGAATCCTGGATGGTACAGAAAGAACATGGGATTCATAGGAGATTGCTTAGCCTGAACAAGGGCACATTGAGAAGATTTTGGAAATACGGAATTAAAAGATAAGTATTCTTGTAAAAATATTTAAATCCAGGTATAGTTTTTACAGTCCATATTTTCTATCAATTTTGAAGACTCATCATGTCATCTTAGAGCTTCTCATGAAAACACAGTATTATATTTTTCTAATATAAGAATATTCTATGAGCATCACAGTTACCTGATTTCATGAATATTTATTGTTGTAATTTTTCCACATGTCAGACATGTCCTAGAAACAAAGTGGGGGAAGTGACTGGGTCTTTCCTTTGCCCATTCCTTTCATTTAGTCTTGCGCACTCCCTTTAATATTTCATTGACCTACTGGAAACAAAGGCCAGTTGCCCCAAACTCACCTCATTGTCATCTTTTTCTCTGGATTCTCTTATGTTGTCCTTGAATGTTGTACTCTAGAGCCTGAAAATTCTTCAGAAATGTAGTTTTAATTTTTATTTTTAATATTTTTTTGACAGGCAGAGTGGACAGTGAGAGAGCGAGAAAGAGAGAAAGGTCTTCCTTTGCTGTTGGTTCACCCCCCAATGGCCGTCACGGCCGGCGCAATGTGGCCAGTGCAGCACGCTGATCCAATGGCAGGAGCCAGGTACTTATCCTGGAATCCCATGGGGTGTAGGGCCCAAGCACCTGGGCCATCCTCCACTGCACTCCCTGGCCACAGCAGAGAGCTGGCCTGGAAGAGGGGCAACCGGGACAGAATCCGGTGCCCCGACCGGGACTAGAATCCAGTGAGCCAGTGCCGCAAGGCGGAGGATTAGCCTAGTGAGCTGCAGTGCCGGCTCAGAAATGTAGTTTTAAAGCTAAGTTTTACAGGCTTCAGTTAAACATGTTTCACTGGGAGATAATATATCTATGCAGTATGTGAATCACATACTGCATTGCTAGAAGAGTGGGTCTGCCAGATAAAATGCAAGACACACTAATACTGTGTGGAACATCATCAAACCAAAAATAACATTGCTTAGCAGAAATTCAAATTTAACTATGGGCTTCATCTTTCTAAATCTGACCATTTTGTTCAAACGACATATAAAAGCTTTTCAAATTAACTAATGAATTGATGACAAACTGATACTTATACTGTATCATGATTAGTCCCCTTTTAACCTAGGGTGTGAGGATATTTTGATATTTGCACTTCCATCAACCAGTTATCTATCAGTCCAATTAGTTATACTTACTATTGTGAAGTCTATACATGTATAGGCTTCACAAAATACTTTTTAAATACAGTTCTATCTGTATTACCACAGTAACATTTTAGGGAAGAGAAAAACTTCCCTTGTCAGCTGTGGCCATTAGTAATTTCAAACTATAGTTTCTAGTTGAAAGATAGGCTCAATGCTTCTATAACAATAATCACTTCCTTATCTTTTCTCAAGTGGCCACAACTCAAGTACCATGATTCCAAAGGGTAGGATTCCTTGTGTGATGAGACTAGATTGATCACACTATTTGACAAAGTAATTTCATTTCTAGAAGTTTATTCTAAGGAAACAAAAGGAATAGACCACAAAGACATCTACACAGGGTGTTATTTACAGTGTTTCTTGTAATAGCAATCAATCAACAAATAAATAGAAAAACAGAGGACAACATTCACAATGCCATCAGAAAATGATTAGCTAAGTCAGTGATGGCACATCCAACCAGATTTGTCTCCTAACTAGATCTTACCATTTATTCTTATGCAGCTACTATCCAGTCTCAACAAGATAAATGAACTTTCTAAAACAGCAGAGACTAACAAGAGACCTTAGGGCTTAAAAAATAGTATAGAATTATATAATATGTGGAAACATTCTTATTATCAGTATTAAAAACCCCACAGAGAAATGAGTCAGAAATGTGAAGAAAATGTAAAACACCAAAGCCAATAAATAGCCATTATACTCTCCCTCATCCTAAGCAGGTGGCTGCAGCCTCCAGGTGGGATTCTCCCAGGAAGACCTGTGGGGAGGCAGGAGGGTCCCAGCAGGTGGCAGGATCCCACTGGTGAAAGGGTGCAGCCTAGAGCAGGCCCTTGTCCCCTGTACCCAGGCCTCACCTCTACCATCTGGAACATCCTGGAGTTCCCATCCCTGCTGTAAAGATGCTGATTTGTTGCATCTTCTGGGTCCTGTGTGCTGATGGCTATGTGAGCTGTCCAATCTGACGCAGTGACATCACTGCCACATAATCACACTGGATTGTGACACCACAGAGTTCCAAATTCCTGGAGGAGAGAAGTCCAAGGAGGAGCCTCTGCCACTTGGAGACTCAGGATCTAGTGCGGTGTCCACTGTTCTCTGACCTTTTCCACCCAACACAGCCCATCTCATATGCCTGGGAATGGTGAGTGCGTGGGGCCAGGTGTCCAGAGTCGGGGAAGGGGAAGCTGGTGGTACCTGCTGGCAGAATGCAGGCTCCAAGAGGGCATCCCTGAACCTGTAGGCCCGATCTTGCTGTCCCCACAGCACACTCCTGGGTTCCTTGTGGTCTAGAAGATGTGGTCTGCCCTGGTAGGCCCCTTCCCTGTTCAAAGAGATGTCTCAGCCTCAGAGCCCTCTGTGAGGAGCTGTTTCATGGCAGCCCCACGTCTCCCCCAATCGTGCAACGGGGGCAAGGCGTAACCATGGAGAAACAGTGCTGTGTGTATGTTGTGTATGCTTGTGAGGAGTTGTCGTTTATAGGATTGTCAGTTCCTCCATTCTTTGTGTGTGGGAAGCAGGATGTCAGTTTCTAGGACCCGGCCTTCCTGAGTAGCTTTCCAGGAAATACCCCATTAGTGTAAATATGTGGTTTTACTAAGGAGAAACAGTGTAGTGTGGGCAGGGCTGTGGTGTAGAGGGTAAGCTGCACCTGCAGTGTTGGTATCCAATATGGGTGACAGTGTGAGTCCTGCTGCTCCACTTGTGATCCAGCTCTCTGCTTCTATTTTTTTTAAGATTTATTTATTTATTTGAAAGGCCAGACACTTCTTCCATGTCTCTCATGTGGGTGCCAGCACCCAAGAACATGGGCCATCTCCCACCAATTTCCTAGGTGCATTAGTAGGGAGCTGGATTGAAAGTGGAGCACCTGGTCTCCCAGCAGTACCATATGGGATGCATTCACAGCAGGTCAAGGCTCTAACCAATTGCACCACAGCACCAGCCCCTTCCTTATTTATTTCTGCAGTAATCTTTCATTATTCATGTTTTTCTGCTACCCTGTAACTTGACTCATTCTTGTTTTTTTCTGGGTCCTGGGGAATGGTGGTAGGTTGCTTCTGGGATATAGTTTGTTCACGTTAGTAGATACTTGGTAATCTAAAGTCATAGTTTTTAGTTTCTATATTTCTCTGCTAATCATGAGGACCTTCTAGATGACTGCAGAAATTCTGGCAGAAATGAGGATGTATTAATTTGCTAAAAAAATACCACAGATAATGATTTAAATCATGGAATTTTACTTCTGAGAGTTGTGGAGGTTGAAAATATAAGATCAGGGTCCTAATAGCCTTGATTTTTAAAGAAGCTTTTCTCCTGATGTGACAGAAATATATATCATTTGACCTGCTTAAAAGCACTTTCTTCAGGTAGAGTCATGTTGGTGGTTAGCACGTCAGTGTTTGAGTTTTAGGGAGGCACATTTCAGTGCATAACAGCAAAAGGGGCCCTGTGGTCTACTTCAATGACAGCCAACTCTAAGGACAGAAATTTTGAAATCAGTGTTAGGATTTCTTACAGTATTACTGTCAGTGCTATCTCCATCAAATGTGCATTCATGTACACACACAAACAAAACTACCTGACACATAAATGCATTCTACAGTGGAAATGCCTGATGGTTGTGTAAAGGTAACATCAACATAAAAATCCAGAAGATGGCCTATAAGCAGATATTAAAAAGAGAATAAAAAGAATGACAACAAAATCTGCAGGTACCTATATTTATGTACATATGTATGATATTCAATATTAATAGTTGCTAAAAGAAGAATACTGATGTGTGGGAAATAAAAGCTTAACCTTACCTTACAATATTGCAGCCTAGTCTACATGAAAGGTGTCTTCCTAAAATCTTTCACTGGCACACACTGTGGCACAGTAGTTTAAGCCTCCACCTGCATCACCAGCATCCCATGTGGGCACCACTTTTTGTCCCTGCTTCTGCACTTCCAGTGCAGCTCTTTGTGAATGGCCTAGGAAAGCAGTGGAATATGGCCTGAATGCTTGGGCCCCTGCACCCACATGGGAGACCTGGAGGAAGCTGCTGACTCCTGGCTTCTGGCACCTGGCTTCAGATTGGCCCAGCTCCAGCTATTGCGGCCACTTAAGGGGTGAACCAGTGGATAGAAGACGTCTCTTTCTCTTCCTCTCTATATCTGCAACTCTGCCTCACAATAAATTAATAAATTTTTCAAAAACCTTTCACATTTTTAATTTCTTACTTTTTAAATATTTATGTATTTGAAAGTCATAGTTAAAGAGAAAGGAGAGATTGGTCTTCCATCTAATGTTCACTCTTTAATTGGTTGCAACTGCTGGAGCTGTGCCATTCCAAAGCCAGGAGCTTCTTTCAGGTCTCCCAGATGGATGCAGGGACCCAAGGACTTGGACCATCTTCTGCTGCTTTCTCAGGCCATAGCAGAGGGCAGGATCAGAAGTGGAGCAGCCAGGTATCAAACCAGTGCCCATATGGGATGAAGGTACTTCAGACCAGGGTGTTAACCTGCCCTGCTACAGAGCCAGCCCAACATTTTAAATTTCTGATACTCTAAACTTGCTCAGGACTACATTACATGTAGGAAAGATGCATTCAAAAATTATAAATCTAGTGCATTGTAGCAGAAATTTTAACAAATACTTGTGATTTTCTCAGCATTATATATGAAATTAATGGCATAATGAGTCATTGTCAGAGTTTTAGCTCTTTAACAGCCACTTATAATACTTTTTCAAATTTATTGCTAGTGTGTTCTTTTCAACACTTGCCCTGGATTTTACCAGTTTAGTGAACATGGAGTTGCCTATTATAGGATTTGCATTTTAATGCATTTTAATGGCACATGTAATCAATATCTGAAAAGCCTTCAACACATAAATAATAACATGAATTAGGTTTTTTTTTAAAGATTTATTTATTTCTTTGAAAGTCAGAGTTGCACTCATAGAGGAGAGGCAGAGAGAGGGAGAGAGACAGAGATAGATAGAGAGGTCTTCCATCTGCTGGTTTACTCCCAGTTGGCCGAAGCCAGGAGCCAGGAGCTTCTTCTGGGTCTCTCACATGTATTCAGGAACCCAAGGACTTGGGCCACCTTCTATTGCTTTCCCAGGCCCTAGCAGAAAGCTGGATCAGAAGTGGAGCAGCTGGGACTTGAACTGGTACCCATATGGGTTGCCAGCACTGCAGGCAACAGCTTTACCTGTTATGCCAAAGTGCTGGTCCCACATTGCATCTTTTTAAGATGATACAGGTGTAAGTTCATGAGAAATTATTAGCATAGTAGGAGCCGACAGATATAGATGATTCAGGATGACTTATTAGGAATGGTGATGCTAATTTTCTTATAAAATAAATAAATATAAAATCAAATATGGTCAGACATAAATGAAGACTAAATTTTATTAGTGTTGATCCAGAAAACACTGATCAGGTCTTTTCCTTCTAGTGTTAAGTTTATATTTTAAAATTCATGTTAAGTGAACAAATTTCATATAATTTATATATATAGATTTAAGACCAAAATGATACATCCTACTCTATCTTCCTTTGCCTCATACTTCCAACTCCCTCCTTCTTGTTTTATTTTCCTTTAATTTTTACAACTGCATGCTTTGAGTTTATTTTAGAATCACAAGCTTTAACCTTCTACAAAACAAAAAAATTCAGCACGTAGTAGCAGAAATATCAATGAGTATATTTTCTATACTCTATCAAAGAATACAGAAAAGGGCTATGAACAATACTCAAATCTCAAAATATCAATTTAACTCAGATGCTACTTTTTGTTGTGTATATATTAATTACCACCAGAGAAAACATATGGTATTTGTCTTTTGGGGACTGGCTTCTTTCACGAAGCTTAATTGTTTCCAGTTGCATCCATTTAGTTGCAAAAGATAGGATTTCATTCTCAATTATGGCTGAATAGTATTTTACACTGTATATATAGCTCATATTCTTTTTCCAGTCACCAGCTGATGGACATCTGGGTTGATTCCATGTTAGCTATTGTGAATTGAGCTGTCATAAACATGAGGGTAAAGATAATGCATGCATATTCAATTTCATTTCATTTGGATAAATTCCCAGGAGTGGGATGGCAGGATCATATGGTATATCTGTTTTCAGATTTCTGAGGAACTTTTATACTGCCTTCCATAATGTCTGTACTAGTTTCATTCCCACCAACAGTGGGTTAGGATACCTTTTTCTCTACCTTTCCACCAGCCTTTATTGTTTGTTGACTTTTTCAAAAGAATTCTTTATTTGAAAGGTGGAGTTACAGAGAGGGAGAGGCAGAGGCAGAGAGACATATGTATTTTATCTGCTAGTTTATTCTCCATATGGCCCAACAGGTGGTGCTGGTCCAATCTGAAGCCAGAGTTAGAAGCATCTCCCTGTTCACCCAAGTGGGTGCAGGGGCCCAGGCACTTGGGCCATCTTCTGCTGCCTTCCCAAGCACATTAGCAGGGAGCTGGATCAGAAGTGGAGCAGCCAGAACTCAAAATGGCATTCATGTGGGATTCTAGTACTGCAGGCAGCAGCTTAACCTGCTGCACAAAACCTCCCTCCCCTGACTTTTGGTTTCTGTATGAGAGCCATTCTAACTGGGTGAGGTAAAAGGTCATTGTGGCTTTTATTTGCAGTCCTCTGGTGGCTATTGTTCCTGACATGTTTTCACGTGTCTGCTTGCTAATTGAAATCCATCCTTGGGAAAATGCCGATTTATATCCTTTGCCTATTTCTTGACTGGATTGTTTGTTGTTGAGTCTTGAGCTCTTTCTAGATTCTGGATATTTTACTTTTTCAGTTGCGTAGTTTGCAAATATTTTCTTCCATTCTATCAGTTGCTTCATCTTGTTGAATGTTTACTTTGCAGTTCAGAAGGTTCTTAGCTTGATGTAATCCCATTTGAGTATTTATACTTTTCTTCTGTGCTTCTGGGAGCTTTTTCCAAGAAGGCTTTGGCGATGCCAATATCTTGCAGAGTTTCCCTCTAGGAATTTGATGGTATCACATCATAGATTTAGATCATTGATCCATTTACACTGTATTTTATATAAGTTGTAAGGTAGAGATCTTGTTTCAGTTTTCTGCATCAGAAGGTCAAATTTTCCCAGCACCATTTTTGAAAGTTGTTCTTTGTCCAGGGATTTCTTTTGGATCATTTGTCACAAATTAGTTGGTTATGGATTTGTGGATTTATTTCTGGGGATTCTACTGTGCTTCATTCATCTACATGACTTTTTGGTGCCAGTACCAGGCTGTTTTGATTAAAACTCTCTTGTAATAGGTCTTGAAGTTTGGTATTGTGCGGCTTCCAACTTTGTTTTTGTTGTTTAAGATTCCTCTAGCTATTTGGGGTCTCTTGCATTTACATACCAATTTTAGCATTATTTTCTCTAGATCTCAGAAGAGTGTTGTTTGTATTTTGATTAGGATCATATTGAATCTGTAATTGCTTTTGGGGTCTGGTGCTGTAGTATACTAGATTGAGTCTCTACCACCCACACTGGCATATCACATGAGCATCAGTTTGTATCCTGGCTGCTCCTCTAATGATCCAGCTCTCTGTGAATGGGCTGGGAAGTCAGTGGAAAATGGTTCAAGTACTTTGGCCTCTACACCCACATGGGAAACCCTGGAGAAACTCCTGGCTCCTTGCTTCAGATTAGCCCAGCTCCAGGTATTGTGGTCATTTGTATTCAATGTTTTTTATGAAGATTTTTGCATCTATGCTCATCAGGGATATTTTTCTTTCTTTTTGCTTTTAATTTTTTTACTTGACAGGTAGAGTTAAAGACAGTGAGAGAGAGAGAGAGAGAGACAGGGAGAAAGGTCCTTACTTTGCTGGCTCACTCTCCAAATGGCCACAGTGGCCAGAGCTGTGTTGATCTGAAGCCAGGAGCCAGAGGCCTCTTTCTGGTCTCCCATGTGGGTGCAGGGGCCCAGGCTCTTGGGCTATCCTCTACTTCCTCCCAGGCCAGAGCAGAGAGCTGGACTGGAAGAGGAGCAACCAGGACCAGAACCAGCACCCACATGGGTTGCCAGCTCTGCAGGTGGAGGATCAACTCTGTGAGCCACAGCACCGGCCCCCATCAGGGATATTTTTCTATAGTTCTCTTTCTCCACTGTATCTTTTTCTAGTTTAAGAATTAAGATGATGCAGGCTTAATAGAAGGAATTTGAGAGGATTGTCTCTCTTTGAATTGTTTTTGAATAGTTTGAGAAGAATTGGAAGTAGTTCTTCTTTAAATGTACAGTAGAATTCAATAGTGAGGCTGTCTGATCCTGGACTTTTCTTTGTTGGGAGGGTCTTTATTACTCATCCAATCTCTGTCTTGGTTTTTGATCTGTTTAGCTTTTCTGTGTGTCTTCATGACTCAATTTTGGCATACTGTGTGTTTCCAGGATTCTGTTGATTTCTTCTAGGTTTTCCAATTTGTTAGCCATCACAACAGATGCCCACATCCTATATTGCAGTGCTAATCTGAGTTGGGCACTCCACTTCCAAATGAGTTTCATGTTAATATCGCTGGGAAACAATGGATGATGGCTCAAATTCTTTGATTCCTGTCATCTAATTTGGAGAACTGTAACCTAAATGGGGACTTGAGAACCTGGTCTTGCACAGTTGTAGCCATGTAGAAAGTGAACCAGCAGATGGGAGATCTCTATGCTTCTCTTTCCTTCTTTCTTTGTCTCTGTGTCTCTCTGCCTTTTTTTATATTAAAATATTTAATTATTTATTTGAAAGCATTACAGAGAAAGGAAGAGACAGAAATCTTCCACCACCTAATTCATTTTTGAGATGACTTCTATAGCCAGAGTGTGGCCAGCTTGAAACCAGGAGCTTCTCATCTGATGTGTGTGACAGCAGCCCAGGCACTTGGGCCATCTTCCACTGCTTTTAAGTCCATTGGCAGGGAGCTGGATCAGAAATGGAATAGCTGGTACTTGAACTGGTGCACATACAGGATGCCAATGTAACAGATAGCAGCTTTGTCCACTGCACCACAACACCAGCTCCTCTTTCTGCCTTTCGAATAATTTTTTTTGAAAAAGAGCTCAAGGTAGTAAAAGTCATCATGACTGAGCAATGGCAAATATATTGATGTAATCTACTTTTTAAAAGATCTATTTATGCATTTGAGAGGCACTGCTAGAAAGAGTGGGAGAGGTCGATCTTCCTCCTGGTTTGTTCACTCCTCAAATGGCTGCTATGACTGTGGCTAAACCAGATTGATATCAGGAGCCAGGGGCTTTTTCCAGGTCTCTCACATGGGTGTAGGAGCCCCAAAATTGAGTCATCCTGTGCTGCTTTCCCAGACACGTTAGCAGGAAACTGGATCAGTTTGGACCATTAATGTCTATGATAGTCTCCTTGCAGTTAAAGGATTTAGAATACATCTGGATTATGGGTGGGCCAAGTACAACAGCTTCCAGTTGTCCAAGGTTTGGACTAGATGGGTTCTAAGAAGTTTTGTTAAAATAGTTATTAATCATAACTCTCAGTTTAAGCTTTTCTTACCAAATTTTCATGTTTGCTGCTGTTAACATCTAAGGGAAATTTGGGTCTCTTTATTCCAACCGATGAAAGCATCCAGACTAACAGTAATAAGGTTAACATGCAGCAGAATGGTGTCCTCTGAACTTAAATAGTTTTTCTTGCTTGGAAGAGGGGTCACCTCCTGCATTATACTGACATAGATAGTAGATATTGGAGACCATTCCTTCTGCCAAATGGAGAATGCCACATTTTGGTCCATCATATATATATACATACATATACATATTATATATATCATATATATATAAAGATTTACTTATTTATTTGACAGATATAGTTACAGACAGTGAGAGAAAGAGACAGAGAGAAAGGTCTTCCATATGCTCATTTACTCCCCTAATGACTGCAATGGCTGGAGCTGGGCCAATCTGAGACAGGAGCTTCCAGGTCTCTCACATTTTTGCAAGGACCAAGGCACTTACCATCTTCTACTGCTTTCCCAGGCTATTGCAGAGGGCTGGCTGGGAAGAGGACCAGTGGGGACTAGAACTAGTGCACATATGGGATGCTGGCACTGCAGGTGGAGGATTACACCAGTGCACCACAGTGCCAGCCCCAGTCCATCCTTTATTAAGGAGACCTCAGTAACCATGCTCAAGTTTTACTGTCCTATATTCACGGCCAAAGTCCTAGCAGACAACATGGTTTGGAGAATCATAGGCACAGAGTGTGTAGGAACTTCATTTCCCATATAGCACAGTTAATAACAAGGATCCAAGAGGGAAATTACTTGCATCATAGTCTTTGAGAACTAATGGGCATCACAGGTGATCTAGAGAATTTAGAAGTTTTGTGAGCGCCTAGAGTGAAAAAGTCACTGGGAGCACAAGGACAGTGCCTGGAGTTTATTTTGATGTATTTTAGCCCCTTTCATCAGAGGGAGGCCCATATAAGCTGGACTGATTTGTAGCAAAGGTGACAATTAATTTTGTAAATGAGGTATGCATTGCACTAAAACCCAAGTAGGATGATTAGGCTTGTATGTACTTGAGAAGTCTGTCAGATCATCTCATTCATGGAGCTTGTCATCTATGTGATGCATGCTTGTGTTCCTGATAAGTGGTGGGTGTGGTTAATTTTTTTTGCAAAAGTTCTGTTTGATGGCAAAGTCAATGAGGTGCCCACGTATACCTCAGAAGTATCTTTTCAAGGTGAAGGCAAACTGAGACTGAGGGGCTTTTGGAAAAACTTTGAAGAAAACACATTTGCCATACCTGGTTAAGACACATCATTTATCTTTTGAGATGCATCAGATTTGTTAACATTAGGTATTAGGTACAATGGACATGGTGGATGGCATATAACAATATGATTCTAATAATCTATCATGAGGTGCTATTTTTTTTACTGGATTTAGCAGATTAAATTGGGATGCCTAATGGGGAATAGCTGGAGTAATCACCTTTTTGTTAATTAAATATGAGATAATAAATGTTAGTGTATGAAGACGTTGAGTTTCCTTTTATTGGGCCATCTTTGTTATTTTAATCTGGGATCTGTGAATTCTCATTTTCCCTAGCCAAGTTGTATCTTAAAAACTTGTTTTTATTCCTCATCATGTTAACTCTGCTGCTTCTGGGATTTTTTTAGTACATCTGACAATCAGAAATGTAGATAATAGTATAGTTAAAATGAGATATACCAAGTAAAGTATTTATTTTTCTTCTGATACATATTTTGGAATTCTTCTAAAATTCCTATTGAGTGCCCTTGTTAAATTTAGTTGAATTCCTGGTTAAGACTTATTGGGGCCACTCTACTGATTACACCTATGAAACTTTGTTCATAAATGCATATAGAACCTGGGGAAGTTAATGTATATCTTATGCTGTAGAGACATAAGATGGAACATCTTTTTTATCCTTTTTCATTATATAATTTAAAAACAAATTTTAGGTTTTCAATAGGATCAAATTATGTACTTTTCAGAAATGTACACGTGAAGACCACTATAATTTATGATTTTACATTTTCCTTCTTCAGATATTTAAAAAGCTTTACTGACATTAGGGCTGTGATATAGCAGGTCAAGCCCAGCTCTGGTCATTGTGGCCAGTTGGGAGTGAACCAGTGGGTGGAAGGTGTCTGTCTCTGCTTCTCCCTATCTGTAACTCTTCCTCTCAGATAAATTGATAGATTGATCGATAGATAGACAAATAAATAAATCCTGTAAACATTTAAAAATAAAAAATAAAGAAGACTGACCTCCCTCAATTTGCAGAAAAAAGTCACTGAGTTCAGAGATGATACAAGAATTTGAACAGCACAATTCAGACATTATATCTAGTAAAAACTGACCATAAGCTGTGGGCCAAGTGTCAGTGCCCATTTACAGTACCACTCAAATCCTCAAGAACTTGATCATAATTTCATGTCCATTCTCATTTATACAGGAAAAGGAGAAAAGCAGGAGTTCTATGGCACCCCTATATCTGTCTCTCTGCCTAATTTGTCATAGAAACTACAAGTTAAGTGCAAATCTCAAAAAATAAAGTTTTAATAAATATGTAACTAAATGGAGTGATTCATAGATGAATTTCAGGAACTTTTAGGTAAAGAATTACCAGGTGGTGCAATTTTAAATATTCATGAAGATTTTAGAAGGCACTCAGCCCAATTTCCAGCCATTTTAATCTACTGAATGTATTCAAATAAATTTCCTTACTGTGAAATATGATACATTGATAGCTGAAAAATTGTTTTAGTAGGAAAATCAAGCATCATTTTACAAGATTAAAAATGGGTTGTTCAGGAAGATTGGTTTCTTTGAATATTTTAAGTTACAAAGAATCCTTGGAGTCTTTTCCTGAGTATCTGTAAGAAGTATATATTTTTGTGCAGCAGGTGAAAGCCCTACCCTGCTGTGCTGGCATCTCATATAGGGCCCATTTGGAGTCCCAGCTGCTCCACTTCTGATCCTTGTTTCTGCTATGGCCTGGGAAAACAGTGGAAGATGGCCCAAGTCCATGGGCCACTGCAGTTGCATGGAAGACACAGAAGAATTTCCTGGTTCCTGGCTTTGGATAGCTCAGCTCTGGTTGTTGTGGCCATTTGGGGAATGAACTAGCAGGTGGAAGACCTCTCTCTCTTGCTCTACCCTCTCTCTAACTCTGTCTTTCAGATAGTTAAAATTAAAAAAAAAGAACAAGAAATATGTGAGGTTTTTAGAACCATATTTGAATTATGAAATTTAAAAATAATGATAAATTTAAATACAATTCCCAAGAATTCTTTCCACATTTGAATTTCTCCACTTACACTATGTTTCTTTCAGTTGTATATATGTCAAACATTAATGAGGACTTGATTATTATGTGGGTATCTCATGTGGTTAGACAAGTTCTGATGTATCCCTTCCATGTCCCAGGAGGCTGATTCTCCAGCCGATATTTGGATCATCTTCATTGCTTCCTAATGGAGATGTGCATTGGTATCTGGGAATGTAGCCTCATCTGCCCATGATGTCAGCAGGTCAGGACCATGGGAAATCTCTGGCCTCCTTCTTAGCATGTGCCATTCCAACCATTCCCACCATCTTCACAGAATTCCTGACTCTGGGGCTTTCCTCATATACTCGAGTTGTGTGGTTGGTTTCTGTGTCTGTGGATGTTAGTGTGAGCTTGAAAGGAACCTTAGAGAGCAGGACAGGTGTCTGTCTCTTGGTGGCATAGGTGACAGTCATAGATCTGAGGTGTTAAGTTATGTCATTCAGGTGCACCCTGTAGATCTTGGCTGGCCCAGGAAGGGACACCAATGCCACATCCTCAGTTCTGGAGCTGGAGAAAGGGTGAATAAGGTTGAGACTTTAAAGATATTTTTGTCAAAAATTGGTGCACTGAAAGAAGACCAATGTGTCTCCAGGTGTACAGAAGGCAGCTCCAAAAGTTCTGTAGAGTCTGTTTCATCCAGGGCCAGTTTATACTATGTTTCTTTCAGTTGTATATATGTCAAACATTAATGAGGACTTCATTATCATATGGGTGCCAGTTCTAGTCCCGGCTGCTCCTTTTCACATTCAGCTCTCTGTTGTGGCCTGGGAAAGCAGGAGAAAATGGCACAGGTGCTTGGGCCCCTGTACCCATGTGGGAGCCCAGGAAGAATCAACTGGCTCCTGGCTTCAGATCAGCACAGCTCTGTCCATTGTGACCATTTTGAGTGTGAACCAACAGAAGGAAGACGTTTCTCTCTGCCTCTCTCTCACTGTCTGTAATTCTACCTGTCAAATAAAGTTAAAAAAAAGTAAAGTCTGTTTCATCTAAGATGGCAGTGGGATGGAGCTGGATGTTCAGGCCATATGGATGAAATGTGTGTGTGTGAATGTTGATTGCACCTCTGTCACTGTTTAGCTGTCTGTAAGATGAGTACATTAACACTGCTAGTGAAATGTCCCTGCATTTCCTGAGAAATCCTTGAGGTGTGTGCAGGCTGACTTACACTATGTGGCAGTTGCATTTTTGGGGTTTCATGATATGTCTTCTTATAGTAAAATGTCTGTTTTCCTGCATTGTGTAGCCTGCCTTGCACTACTCTTTCAAGGTTACAGAACTTTATACAAGACCTAATTTGCAAAAATGTGGAAGTTTGGATGCTCTGTGACAAACCCATTTGCAGAGAGAGAGAGAGAGAAAGAGAGAGAGAGGGAGAGAGAGAGAGAGTTGTCTTCCATTTGCTGATTTACTCTCCAACTGGCCATGATGGCCAGAGTTATACAAATCCAAGCCAGGAGCCAGGAGCTTCTTCCAGGTCTCTGACATGGGTGCAGAGGCCCAAGGACTTGGGCCATCTTCTTTTTTTTAACTTTTATTTAATGAATATAAATTTCCAAAGTACGGCTTATGGATTACAATGGCTTCCCCGCAATACCGTTCCTCCTTTTACAGAAGATCAGTTTAGTATACATTAAGTAAAGCTTTCAACAGTTTGCACCCCCATAGAAACACAGAGTGAAATATACTGTTTGAGTACTCGTTATAGCATTAAATCTCAATGTACAGCACATTAAGGACAGAGATCCTACATGAGGAGTAAGTGCACAGTGACTCCTGTTGTTGACTTTACAAATTGCCACTCCTGTTTATGGCCTCAGTAATCTCCCTATGCTCCAGTCATGAGTTTCCAAAGCTATGGAAGCCTTTTGAGTTCTCCGACTCTTATCTTGTTTAGACAAGGTCATAGTCAAAGTGGAGGTTCTCTCCTCCCTTCAGAGAAAGGTACCTCCTTTTTTGAAGACCTGTTCTTCCTCCCTTCAGAGAAAGGCACCTCCCTCTTTGAAGACCTGTTCTTTCCACTGGGATCTCACTCACAGAGATCTTTCATTTAGGTGGTGGTTTGTTTGTTGTTGTTGTTGTTGTTGTTTTTTTTTTGTTTTTTTTTTTTTTTTTTTTTGCCAGAGTGTTTTGGCTTTCCATGCCTGAAATACTCTCATGGGCTTTTCAGCTAGATCCGAATGCCTTGAGCCAATCAGCCAATCGGTGTCTTTTAATTGAAGAGTTAAGTCCATTAATGTTTAATGTGACTATTGATACATAGTGACTTTGCCCTGCCATTTTCCTGGAGATATTTTCTAGTATATGCTTTGAGCTACCCATGCTCTTTTACTGGTAGGTTTTCTTCCTTTACCTTCTTTCATATTGATGGCCGTGTTTCTGTGCTTCTGAGTGAAGCACATCTTCAAGTATCTTTTGCAGGGCTGGACGAGTGGCGGCAAAGTCTTTCAATTTCTGTTTGCTATGAAAGGTCTTTATTTCACCTTCATGCACAAATGAGAGCTTAGCAGGATATAATATTCCGGGCTGGCAATTTTTCTCTCTTAGCACCTGGGCTATGTCTCGCCATTCCCTCCTAGCCTGTAGTGTTTCTGATGAGAAGTCAGCTGTGATTCTGATTGGAGATCCTCTGAGAGTAATCTAACGTTTCTCTCTTGCACATTTTAGGATCTTTTCTTTATGTTTCACTGTGGTAAGTTTAATTACCAGGTGTCGTGGTGAGGATCTCTTTTGGTCATGCTTACTAGGGGTTCTATGAGCTTCCTGTACTAGGATGTCTCTGTCCTTCTCCAAACCTGGAAAGTTCTCTGCTAGTATATCACTAAAAAGGCCTTCTAATCCTTTCTCTCTCTCCACCATGCCTTCAGGAACTCCTAGAACTCGAATGTTGTTTTTTTTAATAGTATCCTGTAGATTCCCAACAATATTTTTTAGATTTCTAATTTCCTCTTCTTTTTTTTACATGTATTTTCTTTTTTTAACTTTTATTTAATGAATATAAATTTCCAAAGTACAGCTTATGGACCACAATGGCTTCCCCCCCATAACGTCCCTCCCACCCGCAACCCCCTCCTCTCCCACTCCCTCTCCCCTTCTATTCAAATCAAGATTCATTCTTGATTCTCTTTATATACAGAGGATCAGTTTAGTATACATTTAGAAAATATTTCAACAGTTTGCTCCCACACAGAAACATAAAGTGAAAAATAATAGATGATTTTTTAAATGATGATGAAATCAGATCAGACCTATTGTCATGTTTAATCCCAGTGAGAGTCAAGTTGGGAGTTGATAATTTCTTTTTTTTTTTTTTTACAGAGGATCAGTTTAGTATACATGAAGTAAAGCTTTCAACAGTTTGCACCCCCATAGAAACACAGAGTGAAATATACTGTTTGAGTACTCGTTATAGCATTAAGTCTCAATGTACAGCACGCTAAGGACAGAGATCCTACATGAGGAGTAAGTGCACAGTGACTCCTGTTGTTGACTTTACAAATTGCCACTCCTGTTTATGGCCTCAGTAATCTCCCCATGCTCCAGTCATGAGTTTCCAAGGCTATGGAAGCCTTTTCAGTTCTCCGACTCTTATCTTGTTTAGACAAGGTCATATTCAAAGTGGAGGTTCTCTCCTCCCTTCAGAGAAAGGTACCTCCTTCTTTGAAGACCTGTTCTTTCCACTGGGATCTCACTCACAGAGATCTTTCATTTAGGGTTTTTTTTTGTTTTGTTTTGGTTTGGTTTTTTGCCAGAGTGTTTTGGCTTTCCATGCCTGAAATACTCTCATGGGCTTTTCAGCCAGATCCGAATGCCTTTAGGGCTGATTCTGAGGCCAGAGTGCTGTTTAGGACATCCGCCATTCTATGACTCTGCTGAGTATCTCGCTTCCCATGTTGTATCACTCTCCCCTTTATTTATTCTATCAGTTAGTATTAGCAGGTACTATACTTGTTTATGTGCTCCCTTTGACTCTTAGTCCTTTCCTTATGATCAATTGTGAACTGAGATTGATCACTTGGAGTAGTGAGATGGCATTGGTACATGCCACCTTAATGGGATTGAATTGGAATCCCCTGGTATGTTTCTAACTCTATCATTTGGGTCAAGTCAGCCTGAGCATGTCCCAAATTGTACATCTCTTCCCTCTCTTATTCCCACTCTTATGTTTAACAGGGATCACATTTCAGTTAAATTTCAACACTTAAGATTAACTGTGTATTAATTA
The DNA here is from genome assembly GCF_964237555.1 of Oryctolagus cuniculus. Lineage (NCBI taxonomy): Eukaryota > Metazoa > Chordata > Mammalia > Lagomorpha > Leporidae > Oryctolagus > Oryctolagus cuniculus. The sequence continues at coordinate 531,803 of NW_027208203.1, read as the reverse complement.
CAGAATTAAACCAGTCATATTAAGTAGAACAGACAAAAAAAACTACTAAGAGGGATAATGTATTAAGTTGTTCATTAACAGTCAGGGCTATGCTGATCAAGTCACCGTTTCTCATAGTGTCCATTTCACTTCAGGAGGTTTCCTTTTTGGTGTTCAGTCAGTTGTCACCAATCAGGGAGAACATATGTTACTTGTCCCTTTGGGACTGGCTTATTTCGCTCAGCATGATGTGTTCCAGATTCCTCCATTTTGTTGCAAATGACTGGATTTTGTTGTTTCTTACTGCGGTATAGTATTCTAAAGAGTACATATCCCATAATTTCTTTATCCAGTCTACCGTTGATGGGCATTTAGGTTGGTTCCAGGTCTTAGCTATTGTGAATTGTGCTGCGATAAACATTAGGGTGCAGACCGCGTTTTTGTTTGCCAATTTAAATTCCTTTGGGTAAATCCCAAGGAGTGGGATGGCTGGGTCGAACGGTAGGGTTATCTTCAGGTTTCTGAGGAATCTCCAGACTGACTTCCATAGTGGCTTGACCAGTTTGCATTCCCACCAACAGTGGGTTAGTGTCCCTTTTTCCCCACATCCTCGCCAGCATCTGTTGTTGGTAGATTTCTGTATGTGAGCCATTCTAACCGGGGTGAGGTGAAACCTCATTGTGGTTTTGATTTGCATTTCCCTGATTGCTAGTGATCTTGAACATTTTTTCATGTGCCTGTTGGCCATTTGGATTTCCTCTTTTGAAAAATGTCTATTGAGGTCCTTGGCCTATCTCTTAAGTGGGTTGTTGGTTTTGTTTTTGTGGAGTTTCTTGATCTCTTTGTAGATTCTGGTTATTAACCCTTTATCTGTTGCATAGTTTGCAAATATTTTTTCCCATTCTGTCGGTTGTCTCTTCACTCTCCTGACTGTTGCTTTTGCAGTACAGAAACTTCTCAATTTGATGCAATCTCAATAGTTGATTTTAATTTCCTCTTCTTTTCTTTGGTTTGACTGTATGTTTTCCTGTCTCTGTCTTCTAAGTCCGATATTCTCTCTTCTGCTTCACCCATTCTGTTTTTAAGGCTCTCTAATGTGTTTGCCATTTGATCTATTGAGCTCTTCATTTCATTTTGATTGCTCTTCACTATCACACTTTCCTGTTCTACTAGTTTCTGCATTTCATTTTGATTCTTCCTTAAAATTTCATTTTCATGAGAGAGATTTTCAATCCTGTCCAATAAGGATTTCTGTAGTTCAAGGATTTCCTTTTGAAAACCTGTAAATGTTCTTATCATAAATTTTTTGAAATCCGTATCTTGCATTTCTTCTATCTCATCATCTTCATAATCTTGGCTTGGGGTGTTTTGTTTATTTGGAGGCATCATAGTGTTATCGTTGATCTTGTTCCTTGATTTCTGTGTTTGTTGCTTGGCATAGTTAATTCTTTTTTCGTCACTGTGCGTTTCTTTTTTTTTAATTTTTTTTTTTATTTTATACTATGTCTGTGTTAAGTGGACTGCCTGCTGTTGGAGGAGCCTTGGAGGCTTGAGATGGGTGTGGCCTGAGAGCTCTGCTTGGTTCTTCTGGGTTACGGGTGTGCAAAGGTGACACCCTGAGGTTATGCGTGGTAAATCTCTATTTATTTATCTATTTATTTATTTATTTATTTAATTTATTCAGGGGGTAAATAATACCGCACCGCACGGCTGTGCAGAATTGATGGTAATTAGCTTCTGATCTCTGGCTTCTACCCAAAAAGTCTGTGCAGGCTCTGTTTCTCCTCTGGACTCCCACTGGGTTGCCTAGGCTACTGAATTGTAGTGACTCAGTTCCTTAGCTCTCCCCTGTTGTTATGTAAATCCAGAGAGGTTGCCTGCTCTTTGTCTCTTGCAAACTCTTACAAACTCTTGCAAACTCTTGCAGGCCTTGCAGTCTTGCAGCCTTGCGGAGAAACCCCCCACCTTTTTTTCCTTCTCTCCTGGAGTCAGTCTGGTGCACTTTCCCACTCCCCTCTAGATTCTGACTGCTGTTTCCCCGCTAAAGTCTCAGGTTATTGAGCTCACCTCCCCTTCCAGCACCAATGTGTGGACTCGGAGCCCTGGGCGTCCCAATTCTCCTCGCTTGTGTCTGTGTGACATCCACTCCCCTTCCTGTACTGGCCCGCAGACCCTGCGGCTCATAGGGCTCGGCTTCCACGCGGTGGGCGACCTTGTTCTCTGGTGGGTGACCTTGTTCTCCCAGTAGGTCCTCCGAGTCACAGCCACTTGATCCAGAAGAGTTTCCTCTGCAATTTTTTTCCCGATCCTCCCTCTGAGGCTACCGTAAATCCACTTTCACTAAACTAAATTTTCCCGGACTATTGTCACGCGCCCTCACTATTCTGCCATCTTGGCTCTGCCCCTGGGCCATCTTCTATTGCTTTCCCAGGCCATAGCAGAGAGCTGGATCTGAAGTATAGCATCTGGGATTTAAACCGACACCCATATGTGATACAGGCAGCAGCTTTACCTGCTAAGCCACAGTGCCAGTCCCCAAAATAACTTTCATTAGTGTAAATTTTACTGAACATAATTTATTTGAATAACAAAGTTTTACTGTTTTGTTATTGTTACGTTATCATTTAATAAAATTTTGGCAATGCTTTCATTAAACCAAGGATAACTTCTGGTTAATCTCTGCCACTTAATAGAGGTGGGTGCACTTGCCTATATATTTCCATGTTTAAACGCTTACTCCTCCATGGTGAAGTTGACATTTTCTCTATTTATGTATTCATGATTCTTTATTCATTCTATCACTCCTTTTTCTACAGTGCAATGTAGAAGGAAAGCCAAGAAATTTTCTTTTAAATACTTGCATTCATGTTTTCTTCCAGATTCAGGGCACCTCCAGATATTTCAAAGAAAATTAATACATCAACTGCTAATTGTGTACTTTTTAAAACATATTTATTTTATACATTTGAAAGACAGAGTCACAGAGAGTGCTAGGAAAAGAGAGCGAGAGAGAGAAAGAGAGTCTTCCATGTGCTGGTTCATTCCCCAAAAGGCCACAATGGTCAGAGCTGAGCCAATCTACAGACAAGAGGCAGGAGATTCTTCTGCGTCTCCCACATAGTTGCATGGGTCCACACACTTAAGTCATCCTCCAGTACTTTCCCACTTGTATTATCAGGAGCAGGATTTGAGGTGGAGAAGCCCGGACTCAAACTGGCACTCATATGGGATGCTGGCTCTGAGGACTGGGGCTTTAACCCACTGTGCAATAGCACTGACCCCTGTAAGTGTTTTTTTTTAATTATTCTCAGGTTACTGTCAGTTTTCTTTTTAGATTTATAATAATTTATGAATGAAAATGGAAAATTAAAGATAAATTTTATTCTCAGGGAATATATAAAATTAAGATGAATGATGAATTTGTCATGACTATCAAGCATTGCATTAATCTAAGATAAGGTAATTTGGTATCATCTTTCTGTTGCCATAGCAAAATACATATTTGTTATATTTTCAAATGAGGCTTCAATGATAATGTTCTAAATTGGGAGTCATTATGTCCAATACAGTCTTTATTGTTATATAGGTGATGTATTGGCAGTGTTTCAGTACCACCCTGGAAATAAACACTGAACATTCTGCAATGGTAAGACTTAGCTAGTGCTAAAACACAAATCAGTTACATTTATTTTTTAATTGTTAGAATAATGCAGTCCTTAATAATTTGGGGAACTGAATTTGATGCAGAGATAGCATAAGGGCTGTGTGAGGAAAAAATCTATTGCAGGTTATTTTATATGTTAAGATTTTATTTAAGAATTTATTTATTTATTTCAAAGTCAGAGTTACACAGAGAGAGAGGCAGAGAGAGAGAAAGAAAGAGGCAGAGGAGAGATCTTCATCCGCTGATTCACTCCCTGGTTGGCCACAATGCCCAGAGCTGTGCTGTTCCGAGCCAGGAGCCAGGAGCTTTTTCTGGGTCTCCCATGTGGGTTCAAGGGCCCAAGGTGTTGGGCCAGATCTGCTTTCCAAGGCATAGCAGAGAGCCTGATGAGAAGTGGAGCACCTGGGTCTAGAAACAGCGCCCATATGGGATGCCAGCATTTCAGGCCAGGGTGTTAACTTGCTGCACCACAGCGCCGGCCCAAAGATTTATTTATTTACTTATTTATTTGAAAGGCAAATAGAGATAGGGTGGGATGGGTAGTGAGAAAGTGATACCTTCCATCTACTGGTTCATTCACAAAATGATCACAGTAGTTTGCCAGGTGAAAGCCAGGAGCCTGGAACTCTATCTGGGTCTCCCATAACCTTGGAAGTGGAGCACCAAGGACTCAAATTGTCGGTCCACATGGGTTACCTGAATTGCAAGTGGACAGTGCAGGCTTTCCTGCTGCACCACAATGCTGGTGCCTACTGCAGGTTCTCAAACAAATCTCTCTGCATTTCCCTCAGTCACAAATGCAGATTATACTGCAGAATTTCTCAAGGTCTGTTCTTGAGTAAATAATTCATTTGATTTTACTTTAATTTGTTATAATGTTATTTCAGTTCTTTAAATGTTTATGAGTAGAATAATTACAGGAAAAGAAAGAGCTACTTTCTATTTTTTCTTGAACCTCTTCCTGTGGGGAGCAACTCAGACTATACTGTTACTGGAATTAAGAATTATTCTATGTATCTGCTCTCCCACAATATGGCGCTGGGAGAGGAGGAAACAGCTTCTACACAGCTGCCTCCAGTTCAACCAATAAACAGTAGGACCTGCTCCTGATTGGAGGAGAGCAGTGTACTCGGCATGTGGGTAGCAGAGTTGGGATTGGTGGAAGAGGACTATAAAGGAGGAGAGAGACAACATGCACCAGGAACATCTATCTGAAGGAACACCTGAGCAGCCCCCGAGAGAGCTGGCTGGCGGTGTGCCGCTCCCCCGCGGAAGTGGGGAAAGTGGCAGGGGGAACCGCCCTTCCACGGAGGTGGAAGGGTCGGTAGCCAACCCTGGAAGAACCAGCAGCAAACCCGGGGAGGGCCGAGCAGACCAAAGAACAGCGCAGGGTCCTGTGTCGTTCCTCCACGAAGAGGGGGAGCGACATAATGGTGCCGTGACTCGGATATGAAGCCTAGGCAGGGTCCTGTGTCGCTCCTCCACGAAGACAGGGAGTGACATAATGGTTTCGTGACTCGGATAGGAAACTTAGGAGGGAAGAAACAGGAAGAAGTGGGAAAATACCGGAGAGAGAGACTAGCAAAGAGCCTAGGGAAAAGCCGGATGGAAAAGGTGCCGGAAGAAGCTATTGAAAGCCTAGGCATAGACTCGGATACGGACTTTGGGAAAGAAGCTGGGAGAAATCTCTAAGGTCGAAAGTGAAAGTGAAAGCTAGAACAGACTTGGATACGGACTGTGGGGAGAAGCCAGGAGAAATGAGGGAGGAATACTGTTGGAAGAAAAGTTAGGAAACATACCGGGTAGAGAAAAATATGTTAGGGAGGATGTAGCCATGGGGGCAGGCTGAGGCGGAGACGTAAGCTAGCTTGGGATTCGTCAAATCAGCCCGGGGAACAAGGGGTGAAAATCTGGAACCAGAGGCAGAGACGTGGGCCAGGTTGGAATCCGTCAGATTAGCCCAGGGAGCAAAAGACGGGAAGCCAAACCGAAAGGCGCAGTCGTGAGCTAGGTTGAATTCTCCAGGTTAGCCCGGGGAACTTAGACTGAATACCGGTGGCAGAAACATGAGCTAGGCTGTGTGATTTGTGGAAGCTGCTGCGCGCAGAGAGAGTGCGTGGGGCACAAGTGGGGAGAGCGCACACGGGGCGCAAGTAAATAGTTAACGTGGGGCTAGCGCGAAGGCCATGGTGCGGGCGCAAAGGGGCGTGGAGACTGCGAAGAGCGCGCGAAGCTGGGAAGTGGCTCAGAGCCGGGAAGCCGCCGCGGGGCGAGGCGCTGAGAAGCAGCCTCGGGGCGGGCGCTGGCAAGCCGCGGGGATAAGAGAAACAAGTTTAGAAGTAAAATGAGAGAAATAAGAATGCTGGCAGATAGAAATAAAATAGGAGAAATAGGAATGCCCGGAGATAGAGAAATAGAGAAAAATAAGGCCTCCCCACAACACGGCAATGAGAGCTTGGATTCGGTCTGCCTGAGTAGGCGATAAGCACCAGCAGGCAGCTCAACCAGAGTATGAGCTGCAGGTCACCGAAGATAGCCACGAATCAACATCAATAAGTCTCCCCACAATACGGCAATGAGAAGGCTTGGATTCGGTTTGCCTGATTGGTAGGGCTTGTAAGCACCTGCAGGCAGTTCTAGCAGAGCAGAGCATGCGCTACAGGGCACCGAACACAGGCACGCATCAGCGCCTAAAAACCTCATCACAACATGGCAAAGAGAGGACCTGGATTTGGTTTGCCTGATTGGTAGGGCTTGTAAGCACCTGTGGGCAACTCCAGCAAGCAGAGCAGAGTGTGCGCCGCGGGGCACCGAAGACAGGCGCATATCAACGCCAAAAATAAAAAGAAAGGGGGATCTGTGGGGAGCAACTTGGACTATACTGTTACTGGAATTAAGACTTATTCTATGCATCTGCTCTCCCACAATATGGCGCTGGGAGAGGAGGAAACAGCTTCTACACAGCTGCCTCCAGTTCAACCAATAAACAGCAGGACCTGCTCCTGATTGGAGGAGAGCAGTGTACTCGGCATGTGGGTAGCAGAGTTGGGATTGGTGGAAGAGGACTATAAAGGAGGAGAGAGACAACATGCACCAGGAACATCTATCTGAAGGAACACCTGAGCAGCCCCCGAGAAAGCCGGCTGGCGGTGTGCTGCTCCCCCGCGGAAGTGGGGAAAGTGGCAGGGGGAACCGCCCTTCCACAGAGGTGGAAGGGTCGGTAGCCAACCCAGGAAGAACCAGCAGCAAACCTGGGGAGGGCCGAGCAGACCAAAGAACAACGCAGGGTCCTGTGTCATTCCTCCACGAAGAGGGGGAGCGACATAATGGTGCCGTGACTCGGATATGAAGCCTAGGCAGGGTTTAGTGTCATTCCTCCACGAAGACGGTGAGCGACATCTTCCCTTATTTAAAAATATTTATGAGCTTGATAGAGAAAGAAGTTGATGGAGTGAGAGAAAGCTAGAGAGCTCCCATGCACCCATTTACTGCCTAAATAATCATATCAAGCAGGGGTGGGGCACAACTGAAGCCAAGAGTCAAGAATAAAATTTAGGCCTTCCTCTTGCTTGGCATCAACATTCCTTCCCCTGTTCTGCATTAGCTGAGAGCTGGAAACTGGAGCTGGCACTGAAATCCAACTTTGGAAATTTGATGTAGAGATAGAGTATCTGAGCTAGCATCATAAACACTAAGTTAAATGCTTACTGTCTCTTTTAAAACATTTTTTTCTCTGCCATAATTGCATTGACTGTGTATAGTGTTTTCCTGGAAATTCTTCTCTGTTCAATCCCTTCATAGCTTCCTGTTGGTTTCTTGTCTTTTTCCCTGAATACTTCTACATTCTTCTGAACATTGCTCATTCCAGAGTGAACGTTGTCTCCCTTTCAACCTACTGTGCAATGGCCATTGACATAGTCTGGCCTTTTGAGCTGAAACTCCTGTTTCCCTCCAGCTTGGGCATTTTCCCCAGCCTTTATACCGTATGTTTGACCCCCTGTTGAATGCTTCTGTGTGGCTGTCCAAATGCTCAACAAATCTGAAATGAAATAGCATCCTTCCTTCTTCTTCCATACCCATGTAGAAGATATGCAACTGTCATTGTTATATGACAGAGTTGACATGATGACCAAGAGTGTTCTATCACAGGTGATGATAGCATTTGAAGAGCTGGCTGTGTACTTTACCTGGGAGGAATGGCAGAACATGAACCAAGCTCAGAAAATCCTGTACAGGGATGTGATGCTGGAGACCTACAGCAGCCTGTCCTCCATGGGTGAGTGACACTCATCACATGCCCAGTGGTAACATTTTCTCAGTATTTGACAAATAAGTGAGCAGTATTTATAAAGTTTAATGAAAGACGGGTATAGAATTTGTCCATGGAGAATCTGAATATCTACCATCTGAAAAGGAATTCAAATTGAAACATTGTAAATATAAGAGTGGGAGTAAGAGAGGGAAGAGATGTGCAGAGCCCTGGATGGGGGAAGAATGCCCACATCAGAGCCTTCCAGGTCAGTCTGCACATTTTGGGCAGGGAGGCCAAGGAAGAAGCAGTGTAGCAGATGTTGAGTGGTGCTCTTTCCATGAGTCTTACTTTCCCAAGTCTTACTTCAGACACAGTTATTCTACAGCATCTATGGAGATCAGTATCTCTGGTGAAGGCAAAGGAAATGAAGTTTCATGGGAAAATCAACAACTGATCAAAACCTCCAGAGTCACATATTATCACAGAGGATTGTTCATAGAAAGAAATGAAAGGAGGAAACCAGGGTTGACATCTTCACAATGAGATAGAAATAATTTTCATGAAATTGAGCAGATTGTGGTCTGCAGAAACGAATTCTTTAAATTGTTGTGAATGTATACCGAAGGTGGTACATTGGAACTTTCTGCAACTGTTGTAGTTCTCAGAAGCTGAGGATGTCAGGTTTCCTTAGAAATAAGGGGAAACTGTAATAGAGTGCAGATAAAACAGTTTTTCATTAGAAAAATCCCACAAATGCTGTTTCCCCGGGAAGACAGAAAATGAGACAACCACAGATGCAAATCTTGTCCCTTAAATGTGATCCTGCTTGGAATACAGATAATTTCACTCTTCTCCACTTGCACGAAAATGATCCAGTAAAAGTTTCCCATCTTGATGGTTGAAATACCAGAGAAGTACAAAACAGACAATTTTATAAAAATGAACTGGAAAGAATAGGACAGGGAAAAATTGATTTCTAGGTAATAGCTGATTATTTTTACTAAACATATGTCCTTTTTTAAAAATCTTATATAGGTGTTTCATCTTTGTGAAAGGCAGAAAGTCAGTGAGAGGAGAAACAGTGAGCAAGAGATTTCCTATTAGCTACCTCCCCAGATACCTGCAGCAGTTAGGTCTGACTAATTTGAAGCCAAAAGCCTGGCATTCCAACTGTTCCAATCTGATATATCACAGGGTCCCAAGCACAAGAACCATTATCTGCTGCCCCATAGTATACATTAGTAGAGAGCTGTATTTGAAGCAGAGTAGCCTGGGCTGAAACTGGCACTGTTTTTGGATGCAGACATTCCAAGCAGTGATTTGTATTCATTTTGTTAATTTTATCCCTCTTAAATACAGTAACTTCATTCCTTTTACATGAGTATGTCAGGAGAAACAATTATATTTGATTTATTGACAACATTATTTTTTTCTCACTTCAGTTGCCATGAAAAGGGATGACCTGATTAGGAAAAACCAGAAAAGTCAGGACAAAAATCTGAATCAGGATGTTACAAAAAATAATAAGACATCAACTCCCAACATCCTTGAATTAAGAAAAACACTTCATTTGATTTCAAACCATATTCCAAAACTGAGTATCAAAAAGAGAATCTATTCAGGAATGAAACCTGAAGAATACAATATATGTTACAATGTGCATCCCCACTGTGGGCCTGATCAACTACAAACTGAAGAAAAATTTGATGCTACTAAGTTACCTGGGAACGCTCTCCAGTTCTGTGAGGCTCTTAATCAACAGCACAAAATTCAGACTGTGCTACAGGCTTTTGAACCAACTGGACAAGGGAATGTCTTCAAAAGGAAAATATATATTTTGTAAATCTGAGAGGCATTTTATGGTAGAAAGTATTACATCAACTCCACTATTGGCAAGACAACTCAAATAGAACAAGATTTCCATAAAAATTCTAACCTCAGTATGCATCAACAAAGTCCCAGAAAAGAGAAAGTTTATGAATATACTAGTTCTTTGGAACCTGTCATTGACCAATCACATCTTAAAATTAATCATAGACCGCTTATAGGGAAGAAACCCTATGCATGTAAGCCTTGGGGAAAATCATTCAGTTATAAATCCTGCCATACCATCCATCATGGTACTGATGTTGTGGAAAACCCTCATGTGTTTAATGAACATGGAGAAGCCACTTACCAGAAGTTACATTTGATTAAACATCAGAGAATTCACACAGGGGAGAAACCTTATGAATGCCATGAATGTGGAAAAACCTTTGGTTATAAAACAAACCTCATAAGTCATCAGAGAATTCACACAGGGAATAAACCTTATGAATGCAATGAGTGTGGAAAAGTCTTTGGCCAGAAGTCAAACCTTATAAGTCATCAGAGAATTCACACAGGGGAGAAACCTTATGAATGTAATGAGTGTGGAAAATCCTTTAGGTGGAAGTCAGATCTCATCCTACATCAGAGAATTCACACAGGGAATAAACCTTATGAATGCAATGACTGCGGGAAAACCTTTGTCAAGAAGGCACACCTCATAAACCATCAGAGAATTCACATAGGGGAGAAACCCTATGAATGTAATGACTGTGGAAAAGCCTTTGGCCAGAAGTCAAACCTCATAAGTCATCAGAGAATTCACACAAGGGACAAACCTTCTGAATTCAATGACCATGGTAAAGCCTTTGGCCAAAAGTCAAGCCTTGTAAATCATTAGAGAAGCCACACGGGAGAAACCTTATGAATGTAATGACTATGGAAAAGCCTTTATGTGCAGTTCAGAACTCAGTAAACAGAGAAGTCACAGGAGAGAAACCTTATGATGGCAATGACTGTGCAAAAGCCTTTGGTCATATGTCAAACATCAGAAAGCATCAGAGAATTCACAAGGGGAGAAATGTCATGAATAATGATGGTAGAAAGCCTTTTGATATCATTCACAACTAAAAACATCTAGAATTCATACAGGGAATTTTGCACACAATTGCCTTTTTATGCAAGTTTCATTTTATCAAATATCAGAATTCATCCAGGGAGAACAATAAGATTATAATAAGTGTGGATATGCCTTTGGTGCCAATCATACCTCATCAATCATAACAATTCACATGGGAAAAAATCTTACGAATGTAATGATTCACAAAGCCTTTTACCATAATTTAGCCCTCATTGCACATTATCAAATTTGTACAGGGAAAAAAGCCTTTGAAAGTAATCATGTGGAAAATCCTTTGCTTAGATGTCATACCCTATAAGACATCAGAGAATTCACATGGGGGAGAAATCTTATGAATGTAATGAGTGTTGGAAAGCTTTGCCAAAATCTCAGGTACAACATTAGAGAATTCACAAAGTGGAGATCTCATGAATGAAATAAATGTGGGAAAGCTTTTTGTCATAGGTCATACCTCATAATCCATCATGGAATTTGAACAGAAGAGAGACTGAGAATATAATGAGGGGTCAGTGCCGTGGCTCCCTTTGTCAATCCTCTGCCTGTGGTTCCGGCATCCCATATGGGTGCCGGGTTCTAGTCCAGATTGCTCCTCCTCCAGTCTAGCTCTCTGCTGTGGCCCAGGAGGGCAGTGGAGGATGGCCCAAGTGTTTGGGCCCCTGCACCCGCATGGGAGACCAGGAGGAAGCACCTGGCTCCTGGCTTCGGATTGGCATAGTTCCAGCCATAGCAGCCAATAGAAGAAAGACCCTTGTCTCTGTCTCTTTCTAACTCTGTCTAAAAAATAAATAAACAAAATAATGCATGTCAAAGAATTTTCTCTCAAATAATGTAAGTATGACAAATCTTATGCTGGGAATCACATCTTATCCAACAGGGACTCATGTCACGGAAAAAGCTTATAAATATTAATAGTGCAAAAAAGTCATTTGTCACAAATCTGTCATACATCAGAGAATTCAGATGGTTTTTTTTTATCCTTTTTTAATAAATAAATTTCCAAAATACAACTTTTTGATTATAGTGGCTTTTCCCCCCATAAGCTCCCTTCCATGCTCAGCTATCCCATCCCCCCCTCCCTCTCCCATCCCATTCACATCAAGGTTCATTTTCAATTATCTTTATATATAGAAGATCAATTTAGTATATACTAAGTAAAGATTTCAACAGTTTGCACAAACACACAGAAACACAGTATAAAGTACTGTTTGAGTACTAGTTATGCTGTTAATTCACATAGTACAACACATTAAGGATGGAGATCCTACATGGGGAGTTAGTGCACAATGACTCCTGTTGATTTAACAATTGACACTCTTATTTATGACGTCAGTAATCACCTGAGGCTCTTGTCATGAGCTACCATGGCTATTGAAGCCTCTTGAGTTTGCCAACTCTGATCTTTTTTAGACATGGCCATAGTCAATGTGTAAGTTCTCTCCTCCCTTCACAGTAAGATACCTCCTTCTTTGATGGCTCATACTTTCTGCTGGGATCTCACTCACAGAGATCTTTCATTTAGGTCACTTTATTTTTGGCACAGTGTATTGGCTCTGCATGCCTGAAATCCTCTCATCGGCTTTTTTGCCAGATCTGAATACCTTAAGGATTGATTCTGAGGCCAGAGTGCTGTTTAGCAAGACACCTGCCATTCTATGAGTCTGCTGTGTATCCTGCTTCCCATGTTGTATGGTTCCCTGCTTTTAAATTCTACCAGCGTTACCAGACAGTAGTCTTTCTTATGTGATCCCTTTGACTCTTAATCCTTTCATTATGATCAATTATGAACTGAAACTGATCACTTGGACTAGTGAGATGGCATTGGTACATGCCACCTTGCTGGGATTGATTTGGAATCCCCTGGCATGTTTCTAAATCTACCATTAGGGGTAAGTACAGTTGAACATGTTCCAAAGTGTACATCTCCTCCCTCTGTTATTCCCACTCTTATATTTAACAGAGATCACTTTTCATTTAAATCTCAACACTTAATAATGACTGTGTATTAATTACAGAGTTCTACCAATAGTATTAATAGAACAAAAAAAATACTAAAAGGGATAAAGTATTAAGTTGAAACATCTCTGTATACCAGGGATAAATTCCACTTGGTCTGGATGGATGATCTTTCTGATGTGTTGTTGTATTCTATTGGTGAGAATTTTATTGAGGATTTTTGCATCTATGTTCATCAGGGATATTGGTCTGTAATTCTCTTTCAAAGCTTCATCTTTTTCCGGCTTAGGAATAAAGGTGATGCTGGCTTCATAGAAAGAGTTTGGGAGGATTCCCTCTTTTTCGATTGTTCTGAATAGTTTGAGAAGAATTGGAGTTAGTTCTTCTTTAAATGTCTGGTAGAATTCAGCAGTGAATCCATCTGGTCCTGGGCTTTTCTTTGTTGGGAGGGCCTTTATTACGGCTTCAATTTCTGTCTCAGTTATGGGTCTGTTTAGGTTTTCTATGTCTTCCTGGTTCAATTTAGGTAGGTTGCATGTGTCCAGGAATCTATCCATTTCTGATAGGCTTCCCTGTTTGCTGGCATATAGGTCCTAGTAGTAATTTCTGATGATTCTTTTTATTTCTCTGGTGTCTGTGGTTACATTTTCTTTTTCATCTCTGATTTTATTTATTTGGTCTTTTCTTTTTTTAGTTAGTTGTGCCAATGTGGTGTCAATTTTGTTTATTTTTTCAAAAAACCAGCTCTTCACTTGGCTGATTTTTTGTAATTTTTTTTGATTCAATCCTGTTGATTTCTTCTTTTATTTTAATTATTTCTCTTCTCCTACTAGATTTGGGTCTGGTTTGCTGCAGATTTTCTAGATCCTTGAGATGCAGTGAAAGCTCATCTATTTGGTGCCTTTCCAATTTCTTGATGTAGGCACCTATTGATATAAACTTTCCTCTTAACACTGCTTTTGCTGTATCCCATAAGTTTTGGTATGTTGTGCTGTTATCCTCATTTACTTCCAGAAACTTTTTGATTTCTCTTTTAATTTCTTCTGTGACCCATTGTTCATTCAGGAGCATGTTGTTCAATCTCCATGCGTTTGCATATGCTTTAGGGATTCCTGAGTTGCTAATTTCCAACTTCATTCCTTTATAGTCTGAGAAGCTGCATGGTATGATTCTAATTCTTTTAAATTTGCTGAGACTTGCTTTATGGCCTAGTATGTGGTCAATCCTAGAGAAGGTTCCATGTACTGCTGAGAGGAATGTAAATGCTTTCTGTGTAGGATGAAAAGTTCTGTAGATATGTTAGATCCATTTGGGCTATAGTGTCATTTAAATCTACTGTCTCCTTGTTGATCTTCTGTCTTGTTGATCTGTCTATTTCTGAGAGTGGGGTATTGAAGTCCCCCAGTATTATTGTATTGGAGTCTAAGTCTCCCTTTAAGTCCCTTAACAAATCTTTTAAATAAACCGGTGCCCTGTAATTAGGTGCATATACATTGATAATCGTTATATCTTCCTGTTGAATTGATCCCTTAATCATTATATAGTGTCCCTCTTTGTCTCTCCTAACATTTTTTGTGGTAATATTTATGGCTACGCCCGCTCTTTTTTCATTTCTGTTGGCACGGTATATCTTCTTCCAGCCTTTCACTTTCAGTCTGTATGGATCTTTGTTGGAAAGATGTGTTTCTTGTAAGCAGCAAATAGATAGGTTTTGTTCCTTAAGCCAGTCAGCCAATCGGTGTCTTTTAACTGATGAGTTAAGTCCATTCACGTTTAATGTGACTATTGATACATAGTGACTTTGCCCTGCCATTTGCCAAAGATAAGTTCTAATATATGCTTTGAGCTTCCCATGCTCTTTTACTGGTAGGTCTTCTTCCTTTCCCTTCTTTCATATTGATGACCGTGTTTCTGTGTCTCTGTGTGTAACACATCTTTAAGCATCTTTTGCAGAGCTGGACGAGTGGCGACAAATTCTTTCAATTTCTGTTTGTTGTGAATGGTCTTTATTTCACCTTCATTCACAAATGAGAGCTTAGCAGGATATAATATTCTGGGATGGCATTTTTTCTCTCTTAGAACCTGTGCTATGTCTCGCCATTCCCTCCTAGCTTGTAGGGTTTCTGATGAGAAGTCAGCTGTGATTCTGATTGGAGATCCTCTGAGAGTAATCTGACGTTTCTCTCTTGCACATTTTAGGATCTTTTCTTTATGTTTCACTCTGGTGAGTTTAATTACCAGGTGTTGTGGTGAGGATCTCTTTTGGTCATGTTTACTGGGGGTTCTATGAGCTTCCTGTACTAGGATGTCTCTGTCCTTCTCCAAACTCAGAAAGTTCTCTGCTAGTATCTCACTAAAAAGGCCTTCTAATCCTTTCTCCCTCTCCATGCCTTCAGGAACTCCTAGAACCCGAATGTTGGGTCTTTTAATAGTATCCTGATGATTCCCAACAATATTTTTTAGAGTTCTAATTTCCTCTTCTTTTCTTTGGTTTGATTGTATATTTTCCTGTGCTCTGTCTTCTAAGTCTGATATTCTCTCTTCTGCTTCACCCATTCTGTTTTTAAGGCTCTCTAATGTGTTTGTCATTTGATCTATTGAATTTTTCATTTCATTATGATTTCTCGTCACTATCACAGTTTCATTTTCTACTAGTTGTTTCATTTCATTTTGATTCCTCCTTAATATTTCCTTTTCATGAGAGAGATTTTCTATCTTGTCCATTAAGGATTTCTGTAGTTCGAGAATTTGTTTTTGAGAACTTCTTAATGTTCTTATCAATTTTTTGAGATCTGCTTCTTGCATTTCTTCTATGTCATCATCTTCATAATCTTGAATTGGGGTGTCTATTTCATTTGGGGGCGTCATAGTGTCTTCCTTGTTCTTGTTACCTCAGCCTTTGTGTTTGTTTGGCATATTAGAGATATTATTTGTTTTTTTCTCGTTATACTGTGACTCTTTATTAAGAGGACTGTCTGCTTTTGATGGATCCTTAGAGGCTGTGATGGGTGTGGCCAGAGAGCTCTGTTTCTACAGGGTTTAGGGT
The DNA here is from genome assembly GCF_964237555.1 of Oryctolagus cuniculus. NCBI lineage: Eukaryota > Metazoa > Chordata > Mammalia > Lagomorpha > Leporidae > Oryctolagus > Oryctolagus cuniculus. The sequence continues at coordinate 515,962 of NW_027208203.1, read as the reverse complement.
GTGCCAAAGGTGATTCACCCTGATTGTTCTCTTGCTCGCTCTCGCTCGCTTTTTTTTTTTTTTTTTGAATCGGGAAGTAATTCCACACAGCTGAGTGGAATTGAGAGTAGTTGATGTATGAAATCTGGCCCCTGTGGGTATTCATTTGCTTACAAGAGTCAGGTTTTCCTGCTTGGCTAATGAGGGGCACCTGCTTTACCTATGCAAAATGGCGTGCACCGCTTTACTTATGTAAAATGGCACCTGCCCTTTGTCTTGCTAGGCTTTGTAAGGTGAGTGGAGAGAGAGGTTAAATGCCCATGCCGGTTCCCCTTATTTATTCAATTATTTTCTCTCCTCCAGCCAGCCTGGTGAACTTTCCCCAATGGGGTTTCAGGCCTTATTCTCTGAAGGCTCTTTCTGCCTTTCCCTGCCTATGTCTCGGGTTACCAAGAGGTTTTGGTCTCACCCCCCTTCCAGCGCTGGTGCACAGACTCTGCAGCTCCGGCGGGTCTGGCGGGTCTGGCGGGTCCAGTGGCTCCCGTGGCTCAGCTTCCACTCAGTGGGTGACCGGCCTTTGGTATTCTTGACCCTGATTCCAGAGCAGCCTCTGCAAAGGGGCCCAGCCCACCCAACAGCCCTATCCATAAACACTGAACAAGCTCTCTCTGTTCAGCAGTGCTGATAGTCAGGATTAATAATATTTTAAAATTTATTTATTATTTTAAAGTCAAGTTATAAGAGATAGAAGGAGAGGCAGAGAGAGAGGTCTTCCATCCGCTGGTTCACTCCTCAATTGGCTGCAATGGCCGGAGCTGTGCTGACCTGAAGCCAGAAGCCAGGAGCTTTCTCTCAGTCTCCTATGCAGCTGCAGGGGCTCAGGGGCTTGGGCCATCATCTACTGCTTTCCCAGATCAAAACAGAGAGCTGGATTGGAAGTGGAGCATCCAAGTCTCAAACTGGCACCCATACAGGATGCTAGCACTGCAGGCACTGGCTTTGCCCATTATGCCACAGTGCCAGCCCCTAGGATTAATAATAATAAATGTTCTATCCTCCTCAAGAAAATATGAAAAATGTATATGATAACATATACTAAATTTCTTCACTAATAATATTCTAAATAAAATTTACTTATCATTTTCTGAACAAGCATAGACATCTAACAACTAAATCTTTCAAGAGTTTGTAAATTCAAGTAGAAATGAATAAATGTATACACTAATGTCAGATGACTTCTTCCTGCTTTGGTTACTAATGAATGACCAAGCTTGTTGCTGTAAATAAATGGTCACTAGGATGTTTCTCAAACATATGTGCGGCTCAAGATTAGACTTCTTCCACTTTGTGGTCTCACCTGTCAACCATAGCAACTATTTTTGATCATAGGCTTTTCAGTGACATCTAACTCTGCACAAAAGAGTCATCATCCTTATTGAGATGTAGAGACATGTGACATATTTGACTGCAATGTGCTTCTCTTTATTTGGTTGTTTTCTTTTCCTAATCTCTTTAACATGCATCTGTGCTTTGGCAATTCTGAAAACATTGAGATCAACTCAATCATTAGAGAGGCATAGATCATTAGTTCCTCTAGTCTTTAAAGTTCTAATATGAAGATTAGCTGGACACCTGCTCTTGACCTAACTTATTTAACCAATAAAAATGCTTTCAAAGAAAGTTTATAAAACAATAATGAATTGCCATTATTTTCAACTCTAACTGAATTTTAAAAAGAAACATTGAAAGTGAACAGTTGGAATCCCTACCCAGGCTATCTCTGATGTTAATACGTGATGAGCCCACACCATCTACCACTTTAGCTACTTACAGTCAAACAGACATCATCTTTCCCATTGTACTTATAGGCCAGGGCAATCCCAGGTCCCAGGGGCACCTGAGCACCCATGATGCCATTGCCCCTATAGAAGTTCTTGGCATACATATGTATTGATCCTCCTTTCCCCTTAGCACAGCCTCCTCTTCACCCCATAAGCTCTGTGAGAATCTCACAGACAGAAAGGCCCTGAGTGAAGGTAAAGCCATGAGCCTGAAAGGCCGTGATGAGGTGGTTGCTGGGATTTATTCCAGCCTCCAGGCCCACACAGCAAGCTTCCTGACCATCACACAAGTGACAGAAACCACGGATAACCTTCTGCTTATATAGCCGATCTGCCTTTAACTCCATTTGGCGCACAGTCTGCATCATCCTGTAATATTGGAGCCCATCCTCTCTGGTGAGTACTGTCATGAAAGGAGGGCCCTATCCCAGCTGGTGAAGGTCACATTTCTTAATCTTGAATGTAGCATCATTTGCAAAGTTGCAGGATGCCATCAGCACTCTCCTTGCCGGCTTCTGGGCAGTGCCAGATAATATGCGGGAGACAGTGGCCAGCATCTTCCTCAGGGAGTGCATGAAGCAGTAGCCATGGCAACTCCCAAACCACCCAAGGGGAACTGCTCAGCCATCCTGAAGTCTTCTTCAGGTGCCCCAGCTGTAACTGCTTTTATAAGGAAGTTGTTATAATCACCTCCTCTCCATGGTATTCTCTGCACAAGAAAAGAGAAGCAACCAGAACAGGCCAGAAACCAACTGTTAATTTATACCTCATATTTATTTATGGCCCTTTAACTTACAGGACTAATAATACAGAAAATTTGAGATATATTACTGTGTTAATGATTTTTATTCAGAAAAGGAAATAAAACTCCATGACTCTCCATTTTAGGTTTCAAAAGAAAATCTAGATTGGCAGACCAACAGAGATCTTCCATCTGCTGATTCACTCCCCAAATGCCTACAATAGCTGGAGCTGGGCTAAGCTGAAGTCAGGAGCTGGTAGCTCAATTTGGGTCTCCCACATGGGTGGCAGGAACCCACATACTTAAACCATCACTGCTATCTCTGGGATACACATTAACAAAAAGCTGGAATCAGAAGCAGAGTTGGGACCTGAACCTAGGCATTCCAAGCGACATCTTAATCACTATTCCAAACTGTCTTCCCCAGATGTCTTAGTAAAGAGGGAACTATTAGTTTTAAGGAGGCCCTACTGGCTTTGAAGTACAGCATACTCTATACTACAAATGAATCTCAAGTATAACCATAGAAGTATACAACATAGTATTTCTTTTTTTCAAGTTTTATTTATTTGAAAGTCAGAGTTACACAGAGAGAGGAGAAGCAGAGGGAGAAAGAGAGAGAGAGAGAGAGACAGACAGACAGACAGGTCTTCCACCCGATGATTCATTCCCCGACTGGCCACAATGGCTGGAGCTGTGCTGATCTGAACCCAGGAGCCAGGAGCTTCTTCCAGGTCTACCATGTGGGTGCAGGGGCCCAAGGACTTGGGCCATCTTCTACTGCTTTTCTAGGCCACAGCCAAGAGCTGGATGGGAAGTGGAGCAGCTGGGTTTTGAACTGGTGCCGATATGGGATGCCAGCGCTTCAGGCCACACCACAGTGCCAGCCCCAAATGTAGTATTTCTAATGGAAGAGTTGGTTAAGTCATTAACTCCTCTGACATACAAGTCAAGTATTAGTTTTAAACTCTGATTCATTCAGGACAAAAATAAAATGTTAATTTTTTCTTTGCTTCTGACTATGTAAATTGTATTGCAAGAAATTAATCATGATTTTTACATCTCAAATCCTATTATGAGTAGGTACAGAATCTTGTGGGGTCATATTCTTTGATGAACATTTTTCCAGTTAAAGCACCCAGCAATTGAGATGTCCAAGTCCTACATCATAGTACTGGGGTTCAGCGCCTAGCTCTGGTTCCTAACTCCAGCTTCCTGCTAATACTGATCCCATAAGGCAGCACTGGTGGCTCAAGTATTCAGGTTTCTTCCCACACATGGGAGATTAAGATTGAGTTCACACTCCTGGCTTCAGCCTGACCCAGTTCTGGCTGTTGCAGGCATTCTGGGGAGTAAACCAGAGAATCAGAGTACATTCTCATTCTCTCTCCCTCTGCCTCACAATTAAGAAAAAAAAAAAAGAAACTCAAACTGGACTAAAGGTAATAATAAAGGTAAGTGTCACACTTCTTTCATATGACCAACCACTAGGTATTAAAAGTTTTCATTTTTTCCTCTCATCACATCTTTTGCCCATGGCATTTAATTTCCTAGTTTTTGTTTTGTTTTGTTTTCCCTTTGTAAAAAGTAACCACTTAGTGCCAGTGTTGTGGTGTGAGTTAAGACACTGCCTGCATGGAGCCTGTGCTGTGGTGCAGTGGGTTAAAGCCCTGGCCTGAAGTGCCAGCATCCCATATGGGTGCTGGTTCTAGTCCTGGCTGCTCTACTTCTGATCCAGCTCTCTGCTATGGCCTGGGAAATCAGTAGAAGATGGCCCAAGTCCTTGGGCCCCTGAACCCATGTGGCAGACTTGGAAGAAGCTCCTAGCTCCTGGCTTCGGATTGGCGTAGTTCTGCCTGTTGCAGCCATCCAGGGAGTGAGCCAGCAGATGGAAGACTTCTCTCTCTCTGCCTACCTCTCTCTGTAACTCTTTCAAATAAATAAAATAAATCTTAAAAAAAAAAGCTAGGGATCAGGGAAACTTCTTCTAGGTCTCTTGCTTGGGTGCAGGGCCCAAGCACTTGTGCCATATTTCGCTGCTTTCCCAGGGCATGTTAGCAGGGAGCTGGATCAGAAGTAGAACAGCCAATCAGTGCCCATATGGGATGCTGGTGCTGCAGATGTTAGTATAACCCACTCTGCCACAGTGCTGGCTCCATGACAATTTTTAATTCCTAGTAATTAACAGGGAAGAAAGAAGTATGGCAGTATACCTTTTTTTAAAAAAAGATTTTACTTATTTGAAAATGTTATAGGGAGAGAGAGAGAGAGAGAATCTTCTGTCTGCTGGTTCACTCCCCAAATGGCTACAATGGCCACAGCTGAACGAATCTGAAGCCAGGAGCCAGGAGCCAGGAGCTTCTTCAGGTCTCCCACATGGGCAAAAGGGCCCAAGGACTTGGGCCATCCTCTGATGCTTTTCCAGGTGCATTAGCAGTGAGCTGGATCAGAAGTGGAGTAGTCAGGACTCTAAACAGCACTCATACGGGATGCCTGCATTTCAGACCAGGGCTTTAACCTGGTATACCACAGTGCTGGCTCCAACAGGTGACCTTGTACTCTCAATAATCTCCTCTTGGTATTGGCAGCAGTTTGTAAATTTTTGTTTGTTTGCCACCTTCTGTAATCTTCTGTAATTTTAAAAAATTACAAAAAGTTCCAGCACCCTGAGAACCTCCACCACTAGGGCATACAATCAGATGTTTGTCCAGCAAAAGGTGGTATAGATGTAACGTGGAAATTGCAAGGTGAGTTGATCCATCTTTCTCAAGCTGTGGTTTCCTTGAGCAACTTTTACAACCCACTGCCTTATTTGTTCCTCTTCCACAGAGTGGAAAACATGTTAAACTATCCTATTTAGCCAAAAGCCAGTGGCAGCACTTAAATATGTCATCAGCCCAGGGCCAGCATTGTGGCACAGAGGGGTAAGTCACCCAGTGCAACAGCAGCATGCCTTATGAGCACTGCTTTGAGACGCACCTGCTTCACTTCTTATCCAATTCCTTGATTGGGATAGCAGCAAAGACTGCCCAGGTGTTTGGGTTCCTGCACCCACATGGGAGACTCAGAGTTCCAGGCTCCTGGCTTTGGCCTGTCTTAGCCCCAGCTACTGTGGCCATCTGGAAGTGAGCCAGCAGATGAAAGATAGAGATTCTCTCTTCTCTGCCTTTTACCTAAACATACATTAAATAAATAAATGAAAAGGCATTAATATGGCAACTTTTTGAGGAAAAGGCTTCTGACAGTTGCAGGTATTGTCTCAATGCTTAAAAATATTCAGACACATATTTATATTTATATTTCTCAACCACATACTTTTCAGAAAAAAAATGTCTGCCACTCATCATCAGTTATCAGTCTGAAAGCATTCATGAAAGAAATCAAGTAATTTTACTAAACACAAAAACCTCTAGTATAGCCTGCATTTAAACCAGTTGCTTCCATGGATATACACAGATTGACTTTTGTTAATTTACAAGGACCACTGCACTTCCATGGCATGGAGCTGTCTGAAAGTTTAGACGCTGATGGGTGTGGCATTATTTCCCATATTTGCTTATTATCCAGAATGCATTTATTAAACATCTATCATGAACTTCATACTCTATAAATCTGTTTCAAATATGTTGATATTTAATGGTACTTACACCCTTATAAACTGAGCTAATCCTAACTTCTCTCTGGAATAGCTATGCCTTTGACATTGCCTTTTTTCACACATATGTAAATGTATAATATGCTTCTGTATGGCACTTCAGAATTTATAAAAGGCTCTTCACATAAGATTTACATAACATCAAATGACACAGTCCTCTCATTACAGAGGGGAGAAGTATGAAGTTGTGGGGAGCAACTCGGACTAGACTGTTACTGGAATTAAGACTTATTCTATGCATCTGCTCTCCCACAATATGGCGCTGAGAAGGGAGTAACAACTTCTATGCAGCTGCCTCTCGCCAACTTCAGTGATGACCTGCAGGAGCTGATCCTGCTCCTGATTGGAGGAGAGCAGCATACTCGGCGTGTGGGTAGCAGAGTTGGGATTGGTGGAAGAGGACTATAAAGGAGGAGAGAGACAACATGCACCAGGAACATCTATCTGAAGGAACACCTGAGCAGCCCCCGAGAGAGCCGGCCAGTGGTGTGCCGCTCCCCCGCGGAAGTGGGGAAAGTGGCAGGGGGAACCGCCCTTCCACAGAGGTGGAAGGGACGGTAGCCAACCCGGGAAGAACCAGCAGCAAACCCGGGGAGGGCCGAGCAGACCAAAGAACAGCGCAGGGTCTTGTGTCGTTCCTCCACGAAGAGGGGGAGCAACATGAAGTGACTCTCCCAACAGTTACTCAGATTCTATCGGTCAGCTTCAGAATCTAATTAGGTCTCAGATACACATCTAGATTTTTCTCCCTACTGTCTCTTTGTCAGAATTCCCAGCCTATGAGTGAACTTCAGTCTGAATGAATGCTAATATTCAAGGTTCTAAGTGAAAAAATTACTGAAGTTTGTATTGGTGAGTTAAAGCATGTATCTAAATTTTACATTGAATCATATGAAACTGAATATAAGATTATGCAAATTTTCAAGATAAAGAGCATATATTTAAGAACACATTCTTAAATTTTCAAACATGTTGAAACACCTTACTGGAGCATGTGTTTGGCATAGTGGTAAAGCCTTCCACATTCCAATCAGAATGCCTAGGGTCCAAGTTCTAGCCCTGTGTCTGTTTCTAGCTTCCTGCTAATAGAACCCTGGGAGGCAGCAGCTGATGGCTCAAGTACTTGAGTCCCTGCTACTTATGTGGGAGATCCACACTGAGTTCCTGGCTTCAGCCAGACCCAGGCCTGGTTGTTGTAGACATTTAAGGAATGAGCAGTAAATGGAAGGGCTCTCTCTGCCTTTCAAATAAACAAAAATAAATACACAGGAGCCAGTGCCATAGCTCACTTGGTTAAACCTCCACTTGTGGCACCAGCATCCCATATAGGTGCCAGGTTCTAGTCCCGGTTGCTTCTCTTCCAGTGCAGCTCTCTGCTGTGGCCTGGGAAGGCAATGGAGGATGATCCAAGTGCTTGGGCCACTGCACCCACATAGGAGACCAGGAGGAAGCACCTGGCTCCTGGCTTTGAATTGGTGTAGCTCCAGCTGTAGCAGCCATTTGGGGGGTGAACCAATGAAGGAAGATCTTTCTCTCTGTCTCTCTCTCTCACTGTCTAACTCTGTCAAATTAAAAAAAAAAGCCTTAAAAATTGAAAATAAAAAATATACAGACCTTTTCTTAAGGTGTCTTGCTCACATCTAAGTGATTTCCCTTTCACAGTAAAATACCTAACTGTTCTCAAATAATGCAGGTTTTGCTCTCCATGTCCACTCCTGAGCTCCAAGTACTGGCAGCTCACCCTAGCATGTTGACTGGTTCCACTGTTCAAGCACACATCTCCCATTCTCTTTTGGTGTGTCTACTGGAAAGAAAGGAGAGTATCTACAGTAATTAATATCTTACTGTTGCTCTTGCTGTCCACCTGCAGGCCTGAAGGAAGAGCACCTGAATATGCACTGTGGAGTTCTGGACATAGTTTCCAAAATTCAGTCACTTCATAGCTGAGGGACTCTGTCCTCATCAATCACCTTAAAGCCTAAAAGGGTAGGGAGAAGCTGTGTTTGAAGAATTCACAAATAAAGTGCATTCAAGCCAACCACTACCACCTCCACCACACCCCTAATTCAGGGTTCTGGCAAATTCCAAACGGACCAGGAGTGACTCAGGAGGTGAGCTCAACTCCTTGCTCTGAAAGGTTCCAAAGAGCCTGGTGCACCCAGAGCGAGCTCAGCACCTCACCCTCCTGCCCTCACCACCAGGGATGCCCAGCTCCCAGCACGGCCAGGCCAGCAGCAGCCCCGCAGGTCCAGGTGCACGCAGACACACGTCCAGAGCTGACCCAAAATGCAGGCCCAGCTCGGGTGTCACCTCCCCACAAAGTTGCTGTCTCCTACTCCCTCCCAGAAGGCTGCAGGCCTGCACCTGGCACCCGGAGTCCCAGTGTTCAGGGTTTGCCTGCCCTCCTGTGAACTAAGCCACCCCCGTGGGAACTCCGCTCCACTTGCGGGCAGGGCTGGGGAAGAAGGGCAGGGCCAGCCTCTGCCCCAGGACTGCAGCCTGGGAAAGTCCACGGCCCCCAACGCCCCTGCCAGGCGCGGCATCTCCCTGAGTGTGCTCTGAGCCAGGGCCTCAGCCATAAGCAGCTCCCTTGCTTCCAGAATCTGCTGCAGGGCAGCTCAGACTCGGCTCAGCTGGGGGCCTCAGGCCAATCCTCACTGTCCTGGAGCAGGACCAGCGCTGCCAGACCCATCCCACACTGGGCCGGCTATAAAGGCGATGGTCATTGGCGGGCAGCTGGTAGTTGCAGTGTGTTAGGGTGATCTGGGTAGTGTTATGTTCTTGGCGGTTGAGCTTGATTTCAGACCCTGGGACTAGAATGCAGGCGGCAGCCAGGAGCTGCAGGAGAAGAGGAGACAGACCCAGTGAGTGCCCCACCTCTCCCGCCAGCCCCACTGGATGAGGCTTGCAGCACGTGCAGCACTTGGGGAAGCAATGAAGGCCGAGTCTCAGCAGGAAAACCAAGCATGTGGTGCTGATTTGTGCACTGACGCTGCATCTGTGTGGCCTGCTCGGGCAGACACCCAGGACGGGCTTGGTAGGAGGGTGCTGGAGGCTCACTGGGCCCTCGTGCAGCCACCTGTTGTAGGCATCCAGGGCAGCAGAGTCCTGCAGGGTCCCTAGAGATCCTGGCCACGCTGCGCTTTCGGTCATCCACCCTCCTGCACTGCTGCTGGGGGCAGTGCTTATGCAGTTGGCTATCTCGTTGGAGTCCATGGTCGTTTTCTCTTGATAGGCTGATAATGCAGTGACAACCGTGGAACAAATCACTGTTCTGTGGCATCTGCTTCCCAGGAGCATTGCAGGTGGACTGGGGGGGGGCATGGGTGACCAGTGGCACCTCCTGTGCATGGTCTCTGGCCCATCCAGGACCAAAAGTGGAAAGGGAAGCAGAGAAGCCGGCTCAAGGCAGTCCCGCTGTGGGTTCCATCAGGTGCAAAATGTCTCCCAATTGCAGTTAACCTTGCAGGGAAACTGTCCACTTTTGTGGGCCAGAGACAGCATCTGCTTTATTAGCTGTGCAATGTATTGAAAATTAAAATTTGGGCAGTCCTATCTTTAGTCCTCACAGCATAGTTACATTCTGAGGAACTGATGAAACTGCTCAGTACTTCAGGGCTGAGTTTAAATACTAGGTGGGTAAGCCTGCTATTGGCTTTTGGTTTGTCTCATTTGGTTTGTTTGTAGCTACTGGGCGACTGGTAAAAATGCATTCAGGCTCAGTAGTGTATTCAAGGATGGTCATTTAGTGAGATTTTTTTTTAAAGATTAAAAGATTTGAAGACATGATTAAGCTACTTATTGCAAAATCCCACCACTCCTGGGAAGGCCAAAATCAGCAAGAAAAGCAGATAGCAAACTTTCATTAAGTAAGTTGAGATTCTTGTGTTTGCAATCTGAACAACTCATTGCTGAGCTGGGAGGGGAACTGCTCCTGCAGACCACCCTGAAGGAAGCACTGCTGTGGTCAGAAGCATGCCAGGAGCTGCTGGCCTGCAAATGTGAATTAGTCTTGAATTTAATCCATTGCAAGTATCACAAGAGTGCAGAAAGGCTGTGTCCTCAAATGAGCAGCTCACCAAGGGGAATGAGACTTACCCTAGAAGGTCTGTTTATCTCCCTTTATTTCTCAGCATATTCACCCCAGGTGGGGAAGATAAATCACCCTTCAGCTCTGCAATGGCAGTGCTCTTGGTTGAGGCTGAGGATGCTTTTCATTGCATGCAATGTTTGCAAGAGACTTAGTTCCCTGAGGATTTGTGCCTCTCCTATAAATACATTTTTGGCATTAAAACAAACTGAAGTATTTATGTTTTAGCAGTATGGCACCAACTTCAAGTATTTTGCCTACTGGCATCTTTGTCTTTAAAGAGCTAAATCCTCAGAATTACAGGATTGAGTAAAAACTAGAGAATAGCTAATCCTAGTACTAGAAAAACACAAGGGATTATTTGATCATTCGGTTCCTCATATTCCACATGCTTTTTTTTTCTACCTTCTCTTCCCTACCTACAGATGGTATGGCTGTATTCAAGGCTTTTTTAAAAACTGAATTCTGTGAAGAAAATATAAGCTACTGGCTGGCTTGTGAAAACTTCCAAAAAATCCACCTACCCCAGAAGCTATCCTTAAAACCAAGATAAATATATACACTCTTCTTAGAAAAAGCCCCAAAAGAGGTAAGACAATATTCCTCATTTCAGCATAAAGTGTACACCCTTGGCACTGAGAAGCAACAAAAGAAGTAAAGATGTAAGATTAAAGCAAGGGCCAGAGAATCTGAAAAGCTTTCCTGGTGTCTTGGCTTTCAACTAAGTATCCCCAGACCTAGCAGGTGCAGCTCATCACACATTACAGCTTCTGATTTTCATGTTCAAAGAGCACAGCTCCCTTCTCTAACAAAGGATAATGAATGATCTTCTTTGTTCCAGATAAACATGGTTTCAAACCAAAACTTTTATTATCCAAAATATACAAGAAGCTATGACTCCCAGCTGTACAACTGCCTGGAAAAGGGTGTACAGCATGATGTTTTACTTATTTGAAAGGCAGAGTTACAGAGAGAAAAAGAGAGGGAGAGACAGAGAGAGGTCTTCCATCTGCTGGTCCACTCCCTTAATGGCCACAATGGACAGGGCTGGGCCAGGCTGAAGCCAGGAGCTTCCTCCAGGTCTCCCATGTAGGGGCAGAGGATCAAGCACTTGGGCCCTCCTCTGCTGCTTTACCCAGCAGGGAGCTGGGTAAGAAGTGGAGCAGCTGGGATTCAAGCCAGCATCCATGTGGGATGCTAGTGCTGCAGGCATCAGTGTAACTTGCTATGCCACAGCACCAGCCCCCAGGAAGAACTCTTATCCCTGTTTTTTGGAGTCAGAGTTCTACCAGGACTTGTGTGAAAAACCACAGATCACTACACAGCCCCATAGTTGATGAGAAAAAGGGAGCCCCAGAGAAGAGGACATGTTCTGTTTCCTAAGGCAGAAGTCTGTGATTGCCAGAGACTGACATTCAATTCAGTTCCCTCAGAACTATTGATTTCAAGTCAGGAAGCTGGTGACTGTCCAGAGAAGCTAGTATCGAACAGCTTCCACCACTGTACAGACTCAGGCAGGAAATACGTGGTCTGAGTGGGGTGGGTCTTGCTGGAAATGCAGGACTGTGAGATGGAAGATAATGCAATGGAATGCTGTTGATCTGAACTCATTTAAAATCAATAGGTCTGGGAGTATGTGGCCTTAACTACCTAGCTGTACATCTTTCCTTAAATCAGTTCACATTACCACATAGTGGTTTTAGTTTTAGGTTTTGAGTCCCAACTAAAGTAGTATATTTACTATGTAGAAGAGTACTAAAGTTCTTGTGACTCCAGATCATCCATTCTATTCTTGTGTATTGCTGAACCTGAAATGATGTTTGAAGTGTTAAATGGTATATAAAATAGTGAATGCTCATGTGTAGAAAATCACAGTGGCTGTTACAAGTGCCAGAAACTCTTGAAGGCAGTTAAGCTTTGAAGTGGTCTTTGAATATTTTAATGCATTTATTTTGATAAATAATGTCATTGAATACTTAGAGTCCAGGTGTGAGTTGATTTGCCTTTGACAACTGGAATTTCAACCAACATAAAGGGAGGATCTTTGTAGTAGAGAAGAAGCATGCATTACTGAATCTGTGCAGGGAGAACTGGCAGCCCCAGAGCTGAGATGAGGGTGGCAAGGAAGATGCTCTTTTCTAAACCTAAGTCACAGCACATCCTTAGAACCACCTGGGGTTAAAATTACTAACAGAATCTTTTATTAAACATCAGGGTCACTGATGAGAATAGAACATTGACCTAAATCCCTTCTTGAGGCTTAAGAACCAGCTAAATAGACGTGAACTGTATGGAGACAAACACCAATGTTACATTACTCAACTCTCCACTGCTCCAATGAAGGAAGAAGACAAATGGGGAATATGGGCCTCCCCTTTTTTGTCATCTTTCCTTTGGTTCCAACTTGCATGGGCTTCCAGAAGACATACATGGAAACCATTCTCTTCTGTGGTCAATACATGATCTCAGAATTTCCCTTATTCATTTGCTTTCACTTATCTAACAGATTTTTATTATGTTACTCTAGGCAATGAGGAAGGCCACAGAAGTGCACTTTTCTCCCTCATTTTTAAAACTGATTTATTTGAAAGGCAGAGTTACAGAGAGGAGGTAGAGACAGACCTTCCATCTACTGGTTCACTCCCCAAATGATCACAATGGACTGAGCTGAGCCAATCCAAAGCCAGGAGCCAGGAGCTTCTTCCAGGTCTCCCACAGGAATGCAGGGGCTTAAGCACTCGGGCAGTCCTCTGATGCTTTCCCAGGCACATTAGCAGGGAGCTGGATTGGATGTGGAGCAGCCAAGACTTGAACCAATGCCCATATTGGATGCCAGCACAGCAGGCAGTGGCTTTATGCACTGTGCTACTGTGTGGGGCCCATATATGTATATATTCAAAGACTCATTTATTTGAAGGGCAGAGTTAGAGAGGGAGAGACAGAAGAAGAGATTTCTTTCAACCTCTGGTTCACTCCCCAAATGTCCACAACAGTGGAGGCTGGGCCAGGCCAAAGCCAGGAGGTTGAACAGTGGATAATCTCTTTAGTTATTAATTTAAAGTAAAAAGGCTGGAGCTGGTGCCATGGCATATCACGTAAAGTTGCCACCTGCAGTACTGGTATCCCATATGGGCACAGGTACATGTCCTAGCTGCTCCACTTCTAATTTAGCTCCCTGCTAATGTGCCTTAAAAAGCAGCAGCAGATGGCCCAAATACTTGGGCCCCTGAATCCATGTGCGAGACCTGGAAGAAGCTTCTGGCTTTGGATCAGCCCAACTCTAGCTTTTTGCAGCCACTTGAGGAGTAAACCAGCAGATGGAATATGTCTCAATGTGTCTCTCTCTCTCTGTTACTCCTTCAAAAGTAAACCTTTAAAAAAATAAGGTTTAATGGCATGTGCTATGATCCAATCCAGTAAAATTAGGAGAAGCAATAACTATTGCTACCTATATTTTTATCTAATCAAATATTGTGTAAACTAAAATATACAATACTAGGAGTATACTATCAAAAATTACGCTACCGAGGCTGGTGCTGTGGTGCACCGGTTAATCCTCTGCCTGTGGTGCTGGCATCCCATATGGGTGCCAGTTCTAGTCCCGGTTGCTCCTCTTCCAGTCCAGCTTTCTGATGTGGCCTGGGAGGGCAGTGGAGGATGGCCCAAGTGCTTGGGTCCTGCACCCACGACAAGGAAGAAGCACCTGGCTTCTGGCTTCAGACCAGTGTAGCTCCAACTGCTGTGGCCATTTGGGGAATGAACCAATGGAAGGAAGACCTTTCTCTCTCGCTCTAACTCTATCTGTCAAATAAATAAATAAAATCTCTTAAAAAATTACATTACCAATACTCAATGATTATAATTAAGAATTTTAGTAACTATACTGATTATGAATGGTAATTCAGTGTTTCTGTTTTTAAATTTAAAAATTCCCATGAACTCAAATGTTTTTGTGTAGGTCCTAATAGAACTACAAGCCCTAGCAGTTCTTTTATTTCATTTTATTATTTATTGATTTATTTGTAAGTCAGAGTTACAGAGAGAGGAGAGGCAGAAAGACAGAGAGAGGTTTTCCATCTGGTGGTTCACTCCACAATTGGCTGCAAGGGCCGGAGCTGTGCCAATGCAAAGTCAGGAGCTTCTTCCAGGTCTCCCACATAGGTGCAGGGGCCCAAGGACTTGGACCATCCTCTACTGCTTTCCCAGACCACAGCAGAGAGCTGGATTGGAAGAGGAGCAGCCAGATCTTGGACCAGCACCCATATGGGATGCTGGCACTTCAGGCCAGGGCGTTAACCCACTGTGCCACAGCGCAGGCCCCAGTCCTAGCAGTTTTATGTTGTTTAACATTTCATCTTCAGTGCCAACTGCTAATAATACAGTAGAGTTTAGAAGACCTGACAGTCATGCAAACCTTACCATAAGATAGGACTGTGTAGAATAAATCCTTTAAATATAAAGACAATCTTCTTATTTCACAGCGGATGAAGAACCAGAGGGCTAAAATGACTTGCTAATGCCACTTAGCTCTTTTGGCTTAGAATCAAGGAAGGCTCTCAGCTTTATGCCATTTGCCTCAACTAGATGAGCCTGTCATTTTAAAGACACTCAACTTGGGCTCCATGAGTTTAAATGAATTTTCCAAGGTTACATGACAAAGAAGCATCAAAGCCAGAAGTAAAAATTATTTCCCTCATCTTTCTCTTCCTTGTCCACTATGGAAGTCTGATTTACAGTTATATATTATTCAAATATCATTTACAACCAAGAAGTGTTATTTTTTTTTTGCTAACTTTAACAATGAAACTACTTTTAGCCATTGAGGAAGTTATTTCAATGAAAGATAAAGACATACTTTTTTTGTTTTTGTTTTTGTTTTTAATTTGAGATGCAAAGAGACAAACAAGTAGAGAAGTGGTATTCACCCTCCAGTTCACTGCTGAAATGTCCACAGTGGCCAGGGCTGGCCCAGGAGCAGGGAACCTAATCATCTGAGCCATCACTTGCTAGCTCTCAGAGTCTGCATTATGAGGGAGTTGGAGGCAGGGGTTGGAACTGGGAATGAAACTCAGAAACTCCAATGTGGGACACAGGCATCTGAACCACAAGGCTACACCCTGGCTTCCAGACTGATTTTTTCACCAGTCCTCTGAAAATGAAAGTTAATTATGACCTGAAATCCAAGACTCTGGAGTCATCAGGTGTGTGTGTCTATGCAAGTTTATGCATGAGAGTTAGTTGGGTTGCCCAAGCAGAGTCTGCAGTTTAGAGAGAACAGAAGAGTGAAATGTGTATCAGAGGATGTCAGCATTGGAGAGGTGGCTGTGTTCTAGTCAGAGGCTAAGGAGGACAAGTCAACAGAGAGCAGCAGCACCAAGGGAGAAAGCTATACTAGAAGGTAAAAGAGAAAAAATGTTGAAAAATATTTTTAAATGATTTATTTATTTGGAAAAGAGTTATAGATAAAAAGGGAGAGACAGAGAGGGAGAGGGAAAGATCTCCCATCTGCAGGTTCACCCACCAAATGGTCACAATGGCTGGAACTGTGTCAGATCAAAGCCAGGATCTGGAATTCCATCCAAGTCTCCCTCATGGGTGCCAGGGATTCAAGAACTTGGGTTGTCTGCTGCTTCTTAGATGCACTGGGAGAGAACTGGATGGAAAATACAGCAGCTGAGATGCAAACCAGTGCTCATATGGGATGCCAGCATCACTGGCAACAGATTATCCTAATGCATCACAACGCTGGCTCCAACAAATAAATTTAGGTAAAGCAATTCAGAATGCCAGGGAAATATCAAATAAAATGTCAGAGATGAGCATTGTGGTGCAGCAGGTTAAGCCACTACTTAGGAGGCATACCTCATTCTTAAGTATGAGGATGTCTTCTTTTTTTAACCACTTTTGTACAAGAGAGTAACAAGATGAAAACTGTTCTCCAAGGAGTTTGATCTGATCACCTCACATAGGATAGACTGAGATGAGAAGAAATTGCAAGAGAGATTACGAGTGCAGAAAAGAGGAAACTAAAACTGGAATGACAGCATAAGGAAAGAAATGCAATCAATGTTTTAGAAGAACTAAAATCAAATATATGTACTGTTTATAGAAAAATAGAAATAAAAGCACAAGACAGTTTCAAAAAGTTTGTGGAAAATGGAATGAAATTATAAGCTTATTTTGTGCAACAAATTTTGAAATCTGTACATGTGAACAGTTTTTGAAAAGTTCATGAAAAAGGCCTATTATACAAAAATGGTGCATGGATTTCAAAATATTTTTTAAAGAAAATTTATGTATGTATGTATGTTAGGGGAGTTACGGGGAGTGGGAAGGGGAGATACAGATCTTCCATTTTCTGGTTCACTCACAAAATGACCGTAAGAGCCAGGTCTGGCCCAGGCCAAAGATGGGAATCAGAAGTCCATCCGAATCTCCCACAGGGGTGGTAGGGGCTCTAGTAGTTGAACCATCTCCTTCTGCCAGGTGCATTAGCAGGAAGCAGAACAGCCAGGACTGCAATTGGAGCTCAGATATGGGATGCTGGCCTCACATGTGGCAGCTTAACCTGCTGTGTCACAAAGATGGTCATTCAAAATAAATTCTTGGGGCTGGCACTGTGGCACAGTGGGTTAAGCCACCTTTTGCAGTGACAGCATCCTATATGGGTAGTAGTTTGAGTCCTGGCTCCACTTCTGATCCAGCTCCCTGTTAATATGCCTGGGAAAGCAGTGGAAGATGGCCCAAATGCTTGGCCCCTATACCCACGTGGGAGACTCAGAAGAGGCTCCTGGCTTCAGCTGGGCCATTTGGCGACTGAATCAGAGAATGGAAATCTCCATAACTGTGACTTTCAAATAAATAAATTAAAAAAAAAATTCTTGTGCACTTAAAAGAACTGTTGCAATCCAAGTGCACCAGTACTTGATCAGCAGAAATGCTAATTCAGGTGCAAGAAGTTCTGGTATCAGGGATGCCTTGGTATAGAAGTAGTGGTTTGGAGAGGCAGTGGTGTTTCAGAGTTTAATAGATAGTGCTGGTTTAAAAATTACATATTGGGGCTGCTGCTGTGGCATAGAAGGTAAGTAACACCACTGCCTCCAGTGCCAGCATCCCATGTGGGTGCCAGTTCAAGTCCTGGCTGCTCCACTTCCAATCCAGCTCTCTGCTGAGGCATGGGAAGGCAAAAGAAGATTGTCCAAGACTATGGGCCCTTGCACTCACATGGGAGACCTGGAAAAAGCTCCTGGCTCCTAGCTTTGGATCAGCCCAGCTCTGACCATTGTGACCATTTAGAGAGTGAGCTAGTGGATGGAAGACCTTTCTCTCTCTCTGCCTCTGCTTCTCTGTAACTCTGCCTTTCAAATAAAATAAATCTTTTTTAAAAAATACGTATTAACTTCCAACTGGGAGATCAGTAATTAAGTCAAGGTAGAGTTAGTCATTTAATAGGCATCTAGTCAGTCAGTAATGATGACCTTGTTTCATTTCTAAACACAGAAATTATTTCAAATGGCTTTAGAGATGTACTTATCAAAATAATGTGGGCAGGACTCCCTGGAGCAGCACAGAGGCTGCAGGAAAATGATGAAGAACACCTGAACCAGTGAGCCCTGTGTAAAGTGTGTGTGCAGCTGATGCAGGACTCCCAGTCTCTAGATGACAGACACATGGTTCACAAATGGAAATGGAAGAAAACTGCCTGAGTAGCATAGTAATAGGAACAGGCACAGAACCCCCGTGTTCCAGGGTATGGTCCTTTTGGTCCTTTGCTGTTACTTCCCCTTAGCAACAGATAGAGCCTGCAGCCTTCTGCCACCCACCCTCTCCCCATATAAAGGAAGAGTTGGAGGGGCCCATGGAGAAGTGGTGTGTCTTTGGAGGCTGAATCTCTGCAAGAGAGGGCAGAGCAGGTGCAGAGCTCACCTGGCAGTGCCTGGGGACAGTTTCCCCACTATTGCATTTTAATGGGGACAGCAAAATGCTTAACACCCCAACACACACACTGCAGAGGCTGAATTGGTGAATCCTTCCAGACAACAGTGATTGGGCCAGGAGATAAACATAGCCACTTCCCCTAGAACTGTAGCTGGGAGAATAGGTCCCACTCAGAGATGGAGGGAATGGAGACAAGCTACACCTCACCCACAAACACAGGTCAGGTCATAAGGCTCTCACCAGCTATCAGCTCTCTGGTCTCACCTCCCTGGTCTTTCTAGCTGACAAGCTCTTCCCAACCATGCTGCCTGGGATATACTCAGGTGTCACCTTCATGGAAAACCTAAAATTTCTTTTTTTTTTAAGATTTATTTATTTCTTTGAAAGAGTTACACAGAGAAGGAAAGGCAGAGAGAGAGAGAGAGAGGTCTTCCATCCGATGGTTCACTCCCCAATTGGCCACAATAGCTGGAGCTGCGCCAATCTGAAGCCAAGAGTCAAGCTTCTTCTGGGTCTTCCCACATGGATGCAGGGGGCCAAGGATTTAGGCCATCTTCCACTGCTTTCCCAGGCCATAGCAGAGAGCTGGATGGGAAGTGGAGCAGCCAGGACTAGAACTCATGCCCATATGGGATGCCGGCATTTCAGATGGTGGCTTTATCTGCTACACCACAGCACCAGCCCCAACCTAAAAGATCAAGTTGACATAGTGGACAGCACACTGTGGTTCCTAAGTCTAATGTAATCATAGGCAATGTTAATAGAGGCGTCGCAGGCTGAGGGAGGTGACAGGCATGCTCTGCTGCAGACCTGTGATGTAGGAGAAGGGACTCCAGGCCAGGAGAAAGGGGTCCTAGACCTTCCTCTCTCCTCAGTGACCATTCCCCAGACCACCTCTTCTCTGTGGCCACAGACAGCTCTGAAAGCAGTGTCCTGGGGCAGGGAGGGAGGTTTGCAGGGAAGATCCCTGAGTAGTTGGTCCGGAGGGAGCATTCCTCTTAAAACATTACAGTCCTGTCTGCAGCCACTCCCCTGGCCTTGATGGTCATTTGTCTATTAATGTCCCACTTCAGATGATACCTCCGATGATACCTCCAAGCTTTGCTATCGGACAGGAGGTGATTGGCAAGAAAATTCTACCTAGAGTTTTAAAAGATTTATGTATGAGAGAGAGTGCGCACTTCCAATCACTGGCTCACTCCCCAAGTGTCTTCAATGCCAGGGCTCGGCCAGGCTGAAGCTAGGAACTCCATCCTGATCCCCCACATGGGTGTCAGGAACTCACATACTTAGGTCATCACCATTGCTTCCCAGGTGCATTAGCAGGAAGCTCAATTGAAAGCAGAGGTGGGACCTGATTTCAGGTCCTCCAATATGGGCTGTGGGCATCCCAAGGGGCAGCTTAACACACTACACCACCACACCCTCCACTTTGATATTATTTATTTATTTACTTACACATTTATATGCTTATTTGAGACACAGAAAGAGACCTTCTATATACCATTTCACTCTCCAAAGGTGGGAAATAATTAGGGCTAGGCCAGGCTGAGGCTGGGATCAGAGAACTCAATCTGGTCTCCCCACATGTTTGGCAGGGACCCAACTACATAAGCCATCACCTGCTGCCTCCCAGGTTGCACATTAGCAGGAAGTTGGAACTGGAAGTGTGCCAAGACTTGAACCAGGAACTTTAATTTGGGATGAAAGTTTCCCAGCTGGCACTGTGGCTCACTAGGCTAATCCTCTGCCTTGTAGTGCCAGCACACTGGGTTCTAGTCCCGGTCGGGGCGCTGGATTCTATCCTGGTTGCCCCTCTTCCAGGCCAGCTCTCTGCTGTGGCCAGGAAGTGCAGTGGAGGATGGCCCAAGTGCTTGGGCCCTGCACCCCTTGGAGACCAGGAGAAGCACCTGGCTCCTGCCTTCGGATCAGCATGGTGCGCCGGCCACGGTGGCCATTGGAGGGTGAACCAACGGCAAAAGAAAGAGCTTTCTCTCTGTCTCTCTCTCTCACTGTCCACTCTGCCTGTCAAAAAAAAAGAAAGTTTCTCAAGAGGCATCTTAACCACTGTGCCAAACACTCACCCCCCACCTCAGTTTTTAAAGAAAGATAAGGAATTCCATTTTTTTTCTACTACCCATAAATAAGAGTATGGATAATCTCAATTGTTTGTTCCAAGCATATTCCCTGTTGCCACAAAAAGAATCAACTTCAAATAATGGTAGTGCTGTGAGTCACAAAGCAGAGTGAAAAGAACCCATGTTCTCACTGACATCACCTGCCACTGAATTTATCGACCCTAGGAGCACTGTGTGTCTGACTCTCCTCATTATTCAAGCTGCTTTGAGATGAGCTTTTAGTGACCTGAACTCAAAACATCCCAATGAAAACACCATGTACTCTCTACAAGCTGTTTGTTAGAAGGATTTTGAACTATCCATGGCCACGTAAGAGGCCACTAAAGAGTTGGACCCACAATTTTGTCTTAGTACAGATGTCCTAACTGAGGACAAAGACCACCAGGATTTCTTGTTTGATTCATCTTACATTTGAGGAAGGTACTGTAGTGCCTAAAAAGGGGTGCAGGAACCTCAGTTTTCCCACTCAGCTGTGTGGCCGAGAAAGGTATTTAGATTCTATGGGCTCCACTTTCTCACCTGCCCATGGAGAGTATCACAGTGCTTGTTTAGAGGGTTATTGTCGGTATCAAAGGAATAAAATGACTCACGTGTATTAGAGTTTATTCCAGCTATGAGTAGCACACAAAGTAAATATTTAAAAGTGTAGGTTAGGGGCCAGCATTGTGGTATAATGGGTTAAACCACAGCCTATGACTGGCATCCCATAAGGGTGCCAGTTCTAGTCTTGGCTGCTCTGCTTCTGCTGGAGCTCCCTGCTAATACACCTGGGAAAGCAGTGCAGAATCCAAGTACTCAGGTCCCTGCACCCAGGTGGGAGGCCTGGATGAAGCTGCTAGCTCACAGTTTCATCCTAAGTCCTAGTGGCTGCAGCTATTTGAGGAGTGAACCAGCAGATGGAGGATACCTCTCTCTGACTTTTCTTCCTCTGTAACTCTGCCTTTTAAATAAATAATGTCTAAAAAATAAAAACACCTGTAGCTTAACACTTCTTTCACATATAAGGATTCAAAGATATTCATTCCAGGAGGGGCTCATTTGCCTTGTTGCCTCATCCATAAGGTTCCCTCATGGGACCAAATGGTTCCTGCAGCTCCAGTCATCTGCTCTCCATCCCTTTCACAGGACAATAGCAAATAAGAATAGCATGATTCTACTCTAAGCATATTTCTTAGGGTTGGGCATTTCACCTAGCAGATAAGATGCCCCTTTCCCATATGAGTGCCTAGCTTTGACTCCTGGCTCCAGCTGCCAATTCCACCTTCCTGGTGATGTTCACCCAGGAGTTGGCAGTGATGACTCAAGTCATTGGGTCCCTTTCATCCTGATGGGAGACCTGTATTGGGTTCTTGGCTCCTGATTTAGGCCCAGTCCCATCCCAGCCCTTGCAGAGACTTGAAGAGTGAACCAACAGATGGGAGTTTTCTTCATGTCTACCTATCTCCTTCTCTTTGCCTCTCAAATAAAATTTTTAAAGAACATTTCCTGGGAGTTACACATCATGGCAGCAGGTGTTCTGAACTGAAAAATCAAGGACTCTTTTATGGGAGCACTCAGCAAATCTTTGCAGTTACTATCCTTGTGGTTAAAGAACTAGTTTATCAGGCCAGAACTGTGGCATAGTGGGTAAAGCCACCACCTGCAGTGCCAGCATCCCAAATGGGCACAGGTTTGGCCTGAGAAAGCAGTCGAATATGGCCCAAGTCCTTGGGCCCCTGCCCCCATGTAGGAGACCTAGATGAAGCTCTGGACATTGTGGCAATGTGAGGAGTGAACCATTCAATGTAATACCTCTCTCTCTGCCTCTGCCTATGAAACAAATGAAATAAATCTTAAAAAAAAGAAGAACTAGTTTATCAGGATCAGGAGGAATGGAGCTTGAATTCCTCCTGTACCAGTTATCTGCCATGTGACCTTTGACAAGTCCTTAAACCACTCTATGTAGCAGTGCTGCTTATGTGTTTGAGATCTGCATTTAGCTCTTTTCTTCAGGCATTCCTTTATACCCTCAGCATTTCTTTATAAACTTGACTTTTCTGTAACAAGCCTTGCAGATCACAGCATTGTAAAAAGTTCTTGTCACTGCCTGAGAAAATGTTTCTCAACCTTGTTCTTTTGTGTACTGATACAAAGAACATGTCTCAGCATGCAGTTGAGGTTCCAATAAATCAGAGGGATGCTCAAATAACAAGCAGCCTAGAAAATACACAAAACAGCTTAGTCTAAATGTGCTCATCTTCCTTGGAGAGGTAAGGCAGCTAACTTTTATGATCATATGGCATGGAAACATAAAAATAACTTTTCATAAAAGGCCAAATCCATGTAACATGAAATAGAGAAGATGGTAGACAGATAATTTAGGTTTGTTGTTGTACGCATAGTTATATGGTAACCCAATCTAAGTACAAAGAAAGATATGATTGAATGGGTTCACAGTCAATTCATTTTTTTAATAATGGAAAGCTTAAGGATAGATCAATGTTTCCAGTAAAATCACTGTCTGCTTTTGTTAGAATGAGAATGGAAGGGAGAGAGGGGAAGGAGAAAGAAATAGTGTCTGTATTTGTAGGAAGCTTGGGAATCACAGCTCCAGTGAAGGAGTGAGAGTCCAGTCTTGGTGTTGTAGAAGAAGGTGCATTTCCCTCTCCCATGTCCTCCATTCAACCCATGGAAGAGGAAGCTGAGTGCAATTAGAACATATCTGATTGTCTTCCAGAGAGAGTTTGCTCTGAAGTTATCAGAATTGCACATCGCGCCTTTCCATGATGAATGACTCTCTCAGCTGATGACTCATCAGCAATGCGGTGAGTAGCTGGACCCTTTGGTAGACCCAACAATATGCCTTACCAGGCAGTTATCATTAATCAAAACCCAAGTAAGAATATTAACAAAGTATTCACAAAAAGTGTCCAATAAATCCAAGCTTGTGAGTAAGTACACAATCCTGCACAAGGGCCCCCTGATCAAAAGAGCGCATCTCATTCCCTTGTCACAGCTCTAACATTCTGTTCCTCATTTGTTATTGTGGCCCAGGTAAATGGAGTCTTACAGTAACATGCAAGCATTAGCAATATAAGATTGGCATTTCACAAAGAACAGCTCAGGGAGAACAGAATTTATACATCCAGAGTCTAGAACCCAAAAGGTTTTACAGGACCCAAGATGTTAGCAGGAAACAAAGGCCTAGGGAAAGTGTTCTGAATGTATTACAGTTGGCAATGAAGCTTTTGTATAGAAATAACAGCAAACCTGATTCAAGTGGCTGAAATGTTAACACCAGATAAAAAGGAACTTCAAAAACTTTTCACATGACATTAAACAGAAACACACACAGCACACTGGCCATAGAGGCCATTTGGGGAGTGAACCAACAGAAAGAAGACCTTTCTCTCTCTCTCTCATTATCTGACTCTGCTTGTCAAAAAAATAAATTAATTAAAAAAAAAAAAGAAACTCACACTGAAAAATACATTCAAAATCAAGATCTTGCACCGTATGTCCTGGAACTCAACCACTGCAAACATGAAGATGAACTGTACCTGTATCTTTGTGGGGAATCAAGAAGCAGGACTGCCTGTTGCTCAGCCACCTACACTCACACCTGAGCAGTTTCTGGACCTGTAGGGAAGATGTTTTAGAAAGGGAAATATGTGATCAATGATGCCATATTTCTGACACCCCCACCTTCCTTATGAGCACAGAAGCCATCATTTACTTCCTCTCAAAGTATTTATCTTCCCCATATACAACTGATAGCATTTGTTGCCTATTCTTTTATCAAAAAAAGAGGCACTGGGCTGGCACCACGGCTCACTTGGTTAATCTTCTGCCTGTGGCGCCGGCTTCCCATATTGGCACCGAGTTCTAGTCTTGGTCGCTCTTCTTCCAGTCCAGCTCCCTGCTTTGGCCCGGGAGGGCAGTGGAGGATGGCCCCTGTACCCGCATGGGAGACCTGGAAGAAGCACCTGGCTCCTGGCTTCGGATCAGTGCAGCACCAGCCAATCCAGCCATTTGGGGAGTGAACCAGTGGAAGGAAGACCTTTCTCTCTGTGTGTCTCTCTCTCACTGCCTATAACTACCTGTGAAATAAATTTAAAAAAAAAGAGGCACCATATTCCAAGATTTTGTTTTTAAGTCTATATCTAGAACCCTCCGCGCCTGGGTTATTTTTGACAATTCCATGCAATTTGAGTTTACAATTCTGGTGCATAAGAAATGTTGTCAAATTAGCATCAACAACATATTTTCTAAACCAGAAAGACTTGACTGGAATAATGATCGTGTTTCTTTTTTTCTTTTCTTTTTTTTTTCTTTTTTTTTTTTTTTTTTGCTGGATTTACACTGACAATTTATTTTCTCAAATGTTTGCCCTTACTTGATTATAAAGGTGATTCTTAGTGAAATGTTACATAATTTCTAAGAAGAATGAGAATTTACTTTAACTGGAGGACCTAATGGAAAGCAGTGTGCAGTACATTGCACGCATTCCAGCCCAAGTTTAGCTAATTGGTAAGACAGGCAAAACAGGGCCTGAAGGCTGGAGCTGGCCTCACCTCAACAAAAGGCCACAGCACAGTCTACTCTCCCCAATCTCCCTCCGTCCTCTCCACCCAACCTGGGGAGAGGCAGACTGCACGCAAGGAGATGGAGAGGAGGCTCTGGAGCGAGCTGAGGTCGCTGGTGCAGGGACGGGGCCTGTCGCCGGTGTCCGGAGCCAGCCCAGCCCGCAGTGGTGGGGTCCGCAGATGGAAGAGCTCACTGGGGGGAAGTCCATGTCCCTCTGTAGCTGGTTCTGGCAGGATCCATCCGCCCCACTACCGCCTTCTGGGAAATCTGGCCCCACACACTCACCACTTCCCGCTTGCCAGGTCTCAGGCTTCCTCTTCTCAGAGCAGAGAAGGCGGAGCCACCACGGGGACGCCCCACCCATTGTAGGCGGGACGCGACTATGACACAGGGATCTCGCGAGATGACGAAGTTGTCGGCCACCCTCACCGGGGCCCCTGATTGGACAGTTGCAAAGCCGATAGGCGTGAGGGGCGTCACAAAGACTAGCCAATCAGCACGCTCGCTGGCGCAGTGGGCGTGGGAAGGTTGTTGCCGGGCGACGGGAGTGCGGGCCGGGTTTGGGGTCTGAGGCTCCCTGGTGCCTGATTTCCGGGCGGGGTCGCCGTGGCCTCCGTGTTCCTCGGGGCGCTCGGGACCTCTAGAGTTCGCCGGGAGCTGCAGAAGCCGCTCCAGGTGAGTCACCGCTAACTGTGGTTCATCAGCTTCTCTTTGTTTCTTCATATCCGGAACGATTTCTCTTGTGGGAAGTTTCTGTGATGTTCGTTGGAACGATGTTTAAAGATATTGCGTGGTTAATCCTCTTGGTTCATTTCTCTGGTAGATACGTGTTTTCTAGTCTGTCTATTGTCTTTTTAATATTTCCTATGTGTTTCTTACTGTTAGTAATGACATTTGAAAGAAAAGGATTATTTGAAAGGCAGAGTTAGAGAGAGAGACAGACAGACAGACAGGTCTTCCTTCCACTGGTTCATTTCCCAGATGGTCTCAATGGCCAGAGCTGCGCTGATCAGGAGCCAGGAGCTTCCTCCAGGTCTCCCACGCAGGTGCAGGGCCCAAGGACCTGGGCCATCCTCCACTGTTTCCCAGGCCACAGCAGAGAGCTGGGTCAGAAGTGGAGCAGCTGGGACTGGAACCGGCGCCCGTATGGGATGCCCCGGTCATGACATTTTACCCAGTGATCTCGTTACCCGCACTTGTCAGTTGTCTGTAGTTCGGGATGACACTGGATTGTCTGTATGTAATGGTGTCATCTGGGTACATTGACAGAGTTACTGGTTTATTTAGGGTTGATGCTTGTTGTTGTTGTTGTTGGATTTCCCTGTTAAGAGAGATGGGGGAGAAGGCAGGCATGGCTAGGTCTGTTCCCAGGGGAAAAGCTTTCACTGATCCTGTGTTAAGTAGTTGCTGTAGGTCCATTTTAGACTATCTTGATCACATACAGGAAATCACTCTTTTTTGCGATTTTGCCAGAAGTTGATCTTTTTTTTCTGTTTGGATACTGAATTTTGTTAAATACTTTCACACTTAATCTGAACGAACATGTAATTAACTCACATTTTCAACCTACATGGATGATTTACAGGGTTGGCTTGACAGTGTGGAATGCTCTTCATTTTTTAATGTGTCTTGCTTGTTATTGATCTATGATATTTTCCTATATGGTTGAATTCATATAATATTTTGCTCAGGATATCACCTGTTTATGAAACAAATGCTCATTAATTTCATAATCTGGTATTTTTTGCATCATATATACAACACTGGTGTCCCAAAAGTAATTTAAATATATTCTCTGTTTATTCCCACTTAAAATGAGCTTGGGAAATTTAAATTTAATTTTCCTTCTTAAAAATTTAGAATATTCCATAAGTTTGAGCCCAAAATTTTACTTGTGGAACTTTTGTTGTGGTTGTTTTGGCTTTTCAAAAATTCAATCAACTGATTAAATTATGTAGGTTTTTTTTCTGTTTCATGCTATAGTTGTGTTTTGGGAGACTGATTTTCAAAATGTAACAGATTTTGAACTCTAGAGTCATTTTTATTTCTAAGAATTTAACAATATCCTCTGAGTATCTTGGTAAGTTCTGAACATTCTATAAAGAATGTCTTTCTTATAATTTCTTGAAATTGGTTATTGGCTTATTCATTTTCGTAACTTTTAAAATATGGTCTTCTTTACATGTTTCTGTAGTACTTTTGTGACTAGAAACATTTCATTGATGTCTGTTGCATCTGTGTCCTGCCTTTATTTAAATATTCTTTCAGCATTTTTCCTCTTTAGTTCTTGAGAAGGTAGCTGAGATTTCAGTGTCCTAACATATACACTTAAGGATTTGCATTTTCTCTAAGCACTGTATCCATATCCCCTTAATTTTCTCATATATTTGCAGACCCTGTAAATTTGGACCCTGACTGTGCCAGTGTCTCCATCCCCATGAGCCTGTGACCATACCAGGCTTCATGTATCTCCTTTCCTGTGCCTGAAACACCATGTGTTTTCTGCAGTGTCACTCTCCATAGAACTGTGACCTCTCTTCACTGTTGTATGTCGTCATTTGTAAAATCTCTGTACTCCTTGTCAGCCCTCAAAAGTTTTATTCCTCGTGCCTGCAGCATGTGCCTTCATGAGTCTCCATCCCCTATGTCTCCAGCACCTCTTTTTAAAAAAGACTTATTTGAAAATTACATAGAGGGAGAGACAGAGGCATAGAGAGGCAGAAAGAGCTTCCATCCACTGGCTCACTCCCCAGTTGGCTGCAATGGCCAGAGCTGGGCCTGTCTGAAGCCAGGAGCCAGGAATTTGCAGCTTCTTCTGGTCTCCCAGGTGGGTGGCAGAGGCCAAAACACTAAGGCCATCTTCCATTGCTTTCCTAGGTCATTAGCAGCAAGCTGGATCTGAAGGGAGCAGCCAGCATACAAACCAGCTCCCATATGGGATGCCAGCATCATAGGCAGTGGTGTAACCCACTGCACCACAATGCCAGCCCCTCCATCACATCTTTCCTTGAGTGTCCATCTGTGCCTGCATCCCAAGCCAGCTGTATGTCCTCCAGCCCCTCTGCACAAAGCCATGATCTTCCATCAGTTATCTGCATCTCTACTCCAGAGTATTTTCCTGCTCCTTACATGTTTCAGTAGTACTTTTGTGACTAGAAACATTTCATTGATGTCTGTTGCATCTGTGTCCTGCCTTTATTTAAATAAAGCAGTATTTTCCATGGAGTGACTTCATTGCCTGTGCCTCCAGCTCATGGCAGCCTTTAGATACCTCTCTGCCCTTTGCTTGAAGTCATTGTCTTCCTTAGGCTTCTAGAACCCCTATGACTGCAGCCTAGGCTTTTCTCTTGTATCCCCAGCTAAATGCCTGCACCCTAAGCATCTCATGTGTCTTCATCTCCTGTTCTCTTCCCAGGGTCTCCACCCACTTTGAAGGTTTGGTTATGTGTTAAAGAACAACTTGCTTTTATATGAGTTTTAGCCATTGTGAATAAAGGTGCTATATACATTTTCATGTCAGCTTTTATCAAGGCCTACGTTTTCACTCCAGCTGTGAAAATATATTAGAACGTGTATGGTGTATGACACAGTGTTGGATTCCTAATAACATGTCAAGATGTCTGACAAAGCATCTGTCCCACAATGCATTCTCACCAGTAATGAATGAGATGTCCTGCTACTCTATCCTTGCAAAGCATTTGTAGTGTTTATTTCTAAGTATAACCATCCTGATACATGGTGTATCCACTTGTTGCTGTCTAAATGTGCTCTCCCTTCGTGTACAGTACATTTCTTTTTCTCAGAATTCCCTAATATTCAGAATGGTTTATATGCTTATTTTAATATATGCATTATATGTGTGTCTCTATATATTCTGTCAGTATTATAATTTTTTTTGACAGGCAGAGTGGACAGTGAGAGAGAGAGACAGAGAGAAAGGTCTTCCTTTTTGCCATTGGTTCACCCTCCAATGGCCGTCACCGCCGGCACACTGCGCTGATCTGAAGGCAGGAGCCAGGTGCTTCTCCTGGTCTCCCATGTGGGTACAGGGCCCAAGCACTTGGGCCATCCTCCACTGTACTCCCTGGCTACAGCAGAGAGCTGGCCTAGAAGAGGGGCAACCGAAACAGAATCTGGCACCTTGACCGGGACTAAAACCCGGTGTGCCGGCGCCGCAAGGCAGAGGATTAGCCTAGTGAGCCGTGGCGCCGGCCAGTATTTAAATTTGTGGACATTTATTTTCCTGTTACTGAGTTCTACAAGTTTTTGTTAAATTTGCATACAATTCCTTCAAGTGCATATCTTTCTTTTTTATAAGATTGATTTATTTATTTGAAAGGAATAGTTACAAAGAGAGAGAGACATAGTGAGAGAGATAGATCTTTCATTGCTGGTTCTGTGCCAGACTGAAGCCTGAAGCCTGGAGCTCCATCTGGGTCTCCCATGTCAATGACAGAGGCCGAAGCACTTGGGTCACATTCTGCTGCTTCCCCAGGCACATTAGCAGGGAGCTGGATGGGATGTGGAGCTAAACTGGTGCTCATATGGGAAGCCAGTGTCACAGGGCCTGGCTAAAACTGCAGTGTGACAATACCAGCCACTGTTTTGTCTTTGATAATAAGCATTCTAACTGGAGTAACTTGGTATCTAATTGTGGTTTTGATTTGTATTTCCCTGTACTTGTTGGCCATTTGTGTGCCTTTCTTTGACAAATGTTCATTTAGATCTAATGTCAGTTTTAAAATTGTTCATTTTTCATTGAGTTTTTAAAATGTCTTAAATGCATGTACATATTCTAATTATTCATCCCTTACTAGGTGTATAGTTTCTAAATATTTTCTCCAATTTCATAGATTGTCTCTTTGCTATGTTGATTATTTTGTTAGCTACGCAGAAGTTTTTTAATTTGATAAAATTCCATTTGACTATTTTTGCTTTTTTCTTCTGGTGCTTTGCTGTCTTATCCTCCAAATGCTTACCCATTCCAAGGTCCTGAAACATTTTTCTCCTAGTAGTTACAGGTCTTACATTTAAGTCTTTAAATCATTTTGAATTGAGTTTAAAACTTATCTATTTGAGGGGGGCCAGCGCCATGGTGCTAATTCTCTGCCTGCAGTGCCAGCATCCCATATGGGCACCAGTTTGATTCCCAGCTGCTCCTCTTCCAATCCAGCTCTCTGTTATGGCCTGGGAAAGCAGTAGAGGATGGCCCAAGTCTTTGGGCCCCTGCACCCATATGGGAGACCCAGAAGAAGGTCCTGGTTTCCGATCGATCCAGCTCCAGCCATTGTGGCCATTTCGGGAGTGAACCAATGGAAGGAAGACCTCTCTCTCTCACTGTCTATAAATCTACCTCTAAAATAAAAATAAAAATCTTTGAAAAAATTATTTATTTGAGAGCAGATATACAAAAAGAGACAGAGAGAGCTCTCATGTTGATTGACTCCATAAATGCCTACAAAGCCCAGCACTGGGCCAGACAGAAGCCAGTAGTATGGAAATCAATCCAGCTCTCCCACATAGTAGAAGCAACCCAGTACTTGAGTTATCCCTACTCCCTCCCAGCATCTGTGTTAGTGGGAAACTGGTCAGGAGTCAGAGCTGGGTATCTCCTAGGTACTTTGATATGAGATGCTAGCATCTTAACTGACATCTTAATGGCTAGGGTAAGTTAACACCTTTGAGTTCTTTTTTTTTTGACAGGCAGAGTTAGAGACAGAGAAAGACAGAGAGAAAGGTCTTCCTTCTGTTGGTTCACCCCTCAAATGGCCACTATGGCCGGTGCGCTGCGTTGATCCGAAGCCAGGAGCCAGGTGCTTCCTCCTGGTCTCCCATGCGGGTGCAGGGCCCAAGCACTTGGGCCATCCTCCACTGCCTTCCCGGGCCACAGCAGAGAGCTGGACTGGAAGAAGAGCAACAGGGACAGAACCTAGAGCCCCAAGAGGGACTAGAACTGGGATTACCAGTGCCGTAGGCAGATAATTAGCCTAGTGAACTGTGGCACCGGCTGAGTTCATTTTTTTTGTACATGATGAGAGATAAAGTTTATATTTGCATGTGAATATTCAATATTCAAAGCACCATTTATTGAAAAGACTGCCCTTTCTACAGTGAATATTCTTAGCACTTTTGTTAAAGATCAGCTGGCTGGAGATGTTTATCTTTAGGCTCTCTAAAATTTTTTTATTAATATAAAGAGAAGAGATTTCATGTATTTCATAGATACAGTGCTAAGAAGATATCCATAGTTCCCCTACTCCCTCCATCAATCCCCCTTCACCCTTCCTTTTTCTCTAATTTTTGCAAAAACATAAATTCAAAAAAACAGAATTTCACAATTTTCTTTTTAATCTCAAGCTTAGTGCAGCACTAACCATAGTATTCAACAGATAAAAAGTCCAAAACCACAGTTTCACTAGAGTATACACAAGGTCTAAAAACAATAATCAAATCATAAGTCCATTTCATTCTTATATATTTTTGTATCCTATATTAATCAGAACATATCAGGCAAGAAATGACATTTATCTTTCTTGAATTGCTCATTTCAGTAAGCATAATGTTATCCAGTTGCATCCATTCATAGCAAGGACAGGATTTCATTCTTTTTTATGACTGAGTAGTATTCCATACTACTCATTTTCTTTATCCAGACATCAGTTAATGGGAATCTGGTTTGATTGCTTATCTTATTTATTGTCAATTGAGCTGCAGTAAACATAGGGGTAAAAATAACTCTTTCAAAGCCTGATTTCATCTTGTTTGGGTAAATTCCCAGGAGTGGGATGGCTGGGTTATATAGTAGATCTATTTTCAGATTTCTGAGGAATATCCTTAGTGTCTTCCATAATGGTTGTACTGCTTTACATTCCCACCAACAGCGCATCAGGGTACCTTTTCCCCCACATCCTTACCAGCATTTATTTTCTTTTGATTTTTGCATGATAGACAATCTAACTGGGATGAGATGAAACCTCATTGTGGTTTTCTTTGCATTTCTCTGATGGTTAGTGATGCTGAGCTTCTTTTCATGTGTCTGTAGGCTATTTTTATTGATTGCATCCTTTGAAAAATTTCTGTTCATGTCCTTTGCCCATTTCTTAACTGCATTATTTTGTTGCAGTAGAATATTGAGATTTTTATAAACATCAGATATTATCCCTTTATCAGTTATATAGTTTGCAAATATTTTCTACCATTCTTCACTTTCCTGAGTGTTTCCTTTGCAGCACAAAAGCTTTTTAGTTTGATGTAATCCCTTTTGTCTCTTTCTGCTTTCATTGCCTGTGCTTCTGGGGTCTTTTCCAAGAAGTCTTTCCTATACCAATGTCTTGCAGAGTTTTCTCAGTGTTTTCCTCTGGTAATTTGTTGATATCAGGTCATAGATTTAGATTCATGATCAGTTGTGAGTGGATTTTTATATGGGGTGTAAGTATAGGTTTGTTTCATATGTCTGCATTTAGAGTTCTAGTTTTCCCAACACTATTTGTTGAAGAGACTGTCCTTTCTCCAGGGATTGATTTTAACTCATTTGTCAAAGATTAGTTGATTGTAGCTGCATGGATTAATTTCATTGGTTGTATTTTGTTTCATTGGTATACATGTCTTTTTTGTTTCAGTCCCGGGCTGTTTTGTTTGTAACTGCCCTGTAGCATGTCTTGAAATCTGGTATTCTTATACTTCAACTTTTTGTTGTTTAGCATTGCTTTAGCTATTTGGGGGGTCTCTTGTGTTTCTATACAAATTTTAGCATTCTTTTTTCTAGATCTGAGAAGAATGTTCTTGGAGTTTTGATTGGGATCTCATTGAATCTATAAATCGCTTTGGGTATTATGAATATTTTGATGATATAAAATTTTTGAGTGCACAAACATGAAATATTTTTCCATTTGTGTTGTGTGTTTTTTTGTTTCTTCCTTTAATGTTTGTAATTTCCATTGTGGAGATCTTTCACATTCTTAGTTAAATTTATTCCAAGATATTTAATTTTTTGGTAGGTATTGTAACTTATTGTGCTTACAAGTTCTTTCTCTGCCTGGGCTCATCAAATACAAACATATTTATCTTACCCTATTCCCAAGGGTTTCAAAGTTCACTTTTTTGGTACATTATGAAAATTGTAAAAGTAATTGTTAATTATCTATCCCAGATAATAATTCCTGTCAGATCATTCATAGATAGATAAAATTAGAGATGTGGATGTTAATTATCAGTGTAGATGTTGAATCTGCCATGGTTTACTGTGGTATTTTTGGTTACATTTTAAGTCATTCCTGATTACAAACTGATGAGTATCATAACATTTGTGGCAGTGAAGTGTGTTCATAACTTACATTCCTACTTTCTCTGTATTCTGAATGATTCAAACTAGATGTGGAAGGAAGTCAAAATGTAAGCTTTCTAGCCCACAGAGTTGTTAGTCTTGGTGCTTAGCAACAAAGACTCCCTTCCATTGCCCCTAGTACATTATGTTGAATCCTTACCTAGTCACTTACAGAGCACAGGTGTTTTGCTAAATTTACAGTATAAAAGAGGGCAGACAAGAACTCATGTTCACTTGTAGGCATCCTATAAAATCCTAAATACAGAAAAGGGGTGGGGGTTGGTAACTCATTTACTCTTTCCCGTATGTCCATTCATGTAAGTCATTCATAAATCCCATATAGAGGAATAAATGAGTAGGAGTCAGGAGCAATGCTCTAATGTTTAGGCATTTTACTTTGTGGAAGGAGTTGTATCCATCTCAGCCTAAATTCAAAAAAGATACTTTGTCCCAGAAAAGAAGACTAGGAACGTCAGCTTACCCAAATTGTTGTCCAACTGCAATCATTATGTTAAAAGGAATATTTAGAAGAATGTGAACATTGTGAATATTGAGTGAGGAGTTGCTCTCATATGACATGGGTATGAATCTATTGTAAGAACAATATGCATGAGTACATTCTTATAGAATATTTCTGCAGTGGATTTTGAATTCTTACAGATTTCAGTTTTGTAAAATGATGTCAAATTGTTATATTTACTTGTTTATTCAAGAGACACAGTCAGGTATTTTTCTTTGAAGTGAAGAAACAAATTGCAAATGGTTGGGAAGCAATTAATTCTGGTATGTGGTAATTTGTAGTAACCAGTAAGGATGGCTAAAAATGTATATACATATATATGTACAAATTTAAAATGCAAACCAAGTAGTGAAAAATGTTTTGTTGCTTTACAATGTGTGGGGAGCAATCCGGACTAGACTAAGTTACTCGAATTAAGACTTATTCTATGCATCTGCTCTCCCACAATATGGCGCTGGGAGAGAAGTAAACAGCTTCCGCACAGCTGCCTCCAGTTCAACTAATAAACTGTAGGACTTGCTCCTGATTGGAGAGCAGCGTACTCGGCGTGTGGGCAGCCGAGTTGGGATTGGCGGAGGAGGACTATAAAGGAGGAGAGAGACGGCATGCACCGGGAACATCTATGGGAAACATCTAAGGGAACCCGTGCAGCCCCCGAGAAAGCCGGCCGGCGGTGTGCCACTCCCCTGCGGAAGTGGGGAATGCGGCCAGGGGGAACTGCCCTTCCACGGAGGTGGAAGGGATAGTAGCCAACCCGGGAAGAACCAGCAGCAAACCCGGGGAGGGCCGAGCGGACGAAAGAACAGCGCAGGACTCTGTGTTGCTCCTCCACGAAGAGGGGGAGCGACATAATGGTGCCGTGACTCGGATAGGAAACCTAGGACGGTTAGGAAACCTAATAGGGAAGAAACGGAAAGAAATGGGAAAATACCGGAGAGAGAGACTAGCAAACAGCCTAGGGAAAAGCCGGACGAGAAAGGTGCCGGAAGAAGCTATTGAAAGCCTAGGCATAGACTCGGATATGGACTGTGGGAAAGAAGTTAGGATTGAAAGCGAAAGTGAAAGCTTTCATAGACTCGGATGTGGACTATGGCGGGGAAGCTAGGAGATTGAAAGCGAAAGTGAAACCTGGAGGAGGCTTGGACTCGGATATGGACTGTGGGAAAGAAGTTAGGATTTAAAGTGAAAGCAAGAAGAAACTTAGACTTAGATACGGACTGCAGGTTGAAAGTGAAAGTGAAACCTATAAGAAACTTAGACTTGGATACGGACTGTGGGGAGAAGCCAGGAGAAATGAGAGGAATATTGTTGGAAGAAAACTTAAGGAAACACACCGGGTAGAGAAAAATGTTAGGGAGGATGAAGCCGCGAGTGCAGGCCAAGCCATCTTGGAATTCTTCAAGTCACCCCGGGGAGCAAGAGGCGAAGATCTGGAACCAGAGGCAGAGACGTGGGCCGCCAGGATTCGCCAGGTTAGTCCGGGGAACTTGGACTGAATGCCGGTGGTGGCGGAAACATTCGCGGAAGCCGCCGCGTGCAGAGAGAGCACGGGGCGTTGGCGCGAGGCCGTGGTGCGGGCGTGAAGTGCGTGGAGACCGCGGAGCGTGCGCGCAGAGCCGGGAACCCGCCGGCGGGGCGAGGCGCCGGGAAGCTGCAGGGATAAGAGAAACAGAAGTTTAGAAGTAAAGTGAGAGAAATAGGAATGCTGGAAGATAGAAGTAAAATGGGAGAAATAGGAATGCCCGGAGATAGAGAAATAGAGAAATAGAAAGGCCTCCCTACAACACTGCAATGTGAGAGCTTGGATTCGGTCTGCCTGATTAAGTGAGGCGATGAGCACGATGAGCACCTGGGCGGCTAGCAGCTTATGCGCCGCAGGTCACCGAAGACAGGCACGAATTAACATCAATAAGGCCTCCCCACAACACTGCTATGTGAAAGCTTGGATTCGGTCTGCCTGATTTAAGGCGGTAAGCGCCAGCAAGCAGCTCGACCAAAGCATGAGCTGCAGGTCACCGAAGATAGGCACAAACCAACACTAATAAGTCTCCCCCACAATACGGCAATGAGAAGGCTTGGATTCGGTTTGCCTGATAGGTTTTGTAAGCACCTGCAGGCAGTTCTAGCAGAGCAGAGCATGCGCTGCAGGGCACCGAACACAGGCACGCATCAGCGCCTAGGAACCTCCTCACAACATGGCGAAGAGAGGACCCGGATTCGGTTTGCCTGATAGGACTTGTAAGAGCCTGTGGCAACTCTAGCAAGTAGAGCAGAGTGTGTGCCGCGGGACACCGAAGACAGGCGCGTATCAACGCCAAAAATAAAAAGAAAGGGGGATCTGTGGGGAGCAATCCGGACTAGACTAAGTTACTCGAATTAAGACTTATTCTATGCATCTGCTCTCCCACAATATGGCGCTGGGAGAGAAGTAAACAGCTTCCGCACAGCTGCCTCCAGTTCAACTAATAAACTGTAGGACTTGCTCCTGATTGGAGAGCAGCGTACTCGGCGTGTGGGCAGCTGAGTTGGGATTGGCGGAGGAGGACTATAAAGGAGGAGAGAGACAGCATGCACCGGGAACATCTATGGGAAACATCTAAGGGAACCCGTGCAGCCCCCGAGAAAGCCGGCCGGCGGTGTGCCGCTCCCCTGCGGAAGTGGGGAATGCGGCCAGGGGGAACTGCCCTTCCACGGAGGTGGAAGGGATAGTAGCCAACCTGGGAAGAACCAGCAGCAAACCCGGGGAGGGCCGAGCGGACGAAAGAACAGCGCAGGACTCTGTGTTGCTCCTCCACGAAGAGGGGGAGCGACAACAATGAACATTTTAAATTCTCTCCTTAAAATATATTTCATTTTATACACTCTCAGTTCTTATTCTCAAGATGTTAAACTGTATCACATTTTTATTGGGAAGCAAAGAAAAATGTTCCATTTTAGAATATTAAAAACATACAATTTTAAATTTTGCTGAACAGTTTGTAATAGTTGAACTTGTATTTTAGGCATAAATATGCTTTCTTATTGATGTATTATGACAGATATGTTATTTTAAGGGTAGTGGAATGTATGAGGTAAATGATCCAACAGATTTGTTTTCATTAGATCAAAGTTGTCCATGGGGTATCGAAGCTTAGAATGAGTTTGTTATCACAACACAATACATTCTCTTCCAGAAAAGTAAAGGATGTTTTGCTCCTAGATTTCAATTAACAGAATGAGATAGTCCAATTTATTTTTGGTTCTCAGTGATGTATTATTGTGTTTTATACACCTTGCATTCATGAAAAATAGATCTTTATTTAAAAGTTCACATTTGTACCACATTTTTTTAGCTCTATAGGTCTAAAATTTTTCTAAAAGACAAGTTTTCTATAGTACAAGTTCATATGTGTTGCCTGATGGTAATCAATTTTTTTAGGATTTATTTTTATTTATTTGAAAGAGTTACATAGAGAGGTAGAGACAGAGAGAAAGGTCTTCCATCCATTGGTTCACTTCCCAATTGGCTGCAACAACCAGAGCTGATCTGATCTGAAGCCAGGAGCCAGGAGATTCTTCCAGGTCTCCCACATGGGTGCAGGGGCCCAAGGTCATGAGCCATCCTCTGATGCTTTCCCAGGTGCACTAGCAGGGAGCCAGATCAGAACTGGAGCAACCGGGACTCAAACCAGCACCCATATGGGATGCAAGCACCACAGGCTGGGGCTTTAGCCTGCTGTGCCACAGCTCTGGCCCCTGTAATCAGTTTCTAAAGTGTACACACTGACA
Organism: Oryctolagus cuniculus; assembly: GCF_964237555.1. Taxonomy (NCBI): domain Eukaryota; kingdom Metazoa; phylum Chordata; class Mammalia; order Lagomorpha; family Leporidae; genus Oryctolagus; species Oryctolagus cuniculus. Next base: position 478,402 of record NW_027208203.1, on the reverse strand, counting down.
AGAAGAATTTCACAAGGTACATTCATCTAACAAGGCGTATCTTTGCTAAATTTAAAGATGATGGATTTACCTGCTACACCACAAAGCCAGCCCCAAGTATTTGGTTTGGAGCAATGCTCATCTGCAGTTTCCATAGATTTTTATCAGAAAGTATCATTTGGTAGTAAATACTTTTAGTGGATATATGAAATAGACCAAACATTGAATTTGTAAAAAAAAAAAAAAACGGCTTTCATTCAGATCATGCCAAGTCTAAGGCTTTGCCACTTCATGATTATATATCCTTGGGCAAACCAGTTACTTACCTCTTCATGCCTCAGTTCCATTGTCTTTAAAATTAAGAATAACAAGAGTTATCTCCATTTTTCTGCAAACAAAATTCTGGAAATATCACCTGGCATAAAATAAATGTTAGCAATTATTGTTATTATCTATTCACATTTTCCTAACTAAAGGTATTTAAATATCTTTGATTTTACGCTTAATGTTGTAGTGTACACATTTAGATACAGCTCAAAATTTATTTGAAATTATATACATTCTTTTTTTTTTGACAGGCAGAGTTTAACAGTGAGAGAGACAGAGAGAAAGGTCTTCCTTCCATTGGCTTACCCCCTAAAGGGCCACTATAGCCAAGGTGGTGTGCCAATCCAAAGCCAGGAGCCAGGTGCTTCCTCCTGGTCTCCCATGCAGGTGCAGGGCCCAAGCACTGCCTTCCCAGGCCACAGCAGAGAGCTGGACTGGAAGAGGAGCAGCCAGGACTAGAACCTGGCGCCCATATGGGATGCTGGCACCGCAGGTGGAGGATTAGCCAAGTGAGCCACAGCGCCGGCCCCCTATACATTCTTTTTTAAAACTTCATATTTTGCTTGACATGGTAACTCAAACTAGATTCAATTCCATTTAATTTGATGAGTGAGCCATTTCTTATCAAATTCCCTAGATAGTGTAACTGATTCACTCATTTGTGCTTTGTGATGGTACCTGCATCTTTTTCAAAAGAATAACTAAACTATATCATTTTTGGTCAAAACTAAATCACTAGAGTAAATTTGTATTTAAAGAAAGGGACTATTCTCTGGCAGAAATCTTAAACAAGTATGTTAATGCACTTTGGTAAATGCATTGGAGACTCGCTGATTTTGTATGTGCATTTTGCATTTGTGAATGTATGTATGGTGCGTGTGTAGATGTGTGTGTGTGTGCTCCATTTAAAGCTACTATAAAATTGTAGCATTATTCAAACAAATAATTCTAGAAAATCATAGTTTGTAGTAATTTTTGCTCTTTGGAGATCATGATGTTTAGATGATGCCTAGAAAGTTACGTGAATTTTTTTTCAGAATTTTAGTAGCATAGAACACTGAGATTCATACAGAAGGGGAAAATAGTTGGGTTCAAAGATATCATTGGACTACAGAACCAATTAGCCATAATTCAGGCCCCCAAATGAAGCTACTTGCATGAGAAAATTTAAGCAGTTGTATTGATGTCACATATTGTTTGCAAACAAATGTATCTTTTTAAAAAGATTTATTTATTTATTTATTTATTTGAAAGTCAGAGTTAGAGAAGAGGCAGAAAGAGAGAAGTCTTCCATCCACTGGTTCACTCCCTAATTGGCCACAATGACTAGAGCTGCACCGAACTGAAGCCGGGAGATAGGAGCTTCTTCTGGGTCCCCCATGCGGGTACTGGGGCCCATGGACTTGGGCCATCTTCCACTGCTTTCCCAGGCTGTAGCAGAGAGCTGGCTCAGAAATGGAGCAGCCAAGACTTGAACCGGCATCCGTTTAGCATGCTGGCACTGCCAGGCTGCAGCTTTACCCACTATGCCACAGTGCCAACCCCAAATGTATTTGATAAACACAGAACATTAGTGTTAAAGAAAAAAAATTATAAACCTCGATTAAGGCAATTTGTCATTAGGTAACAAAACCATGAAATACTATTCAATTGATTTCTAGTCCAGATATTTTTTCATAAAGAAATTTTAGACAAAACTATATTGATGCCAAAATATTCACAATAGAATGATTCCCAAGAATGCAAACATATGGTAATCATTTACATTAGATGATTGCTTGATAAAATTCACCCATAAATTTTATGTAGTCTAGCATTTAATAAATCCTTGAAATTAATTGAATTAGTTTGAGGATATGCTTTGAATATAAAAGTGTACAGCAATAATTTATACTGACAATTATTTAATGTGTAGAAATAAGTGCCCATGTTAATTGTGTGATAGAATTATAGATTTTCTTGAAACTTTCAATGCTGTATTGTTTTGCAATGAGAAAAATATTCAAAAATTATTTGACAGGGAGACAGTAGCAGAGCATCCATTTGTTGGTTCTCTTTTCAAACACCAACAAGGTAGATCTGAGTCAGCCTAAAGCTAGGAGCTGGAACTCAATGCAAGGCTCCCACATGAGTGGGGAATCCTACTAGCTAAGCAGTCAGCACTGCCTCCCGGGGTCTGTGCTGGCAGGAGGATGGAGTAAGCATCCAAAGCCAAGATGTGAACCCAAGTACTCCAACATGGGACACTGTGTTACCAAATGGCATCTTTTTTTTTTTTTTACAGGCAGAGTGGACAGTGAGAGAGAGAGACAGGGAGGAAGGTCTTCCTTTTACAGTTGGTTCACCTTCCAATGACCGCTGCAGCCAGCATGCTGTGGCCGGCGCACCATGCTGATCCAAAGCCAGGAGCCAGGTGCCTCTCCTGGTCTCCCATGCGGGTGCAGGGCCCAAGGACTTGGGCCATCCTCCACTGCACTCCTAGGCCACAGCAGAGAGCTGGCCTGGAAGAGGGGCAACTGGGACAGAATCCGGTGCCCCGACTGGGACTAGAACCTGGTGTGCTGGTGCTGCAAGTGGAGGATTAGCCTATTGAGCCATGGCACCGGCCCCAAATGGCATCTTTTAAAAAAAAGTTTTATTCCTTTATTTAGGAGGCAGAGAAAGAGAGGTCTTCCATCTTCTGGTTTATTCTCCAAATGGCTGCAATGGCCAGAACTGGGCCAATCTAATGCCAGAGCCAGGAGCTTCTTTCGGGTCTCCCATATGGATGCAGGCACCCAAACCCTTGTGCCATCTTCCACTGCTTTCCCAGGCCTTAAGCAAATAGCTGGATCAGAAGAGGAGCAGTTGGGACATGAACTGACACCCATATGGATTGCCAGTGCTGAATGGCGGAGGTTTAACCTACTAAACTGCAGCACCATCCTCCCAAAATGTCATGTTAACTGCTAAGCAAAATGCCTTCCCAATGTTATCTTCATTAGAAAGCAGATTATACCTACATTTTTTTGGAAGCTTGACTGTGAGTCGAAGCATAGGAACTAGTTGTCTCCCTCCCATAGGCTGGGCTGGTTGTCTACAACACTCTGGGTCACCAGTGACCCCAGGCCTCTCAGGTAGACCCCCACTTGCAGCACAGTCCCCTAGCCCAGGGTGGGGCATGAGTGGAGAGGAGTGGGTGTGCACCAGGCAGCACTAAATCAGGTGACTTTGGAATTCCTCTGGGCAAGGCTGGTGGATCACACTGCTGCTGGTGATTGGGAGCACACACCACTGATGCAGATTCTCATTGCTGGGAAGCAACAGACCACGCATGACCCCACCAGCTCAGTGGCCAGTGCCTCACACACCGTTTCCACTGGTTGGCTGGCTGCAGGCTCTGCCTGTGCCCACAGCATAAAGCAGGTGGGCAGATACCTGAATGAAGAGAGGGCAGATGGCATGCAGCATAGCCATAAGCAATGGAGGAAAGCATTTCTGAAAGGTCAGAAGGGAGTTTGAATTGCTGGAGCAAAACTGCAAGGTACTTTTAAAGCACTTAAAGTCAGTGACTTGCAACTGGGTGTCTGATTTTAAGAAATACCTTGGGGTCCAGTGCTATGACAGAACAGATAAAGCCACTGCCTGCAGTGCTGGCATCTTATATGGGCACCAGTTCATGTCCTGGCAGCTCCACTTCTGATCCAGCTTTCTGCTATGACCTGGAAAAGCAGTAGAAGATGGCCCAAGTCCTTGGGTCCCTACACCCCTGTGGGAGACCCAGAAAAAGCTCCTAGCTCCTGGCTTCGGATCGGCACAGCTCTGGTCCTTGCAGCCAATTGAGGAATGAACCAATAGATGGAAGACCTCTCTCTCTGCCTGTCATTCTCTCTCTGTGTAGCTCTTTCAAATAAATAAAAATAAATCTTAAAAAAAAGAAATATCTTGAAAACAGATCCATTGCATAGGTGTCTGATATGTCCGAGGGACAGAATCTGCCTCTAGGGACACCCTATTTTCATCTCCACATTTTGTTGACTCCACCTTGCAGCCCCTCAGACTTTGAACCCTAAGTGTCAAATTTGATTGCACCAACACCATCTACTGAATACTTCAAGTCATTTTCCAATATGTCCAAGCTGCACACTGCTGCACCATTCAGAGGAAGAAAATATCCTAGTGTCTCTCCTCCAAATTACCCAAGGCTCATGCAATCAGTTCCACCTTTGTACCTGCTGATCCTGCCAGTAAATGCAGCCAGCATCTCCAAGTGTTAAGGACAATCCCTTTCAAAGAACCCACTGAAATTTAACACTGCAAGGAAAAAACATACCTTGTGCAGCTGGGTCACCAAACAGAGATGTGAGTGAAACAGTGGCAGAAGTGGAAGAGAAAGTGGCTGCTCACTTTATGACTTTTCTGTGCCTACCTCAGAGACAGTCATGTGTAGATATCAGCCAGCCCATGTCCTCACAACTAAAGCTGTTGATGGGTTCTCAGGTGCCCAAAGCAGCTGTCATATCTCTGTACCTCAGTGCATTGAGCAAAGTCCATAGCTGCCAATGGTGAGCTCAGATGGTACCAGGCTCTCCCTTTTCCCCCATTCCTGGGTTTTCCCCTTTAGCAGCTAAAGTCTTTCCTCAGATTGACTCTTCCAGAATAAGAAGCATCTGTAGTTATCCAGGATGTGACAAGACCCACTTTCAAATTTCTCATGTGGGGCCATGGCTGTTCTGTCTGCAACAGCCTGCATCACCTATGGGTGCCAGTTCAAGTCATGGCTGCTCCACTTTGGATCCAGCTCCCTGCTAATGTATTTGGGAAATCAGTGGAAGATAGCCCCAATACTTGGGCCCCTGTACTCACATGGGAGACCCAGATGAAGATCCTGGCTCCTGGTTTCAGCCTGGCCCAGCCCTGACCATTGTGGCCATTTAGGAAGTGAACCAGTGGATGGAAGATCTCTCTCTCACCCTTGCTTTCTGTAATTCTCACTTTCAAATAAATAAATCTTTAAAAAATTCTCATGCTATAGTCCCCAGGACAACACATACAGGGAAAAACCCTTTTAGCTGTAGGTGGAGAGGTTGTGAAAGGTGGTTTGCCTCTTCAGATGGACTGTCCAGATGATGGCAAACTCACATAATGAGAAGCAATTTGCCTGCCCATGTGTGAAGTAGAAGCCTCAGGAGTGAAGGCCCATGCTGGGTAGGACAAGTGCTGTGGCCACAGTCAGGTCACAGGATGGCAGGTTTCATTTGTACTTATGTAAGAGAGATGAGAAAACTGTGTTCCTTTGAAAATTTTTGAAGGTTTCAGATGAGGTCAACATAGGTAGTATAGATTTTGATTTTGTGTGGACTTTTTTTTAAATTTTTTTGCTGTTTATATTTGAGACCAACTTTTTTTTTTTTAAATTTATGTATTTGAAAGGCAGAGTTGCAGAGAAAGAGAGGGATAGAAAGAGACTGCTTGTTCACTTCTCAAATGGCCTTAATGGCTGGAACTGGGCCAAGAGCTTCATCTGAGTCTCCTAGGGTGCTGATGCCCAAGCACTTGGGCCCTGTTCTGCTTTCCCAGGTGCAGTAGTAGGGAGCTGGATTGGAAGTGGAGAAGCTGGGACTTTAACTGGCACCAGTAGGGGATGTTGGTGTCACAGGTGGCAGTTTTACTTGCTACACCACAATGCTGACCCCAATACCAACTCTTCAATGTGATTCTTCTCAACTGGTCTCAAGAATTTAGACTAGAAATAAATGTTACAGTAGTGATTTAGTTGTAAAAACAGTTTCTATTGTTCCAGATACTGTTATCTTTCCCTAGAGTTATCTTGTTTATTGTTTCTAGCAATTCCAATTAACATGGATGTAGTCATTTAATCTATCTGCAACTATTGGTTTTACACTATTGATATTTGGAATTCAATCACTACATGTTGCTAAAGAGAGTCCAATGAAGGAATTCCCACTAACTTAATTGCTTTGAAGTGTGTAGCTACCACTTTGTATTTTTATTTTGAAAGCTTTACAAATTATTATATCCATACATTTCATTGTCATTTGAACTTCAGTTTCCCTGGAGTTTCCTGTGTAGATTTTAAAATAGTACGCCAATGTGTTTTCTGTAGACTCTAAGATAAACTGCATTTTGTTTAGAAAAAAACTGAACATAAATTTTTGTGTAGGCTTTTGGATCTGAATACAATATTTGACTTTATAGCTAAAAATTCCTTTGTAATGATTTGATTTCATTGAAAATATTCAGGTATTATGTTTATGTATTTTTTTAGAAAGTATATTATAATCAAGATGTCATTACCTGTGAATTGAATCAAACATAAAGAAACTTGCCTATGTGTGACAATTTGATAGACATGCATTTAAGTAAATTTCTTCCTTTTATTTTTGAATAAAAACCTTCCTAGGACCTAATAGAATTTTAAGACACATTGTTAGGATGAATAGTATAGGATTTGACTTTGTGTAGGTACAAGTAATAAAAGTCTTTAGAAATAATATTTTCATTTTGAATACAAATAAAGCTCCAGTTTCCAGCTCATTTTCAGAAGTTCTGATATACTTGAACAACTTTTTAAAAAGACACCACCAAGGCTGGTATGGTGTGTGACTACAGAAGTTGAATCAATGAGCAGAGACTCATTATGAGTCAATTAATGCCATCAACAGATCCATTGCTCATATTTATAGTACCATAAAAATAAAACTTTGTCTTTATAGCTAAATATTTTTAAAAGCTATAGTCAATATACAAGTGATATTATTGTAAGTACATTTCCAGAAATACAAAATGACAAATCAATTTTTGCTAAATTTTGTATAACCTAGAAAATTTGTATCTTTCTGAATAGTATACCATTTTCACTGATTATTAGAATTTTATGGGAATGCAATGTCAATAATGATACCTATGGGTAAAATTAGTATAGTAGTACAAAATATAAAATGAATCAAGGAAAAAAATGTGTAAGGGGCACATCTTTGGGCCACCAGATATGATGCCACTTTGGATGCCTGATCCAATGTTGGGGTGTCTGAATTTCAGTTCCTGCCCTGTTTCTGACTCCACCTTTCTGTCAGTGTGCATTCTGAGAAGCAGCAGATGATGACAACAATATTTAGTTCCCTGCTACCCATAAGTGAGACCTGGATTGACCTGGGTTTCTTGCTTGGCCTGACCCTGCTTCAGGTTTGGCTGGCATTAGGGAAGTAGACCAGTAGATGGCAGATCTCTCTGTCTAACTTTCTCTCTGTTGGTCTCTGCTTTTCAGGTAAATAAAAGTGATTAAATGAATTTGGAAAGTATAAAGTCATCTTATAAAGTGCTGTGCAGTGATTAAAATAAAAAGTAAAACAGATGTGATGCCCACAAATTTCAAGGCAGATTTTAATTGGTTTTGGAGTAGGAATATTGGCATGGGAGAATAATATTAGAGCTGTCATTGTGGACAGGGAGCTAAGCTGCTACCTGCAATGCCAGAATCCCAAGTCAGACTGCCAGTTCAAGACTCAGCTATTCTGTTTCTGATCCAGCTCCCTGTTAATGTGCCTGGGAAAGTAATAGATGATGGCCCAAGGACATGGGCCCCTGGTACTCACATGACAGGCCAGGTTGGAATTCCTGGCTCCTGGCTTCAGCCTGGTCCAGCCCTAGTCATTGTGGTCATTTGTGAAGTGAATCAGCAAATGGAAAACTGATCTCTTTCTTTCTCTCTGTCATTCTGTCTTTCAAGTAAATGAATAAACAAATATTTTAAAAATAAGAATGTTAGTTAAAAAGGATGATATTGCATGTAACATAAGTATACCATTTAAGGTTGGGATAGAACAATTGAAACTTTTAAAAATATTTATTTATTATTTGTTTACTTATTTATAATTAGAGAGAGAGAGGGAGAGACAGAGAGAAGGAGAGAGATCTTGCATATGTTGACTCACTCCCCAAATGTCTGCATTGGCTAGAGCTAGGCCAGGCCAAAGCCAGGAGCCAGGAGCATCTTCTAGGTCTCCCACGTGGGTTCAGGGGCCCAAGAAGTTGGGCCATCCTCCCCTGGCTTTCTCAGGCACAGTAGCAGGGCATTGGATCAGAAGTGGAGCAGGGGCCAGCTGGTGTAGCAGGTAAAGCCTGGTACTGTGGTGTAGGCTAAGCCTCTATACGCCCATATCCCATAGAGGTGCCAGTTCGAATCCCAGCTGCTTCACTTCCAAGTGTCATTTTTTTTAAAGATTTACTTATTTATTTGAAAGGGTTACACAGAAAGAGGAGAGGCGGGGGGGGGGTCTTCCATCCACTGATTCACTCTCCAATTGGTCGCAACAGCCAGAGCTGTGCCAATCCAAAGCCGGGAGCCAGGAGCTTCTTCCAGGTCTCCCACGCAAGAGCAGGGGCCCAAAAACTTGGGCCATCTTCTTCTGCTTTCCCAGGCCATAGGAGAGAGCTGGATCAGAAGTGGAGTGGTCGGGGCCGGTGCCATGGCTCACTAGACTAATCCTCTGCCTGTGGCACCAACACCGCGGGTTCTAGTCCTGGTTGGGGCTCCGGATTCTGTCCCGGTTGCTCTTCTTCCAGTCCAGCTCTCTGCTGTGGCCCAGGAAGGCAGTGGAGGATGGCCCAAGTGTTTGGGCCCTGCACCCGCATGGGAGACCAGGAGGAAGCACCTGGCTCCTGGCTTTGGATCAGTGCAGCGCACTGGCCATAGCAGCCATTTGGGGGGTGAACCAACGGAAGGAAGACCTTTCTGTCTGTCTCTCTCTGACTCTGCCTGTCAAAAAAAAAAAAAGGAGTGGAGCAGTTGGGTCTCAAACCGGTGCCCATATGGGATGCTGGCACTTCAGGCCAGGGCATTAACTCGCTGTGCCACAGCATCAGCCCCTGAAGTGTTATTTTTCTCATATCAAATCAATGGTAAATGCTACTGACATGACTTATCATTTGTGATGTCAACCATGATCCCCAGGCCATTGTAGTAGTTGTCAGGTTCTTCTTCACCATAGGATGTTTATTTCCTCATTCTTTCACTACTCCATTCTTTGAAAACAAGTCACTAAGCATAATAAACCCTCAAGAGGGGGAGAAATTAACTTCCATGACCTTGAGGAGATGTTTTCCCGATAAATCTAGTTTCACTAGCACTCAATATTGTCATATTTTGGACCTTGGTTATTTTAAGAGGTGTTTAGGAGTTCTGTATATGAGAATATAAATCTATTTCTAATAATTTACCCAAAATTTGAATATAGGAATCATTATTTGATATGGCTTTGGATTACAACTACTTTGTCATATTAAAACAATTTTTTACAAAAAGAAAAATTATCAAAAAAATAGAAATACATTTTGTTGACTTGCTTAATGGAACATATTAGTAACTCATAAGAAAATTTAGATGTGCAGCATATTGAGTGTGTGTAATGGCTCCAGTTCTTCAGCTTTCCTTTATTCACATCTGTTGCCACATAGCATTCTTGTGGCTTCCCACTCCTCTCTAGATACCAGCCACATTTCCTGGTTTGTAGAGTGAGATGTGTGCAGGTAAGACAGAAGAAGAGATTTGGAAAATCATTTGTACATCTCCACCCATGCTCTTGATCTTTTATCATGGCCATAACCGTATGCCTGAGCAAGCCTTCTAGAGTCTAAAAATCATGACTATGTTCTTCTTTGGAGTCTGTTCATATGGAGCCAGATGTAGAGCTAAGGTGCCCTAGTCAGGAAAGCTGAGGCCACCCTAGGTTAGCTGCCATCCAGATGAATTCCAGATATATAAGTGAGCCCCAGTAAGACTGGTTGAGTCTAGCCCAAGTGAACTACACCTCACAAACACATAGCCTAATTATGTATTTCTTGCTGTAGATCACTGAATATTTGGTATTGTTAGAATATATACTCTCACCACTGCTATTTAACATAGTTCTGGAAGTTTTAGCCAGAGCCATCAGACAAGAAAAAGAAATTAAAGGAATACAAATTGAGAAGGAAGAAGTCAAACTATCCCTCTTTGCAGATGATATGATTCTTTACTTAGAGGATCCAAAGAACTCTACTAGGAGACTATTAGAACTCATAGAGGAGTTTGGCAAAGTGGCAGGATATAAAATCAGTGCACAAAAATCAACAGCCTTTGTATACACAAGCAATGCCATGACTGAGAAAGAACTGCTAAGATCAATCCCATTCACAATAGCTACAAAAACAATCAAATACCTTGGAATAAACTTAACCAAGGATGTTCAAGATCTCTACGATGAGAATTACAAAACCTTAAAGAAAGAAATAGAAGAGGATACCAAAAAATGGAAAAATCTTCCATGCTCATGGATTGGAAGAATCAACATCATCAAAATGTCCATTCTCCCAAAAGCAATTTATAGATTCAATGCAATTCCAATCAGGATACCAAAGACATTCTTCTCAGATCTAGAAAAAATGATGCTGAAATTCATATGGAGGCACAAGAGACCTCGAATAGCTAAAGCAATCTTGTACAACAAAAACAAAACCGGAGGCATCTCAATACCAGATTTCAGGACATACTACAGGGCAGTTGTAATCAAAACAGCATGGTACTGGTACAGAAACAGATGGATAGACCAATGGAACAGAATTGAAACATCAGAAATCAACCCAAACATCTACAGCCAACTTATATTTGATCAAGGATCTAAAACCAATTCCTGGAGCAAGGACAGTCTATTCAATAAATGGTGCTGGGAAAACTGGATTTCCACGTGCAGAAGCATGAAGCAAGACCCCTACCTTACACTTTACACAAAAATCCAGTCAACGTGGATTAAAGACCTAAATCTACGTCCTGACACCATCAAGTTATTAGAGAACATTGGAGAAACCCTTCAAGATATTGGCACAGGGAAAGAATTTCTGGAAAAGACCCGGGAGGCACAGGCAGTCAAAGCCAAAATCAACTATTGGGATTGCATCAAATTGAGAAGTTTCTGTACTACAAAAGAAACAGTGAGGAGAGTGAAGAGACAACCGACAGAATGGGAAAAAATATTTGCAAACTATGAAACAGATAAAGGGTGAGTAACCAGAATCTACAAAGAGATCAAGAAACTCCACAAAAACAAAACCAACAACCCAATTAAGAGATGGGCCAAGGACTCAATAGACATTTTTCGAAAGAGGAAATCCAAATGGCCAACAGGCACATGAAAAAATGTTCAAGATCACTAGCAATCAGGGAAATGCAAATCAAAACCACAATGAGGTTTGACCTCACCCCAGTTAGAATGGCTCACATACGGAAATCTACCAACAATACATGCTGGAGAGGATGTGGGGAAAAAGCGACACTAACCCACTGTTGGTGGGAATGCAAACTGGTCAAGCCACTATGGAAGTCAGTCTGGAGATTCCTCAGAAACCTGAATATAACCCTACCATTCGACACAGCCATCCCACTCCTTGGAATTTACCCAAAGGAATTTAAATTGGCAAACAAAAACGCGGTCTGCACCCTAATGTTTATCGCAGCACAATTCACAATAGCCAAGACCTGGAACCAACCTAAATGTCCATCAACGGTAGACTGGATAAAGAAATTATGGGATATGTACTCTTTAGAATACTATACCGCAGTAAGAAACAACGAAATCCAGTCATTTGCAACAAAATGGAGGAATCTGGAACACATCATGCTGAGTGAATTAAGCCAGTCCCAAAGGGACAAATACCATATGTCCTCCCTGATCGGTGACAACTGACTAAACACCAAAAAGGAAACCTGTTGAAGTGAAATGGACACTATGAGAAATGGTGACTTTATCACCATAGCCCTGACTGTTAATGAACAACTCAATACATTATCCCTCTTAGTATTTTTTTGTCTGTTCTACTTAATATGACTGGTTTAATTCTGTAATTAATACACAGTTATTCTTAAGTGTTAAAAATTAACTGAAATGTGATCCCTGTTAAATATAAGAATGGGAATAAGAGAGGGAAGAGATGTACAGTTTGGGACATGCTCAAGCTGACTTGCCCCAAATGGTAGAGTTAGAAACATACCAGGGGATTCCAATTCAATCCCATTAAGGTGGCATGTACCAATGCCATCTCAATAGTCCAAGTGATCAATTTCAGTTCACAATTGATCATAATGAAAGGACTAAGAGTCAAAGGGAGCACATAAACAAGTCTAGTACCTGCTAATACTAACCGATAGAATAAATAAAGGGGAGAGTGATCCAACATGGGAAGCGAGATACTCAGCAGACTCAGAATGGCAGATGTCCTAAACAGCACTCTGACCTCAGAATCAGCCCTAAAGCCATTTGGATCTGGCTGAAAAGCCCATGAGAGTATTTCAGGCATGGAAAGCCAAGACACGCTGGCAAAAAAAAAAGACCTAAATGAAAGATCTCTGTGAGTGAGATCCCAGTGGAAAGAACAGGTCTTCAAAGAAGGAGGTACCTTTCTCTGAAGGGAGGAGAGAACCTCCACTTTGACTATGACCTTGTCTAAACAAGATAAGAGTCGGAGAACTCAGAGGGCTTCCATAGCCTTGGAAACTCATGACTGGAGCATAGGGAGATTACTGATGCCATAGACAGGAGTGTCAATTGGTAAAGTCAACAACAGGAGTCACTGTGCACTTACTCCTCATGTAGGATCTCTGTCCTTAATGTGCTGTGCATTGAGCTTTAATGCTATAACGAGTACTCAAACAATATATTTCACTTTGTGTTTCTATGGGGGTGTAAACTGTTGAAATCTTTACTTAATGCATACTAAACTGATCTTCTGTAAAAAAAAAAAAGAAATTATCAATTCCCAACTTGACTCTCACTGGGATTAAACATGACAATAGGTCTGATCTGATTTCATCATCATTTAAAAAATCATCTATTATTTTTCACTTTATGTTTCTGTGTGGTAGCAAACTGTTGAAATCTTTACTTAATGTATACTAAGCTGATCTTCTGTATATTAAGAGAATCGAAAATGAATCTTGATGTGAATGGAAGGGGAGAGGGAGTGGGAAAGGGGAGGGTTGCGGGTGGGAGGGACGGTATGGGGGGGAAGCCATTGTAATCCATAAGTCGTACTTTGGAAATTTATATTCATTAAATAAAAGTTAAAAATTATAATAATAAAAACACACAAGCTCTATTTCACAGTGTCAGATTTTCAAAGTGAAGTACTTATGGTTACTAATAGTTTTTCAACTATCACAATGTTTATTGATAGATATAAGTATATAAAATAGAACCTGAACATGACTTGATAAATTAAGTAGTCTTAATTTCAATACTATAACAAGGACCAATTCAAATTCTCACCATTTGTTACACACACACAAAAACCACTACAGGGGCATTAACAGTGTGTCAATACGGACCATCATGTTTCATTTAGAAAAACTTGTGCACTTCCCTGGCCTCAAGGATTTTAAAATCTACACATAAAACCCTTTACTAAAGGTAAAAATACAGGCAACATACTGTTATAGCCTTTGACTTGTTCAGTCAGCTCCTTCCTCTGATTCCTTTGATTCTTCTTGGGTGGTTTCTAGCCAAATTAACTATTTCACCTGGAACAAAGCTTTGCCCTTTCCTGGAAACTCTTGTGTTTACCTTCTTTCAAAGTCAAGAAAGCTGCTGTGGTAGAGGTGATGGGCAGGGAGCTAGGCTTCCAGCTGGCCAGGCTCCAGGGCGAGAGGCCCCTAGGCGAGGGAGGCCCTGCAGTAACCGCGCCCCACACCCCACCCAGGGGGGCAGTCACACTCCCCCACCCCACCTGGGGGGGCCATCACACTCCCCCCCACCCCACCTGGGGGGCTGTCACACTCCCCCCACCCCCAAGTCCTGTCACATACACCTTGGTCAGGAACTACTGTCTGTCCCTCCCCAGGATCTGTGGGAGGTGCTGCATGCTCCTGGGCCCCCCCTTCCCTGTCCCAGCCCCTTCCCCACTGTGAACTGCTGGGCCGGCCAGGTGGGGTGGACAGGTTTGAGTGGGGGGGCCAGGCCCGGGTTTCTTCCTCCACACACTGCTCCCCCCTTCCCTCACCCCAAGCATTGTGCCCCCCACTAATCTGGGCACGGGCAGGGGCCTGCCTGGCAGAAGTCCTTCCTCAGCCTCCGCTGGGACTTGAGGGGGGTTCTCAGGACCCCTCCCCACCCCCACCCATCCCCCAGTGCTTCCAGGGATTTCAATAGTGAATAGCAATAACAGCTAAAGAAAGTAGTCTCACTATACTTAACTGCCCAGCCTAACATTAAAGAGAAACAGGTTTATCTACATGAATATCTCATGTTGTTAGGAAACTGGCGCAGTTGTAGCCAGGTGGCCGCATGGCCCAGCTACTTGAGCCAGGCTCCACCCCCATCCTAATGGGATTCGATGCTCCTGCTTCCCTGCCCACCCTCAGGCGAAGTTTTAAAAGGGCCTGTTCCTGCACACGTGTTCTCTTGCCCCTTCTCTCCTGCTCTCTCTCGGTTCCTCTCTCCAGCCTCCTCCTCTGGTCTCTTGGCTCTGCTTTCCTCTCTCCTCTCCTCTCTGTCTCTCTCTCTTACAGTCTCCCTCTTTGCCTTCGCTGCCCCTTCACTCCGGTCTGTAGGGTGTTCCTCAATAAACCCTTTCCCTTACTCCAGTGTCCGGTGTGCTTTGCAACGGCTAACATTAAGATATAACACATGTGATAAATCAGTGTAATCAACAATTCACCTTTCTGTGTGTATTTTTGGAAATATGTCTTTGGCAGCCAAGTATTTATTTTGAGTCAAGTGTTTATATTAATTTTTTGTTTATTCACTGAACTACACTACCAGCATTTTAGTGGAGATGGAATAAGTTTTTATGAATTTCAGTCACTGGCATAATTATAGCTATCTACATATTCATTATACCTACCAAAGAACTGTGCCCAAAGAGACAGCCATGCATTCAGAAACAGTACACAATTAAATATACATTTTTAAAGATTTATTTATTTATTTATTTATTTGAAAGTCAGAGTTACACAGAGAGAGGGGAAGTAAAGAGAGAGAGGTCTTCCATCTGATGGTTCACTCCCCAATTGGCTGCAATGGCCAGAACTGAGCCGAATTGAAGCCAGGAGCCAGGAGCTTCTTCCAGGTCTCCTCCGTGGGTGCAGGTGTACTGAAAAAGGACATTTTAAATTATCTCAATACAATTAAGGATAGTTAAATATAACTTTATTTTTTAAACATGTTCTAAGGACATTTTGTGTGTTTTAGAATCTGTTATGTGAATTAAATTTTATTTGAAAGGCAGAGAGGCATAAAGACAAAAATAAACATATTTAAATGTTAAATGATTTTCCCACTAAAATTACCTAGTCATTCACAAGAAAAGGGGACATATTGACTGCAGCCATGCACGCCAGCCCCAGCATTGCCACAGCTGAACTAGCTGGGTCTGCTGACATTCTGTGGGTCAGCCACCTCGGAAATCATGTGCTGGAGGGGCCTTGGGCTTCCAGGGATTCCGGGAGGCTTCTGGGAAGCCGCCTTTGTGCTGGGTTGGAAGTTGCTGGGAGGTGGGGTCAGTGGCAGGATGCCCCTCACCAGGCTCTCGCTGCTTAAATCTGGCATTTTCCAAAGAAATCGCTGCTCAGAGGCCAGCCTTTGGCCAAGCTGCACTGAGCACGCGGGCCATCCTAGCCACCCGACTAGATCTCCCAAGGCCACGGAGAGGAGAGAGAGAATATGAATGAATATAAATGAGAGAGAAAGGTCTTCCATCCACTGGTTCACTCCACAAGTGGCCTCAGCAGCCAGGGTTGTGTCAGGCTGGAGCGCCCAGCACTCAGGTCAGAGCTCAGAGCCAAGCCCAAGAGGGGAGCGCTGTGTGCAGTGCAAGGTGTCTGGCCCATAACAAATCTTCCCAGGCAGACGAATCAATTAATTCACAGGCTTTTATTGGGGTTCCGCTCCCGGGCGAGGTTCCCCAGTCCCAACAGAATGGGGGCCAGGGAAGTCGCGTGTCAGAGATTGGGAGAGCTCCTTTTATAGATTCAGGACATGGGGGTTAAAGGTTGAGGTGGGTCTGATCCTCATTAGTTGATCTTTAGGCACCAGCAGGGACCTTGACAAGGACTTTTCTTCCCCACAAGTACAGGTAGGGACTTCTCCATTCCCGGAAGTATAGGCCTTCCTCCTTGCAGATCCCAAAGCTACCATCCAGGACCCCAGGGCAGGCCGGGAGGACGCCCGCTCCCCCATCAGGTCCTGGGTTCCGGCCCCAGCTCCGCTCCGGACTTGGGCTGCAGGAGTGGCCTGGGCGCTCCCAGCCAGCACGGGGAGACCCCAATGGCGCTCCCACCCCAGCACTGCAGGCCTGGGGAGTGACCGGGAAGGGAGCTGGGTCTGACATCTCCCAGCACTGTGTCTTCCATGGCACAGCTGTGGACCCCAGTGCCCCCACTGCTGTCAGAAACGTGGCTCTGCCAAGGGGTGGGGACACGGAGCAGCCCACCCTGACCCCCTGGGCCTCTGGATGTTTACTTCAGTTAAAGAGGAAGAGACTCAGGAAGTGTTAGGAGTCAAGTGTATGGGAGGTGCAATTACGGAAGGCTTTCTGGAGGAGGTGGCACTTGAGCCAGGTCCTGTCATGGGACAGGCAGCCAGGTCGGGAGAATGAAGGCAGCCATGAGAGGCCTATGCGTCCAGCCCCAGGGGCGCTGCTTCCAGATGACACCCCGGTGGCCACCGCCACAAACATGCTTGGGGACAGAGCGGATCTGTTTGGGGACGGCACAGCAGAGGACAGCGGTGTGGCCAACGGGTGCCTGTGGCGCACGGTCATCATGGGGAGAAGGAGCACAGCATTGACCTGCACATGATCCGGCCATACATGAAGGTGGTCACCCACGGAGGGGAGGCCCCCCGGGTACCACATGCTCACCCATGGAGGGGTGGCCACCCCATTACCATGTGCTCACCCAGGAGGGGAGGCCCCCCTGGGTACCCGTGGTCACCCACAGAGGTGGGACCCCCCCAGGTACCTGTGGTCACCCACAGAGGTCAGACCCCCCCGGGTTTCCGTGGTCACCCAAGGAGGTGAGACTCCCCCTGGGCACCCATGGTCACCCAGGAAGGTCAGACTCCAACCAGGTACCCGTGGTCACCCACGAAGGTCAGACCCCAACCAGGTACCCATGGTCACCCAAGGAGGTCTGACACCCCCCCCCAGGTAACCGTGGTCACCCACAGAGGTCAGAACTCCTGGGTACCCGTGGTCACCCACGGAGGTCAGAGCCCCCCAGGTACCCGTGGTCACCCGAGGTGACACCCCCCTGGGCACTCGTGGTCACCCACGGAGGTGGTACCCCCCAAGTACTGTGGTCACCCCGGAGGTCGGACACCCTGCTGGGCCCGGCAGACCCTCTGTGCCTCTGCGTGGCTCAGAGCCCAGCGACTGCCGCCCTCACAGGCTACTATGGCGAGGGCCTCAATGCCATCATCATCTTTGCCGCCTGCTTCCTCCAGGACAGCAGCTGCCCGGACTACCACTACATCAGGGAGAACCTCTTCCTGTGCGAAGGCCGGGGCAGGTCGGGGCTGGGCAGGGTGGGCAGGAGGGCGGGGCAGGAGGGGCGGTGCCGGGCAGGCAGGGGGCGGTGCTGGGCCAGGACGGGCAGGGCGGGGCCAGGCATCGCAGGCGGGGAGGGGATGGGCGGAGCAGTCGAGGCGGGGTAGGAGAGGCGGGGCACGGTGAGCAGGTGGGGCAGGGCAGGCCAGGACCACTTGCCCAGGTCTCCCCTGGTAACCGGGACCCTCTTTTCCCAGCACCCACCTTGGCCCCCGGGTCCCCAAAAGCAGGCTCCCTCCCTGGCACCCGGGACACCCAACACCTGGACCCCTCCCAGGCAGCATGGACCCCTGATGCCCAGCCCCTTCCCCAACGCCCAGCCCCATCCTAGGCATCCTGGACTCTCAACGCCAGCACCTCTCTGTCACTCTGGACCGCAGACACCCGGCCTACTCCCTGTCACTCGGGACCCCAGATGCCCGGCCCCCTCCCTGCTACCCGGGACCCCTGTTACCCGGTGTTCTCCCTGCAGGGCAGGTGAGGCAGGGCAGGTGGGGTGGGGCAGGTGGGGCGGGGCAGGCAGGGCAGGCAGGCAGGCAGGGCAGGCAGGCAGGCAGGGACCGCTTGCCCAGGCTTTCCCCTTGCTGGCCCACTCACATGGCCTGGGCTTCCCTGTGCCCCGGGGCTCTGCAGCAGCCACCACCACACACGTCCATCACCAACACCATCAACACCATCATCATCATCACCACCAATACCCTGAACACCGTCACTGACACCATGACCATCGCCAGACCCGTCCAGCGGGGACCCGAGGGGCTGGAACACGGCCCCCTCCCCAGAGGCCCCATGGCCCCATCCCCGATGCTCAGCCCCTTCACTGGTACCCAGGACCCCCGACGTCCAGCCCCTCCCTGTCACTGGGGACCCCTGATGCCTGGCCCCCTCCCTGGCACCCAGGACCCCCGAAGCCTTGTCCCCTCCCTGACACCTGGGACCACCGACGCCTGGACCCTCCTTGACACCCGGGACACCTGCCACCTGGCCTCCTCCCTGGCACCCTGACAGCCAACGCCCAACTCCCTGCTGGGCCCCAGGATCCCTGACGCCTGGCCCCAACCTTGACACCAGGACTGCTGATGCCTGGCCCCCTTCCTGGCACCCCAGACCCCCCATGCCCCGGGTCCTCTCTGGCACCCCAGACCCCACCGCCCCTTCCCTGGTCCCTGGGAACCCCATCACCTGGCTCCCTCCAGGGCCCCGGGATCCCTGACTCCTGGCCCCTTCCTTGACACCTGGGACACCTGATGTCTAGCCTCCTCCCTGGCCCCCGAACCCCAAGGCAAGGCCCCTTCACTGGCAACTGGGATCCTGAGGTCTGGCCCCCTTTCTGGCACCTGGGACCAGCGATGCCTGGCCCCCTCCCTGGCACCCCGGATCCCCAACTCCTGACCTCCTCCCTGGCAACCAGGAACCTGACGCCCAGCCTCTTCCCTAGCACCCCAGACCCCCAATGCCCAGCCCCTTCTTTGGTACCTTGGAGCCCCATCGCCTGGCTTCTTCCTTGGCCCAGGAATCCCCAAAGCCTGCCCCTCCTTGACACCAGGGTCCCCTGACTACCGGCCTCCTTTCTGGAACTCAGGAACCTGATGCTCAGATTCTTCCCTGGCACCTGAACCCTGGACACCCAGCTCCTCCCTGGCACCCTGACCCCTGCCACGCGGGCCTCTCTGTCACTCGGGACTCCTGACATCCGGCACCCTCCCTGGAACCCCAGATTGCCAACACCCGGCCCCATCCCCGATGCCCTTCCCCTTCCCTCATACCCAGGACCCCCAACATCTGACCACCCCCTGTCACTCAGGACCCCTGACGCCCAGCCTCCTCCCTGGACCTGGGACCCTTGACGCCTGGCCCCTCTCTGTCACTCGGGACCCCAGACGCCCGACCCACTCCCTGGCACCTGGGACCCTTGACGCCTGGCCCCCTCATGGCACTTTGGACCCCGACGCTTGGCTCCCTCCTGGGCCCCGGGTTCCCCGACGCCTGGCCTCCACCTTAGCACCCTGGATCTTCGACGCCCAGCCCCTACCCTGTCACTACCTTACACCATCACTGACACCATGCCATCGCCAGACCCGACCGGCGGGGACCCGGGGGTCCTGGATGCGAGGGAGGGGCCGTCGTTGGGGGTCCCGGGTGCCAGAGAAGTGGCTGGGCATAGGGGAAGGGGTCGGGCGAGGGGGTCCCGGGTGTCAGGGAAAGGGTCAGGTGTCCAAGGCAGCTTCCAGCGGTTCTGCTATCCCCTCCGTCGGAACTCACCATGTCGAGGTCCTCAGCTCCTAGGTGCCAGGCGACCCCCAGTGCGCGAAAGTGGAGAGCACAGACCCCCACTGGGCTCTGGAGCTTCTAGGCAGCGCAGCCTTCTCCTGGGACCTCGCTCCACAGAGGAACTCTAGGACCACTGTAACGTCAAGATCCCGCGTGATGACATCACTGAGCCTGATTGGACGGGGGCGCACACAGCGTCACAAAAGACGCAGCCAATCAGCATCCTCTAAGCCATGACTCCCTAACCGATTTGTGCTCCAAGTGAATCAGGAGTGGTGGGACGCAGCCCCCTCCCCTCCTCCTGGGCTGCTTGCCCCATGGTGCACCTGCCACCCGCTGGGGTCACCCCAGGGTCGCCCCGTGCTTCTTGCAGGCGGATCCTGGCTGCAGCTGCCAGTCACCTGCTTCAGGTGAGTTAAAATTCTGCTTCTTGGCTTAGGGACTTTCTCTTTGTCTTCATATTTCTGCTCATTTTCCTGTTGGGTCATTTGTATCATGTTTTAATATTGATTTGACGAATGCTTAAAGGCATCACATGATTGAATCCTTTTTTCCCCCTGTCAATATATGTTGTCCACTCTACTTACTGACCTTTAATATCTTCTATTTGTTTCTTGCCGGTGCTTGGTAAGCTAGTGGATTTTAAAAATATCGATCTTTCCTGATCTCTTTCAATTCATTTATCAGTTTTTGTTTTTACTTGTTATGGATTCTCTCTAAATAAAGATCTCCAATATACTGAGATTTTATTGCTTGGAAATTGATCTTTACACCTTAGTTTTTCCTTTTGTTCTTTTTCCTCCTCTCCTGACTACTCCTCTAGTAAGAAGGCTGCTGTGCAAGCTCCGCAGGTGTTCCAGTTTTTATTTTGGAAGAATCACGCTGTCTTTTTTTGTTAAATATAATTTGTACTTGATGTTGAAAAAAAAAACAAAAACAGCCCAGGGTCAGGCGTTGGGGTCCGGGTGCCAGGGAGGGGGCTGGGCGTCTGGGGTCCCGAGTGACAGGGAGGGGCCAGGTGTCAGGGGTCCCAGGTGCCCAGGCACCAGGGGCCTGGGTGCCCAGGAAGGGGTCTGGGTGTCAGGGAAGGGACCGGGCTTCAAGTGTCTGGGGTGCCAGGGAGGGGGCCAGGTGTCAGGGGTCCCAGGTGCCAGGGAGGGAGTAGGATGTTGGGGGTCCTGGGAACCAGGGAAGGGGCCGGTCGGCATGGGACCTAGGTGCCAGGGAGGAGGCTGGACATCCGGGGTCACAGGTGTCAAGAAGGGGGCCAGGCATTGGGGATCCTGGGGCCCGGAGGGTGCCAGGAGAAGGGAGTCCCAGGTACCAGGGTAGGGGCTGGGTGTCGGGGGCCCAGGGTACCATGGAGGAGGCTGGGCATCAGAAGTCTAGGGTGACAAGTAGGGGGCCAGGCGTCAGGCATCCCAGGGCCCAGGAAGGAGCTGGGTGTCGTGGGTCCGAGGTGCCAGGGAGCAGCCGGGTGTCTGGGGTCCCGTGTACCAGGGAGGGGGCAGGGCGTTGGAGTCCTGAGTGACAGAGACTGGTCAGGCATCAGGGGTACCAGGAAGGAGGCCAGGCATCTGGGGTCCCGAGTGACAGGGAGGGGCCAGATAGGGGGTCTTGGGTACCAGGGAAGGGGCTGGGCATCAGGGAAGAGGACAGGTGTTGGGGATCCGGGATGCCATTGAGGGGGCCGGAAGTCAGGATTCCCAAGTGACAGGGAAGGCCGGGTATTGTGGGTCACCGGTGCCAGGGAGGGGGTCGGGGGTCCCAGGTGCCAGGAGGAGATGGGCCTCCAGGGTCCCAGGTACCATGGAGAAGCCAGGCATTGGGGTCCCGGGTGCCAGGGAGGAGGCCGGGCGTCAGGGGTTCTTGGTGTCAAGGAGGGGGCTAGGAGTCCAGGATCCTGGGTCCCAGGAGGGAGCTGGGCAATGGGGTTCCCAGGTACCAGGGTAGGGGCTCAGCGTCAGGGGTCTGGGGTGCCAGGGAGGTGGCCAGGCATCTGGAGTCCTGGTTGCTGGGGAGTGGGCCGGGTGTCAGGGAGGGGCCTGGGCATTGGGGAAGGGGCCAGACTTCTGGGGTCCGGGGTGCAAGGGAGGGTGCTAGGTTTCAGGGGTCCTGGGTGGCTGGGAATGGGCCGGGCAGGAGGGTTCCTGGGTGCCAGGGAGGGGCCCAGGTGGTGGGGGTCCTGGGTGCAAGGGAGGAGGCCAGGCATCCAGGGTCATGAGTGTCAAGGAGGGGGCCCGGCATCAGGATTCAGGGGCCCAGGAAGGAGCCTCGGGTCGGGGATCCAGGGTGCCAAGGAGGGGGTCTGTCAACAGGGAATCTGGGGCCCAGGACGGAGCCGGGCAATTGGGGTTCCGGGTACAAGGTAGGTGCTGGGCGTCTGGGGTCCAGGGTGCCAGGAAGGAAGCTGGCATCAGGGGTCCCTGGTACCAGGGAGGAGGCTGAGCATCAAGGGTCCCGAGTGACAGGGAGGGGCCGGACTTTGAGGGTCTTGGGTACCAGGGAAGATGCTGGGCATCTGGGAAGGGGCCAGGTGTCAGGGATCTGGAGTGCCATGGTGGGGGCTGGACATTGGGAGTTCCGAGTGACAGTAAGGGCCGGGCATTGGGGGTCACGGGTGCCAGGGAGGAGCTGGGTGTCCAGGGCCACGGGTGCCAGGGAGGATGCCAGGCATCAGGGGTTCCTGGTGTCAAGGAGGTGGTCAGGAGTCTGGGATCCCGAGGCCCAGGAGAGAGCCGGGAAATGGGGGTCCTAGGTACCATGGAAGGGGTTGGGCGCTGGGGTTCAGGGGTGCCACAGAGGATACCGGGCCTCGGGGATCCGGGGTGCCAAGGAGGGGTCCAGATGTCAGGATGCCGGGTACCAGGGAGGGGGCCGGGTGTCTGGGGTCCGGGTGCCAGGGGCAGCACAGACAGTGGCTGATTATGGTCCCTGCTAAGCCCCAGAGCTGGAGCTGGGCCAAGTCCTAGGGCTTCCCAGTGTGGATGGAGCCGATGTTTTGATGTCATGGATTATGGGAAAGGGAGGGGTTGCTGGATAGGGTACAAGTCAGTTGGAAAAACTGGCAGATACCAGATGGTGGCTGGGTGTCCTGAGTTGGAAGCACTCCAGCATGGTGGGGGGGGGATCCCCACTGTTGATGGGGGCTGAGGTCTCTGGGGCAGTGGGCTGCTGAGGGCCAGGGGGCTGCTGCCATCGCAGCTGGAAGTAGGGGCGGTTTCGTGGGTGCTGGGGTTCAGGCCAGGAGCCATCAGTGGGGCCTTGGCTGGGCTTGGTCTCCCCATCCCCACCTTCTGTGCTAGGCTGCTGGGGTGGCCTCAGGCGGAAGGGCCTGTGATATCTGGGCCGGAAACTGGGTGGGGGCACCCGCTCATCACCCTGCTGTTGGTCCCCCTCCAACAGGGCTGTGTCTTTGGGCTCCACCCCATCAGTGCCCTCTATGGGCTGCTACTGGTTGGGGGACGAGGGCCTCGCACAACCCGCAGTCGGTAGAAAAAGGGTGGTGGGCGCTGTCGCCTGGGCCACTGCCCAGTCTTCAGCCCGCTCTCCTACACTGCCGGGTTCTGTCCCGCCGGGGGCACCTCTGCCACCATGGGCAGCGGGGCAGCTGGGCGAGGCCGGGGGATGAAGTGGCGGAACCTGCGTCGATTGGGGGCGTAGCGGCTGCCCTTCACCGGCACACACACACACACACACACACACACCCCGACTCAGTTACATTAGCAGCTTCTGCGCCCTTCTCTCCGACACTGAACTCCACGGTCTCCCCATCTCCAACGCTGCGCAGAAACTTCCTGGGGTTGTTTCTTTTAATAGTTGTCTGGTGCACAAAGACCTCCTCCTTGGTGTCATTCCTGTTGATGAATCCGTAACCATTCCGGACGTCGAACCATTTGACAGTGCCAGGACCTGAACTGCCAGCACCCGCTTGTCCGCCTGACTCCGGGCCGGGGACACGGGGGTCCCCAAGGCTGCTGTCTCCGGGATGCCAGGGGTGCGAGGGCCTGGCGCCAAGGGGGTTCCAGCAGCAGGGCCAGAGCCGACTCCACCCTCGCCGCCGCCTGCTTTCTGCGGCTCCCCCGCGGGCACCGGTACCACCACGGCTACCACCCCTGCTGCCGTCGCGGGCACTGTCGCCGCGGGGGCCGCTGTCGCCACAGCTGCGGCCTCCTCCTAGCTCATCCCGCTGGGTCCAGTACTGGCCTCCGCCGCCGCCACCACCGCCACCGCCCCGGCCCCTCCCCGCGGCTCGCGAACCCGCCGCCCCGCTAGGTCTTCATGCCCTGAGCCTCTCCCGCACGCCTGTAGCTGGCCCAGATCCAAGGCCAATCACAGCCCGCTGCAGTGGTGCGCGGAGGCCCTGCCTCCTGGCCACCAGCCAATCCTAGCCCAGCAGCCCCTGGCGCGCACGCCGGCCCCGCCTCCCGGACTTCGCACCCATCGTGCTGGGCGTGACCATGCAGCAGGGCAAGATCATCCTCACTGCCACCTTCCCCACCAGCATGCTCCTCTCCCAGGTGCTGCCGCCCACCCCGGGCCTGGCCCTGCCTGTGAAATTGGAGGCCGCCATCCCTGTGCCCAAAGATACCCTCCCTGCCCAGCCGCCGCCCCCCGTTGCTACTCCGCCCTTCGCCGCGGACTCCTCCAGCCTTGCACAGTTTCCCAGTGCCCCTGCCCGAGATGCTGCTGCTGTCCCTGGCAGCCGTGCCCCTCTGGCCCCCGGGACTGGAACTGAGCACAGGCGCAGAGTGGCTGCTGGATGCGGAAAAGGGGCTGGGGGCGCAGGCCCCCCAGACCGTGCTGTGGCTGCCAGACCCCAACCCCAACGGCCTGCTCCTGGGAGCCCCGGCGGGGAGCGAGGTGGACCAGGGACTGGAGGCCGAGGTCAAGGTCCTGACCCAGCTGCAGTTGGTGCCCGTGGAGGAGCCCTTGGAACTGTGACCAACACGGCCCCTGGCCGCTCCTGACTGGTGCCCCCGGCGCAGGGCCTCAGGAACACAGCTGCTGTCCCCCAGCCCAGTTGACCTTCGCCAGCCCCGGAGGTGCCTGGGGACCTGCCCCCTGCTCTGCCCCGCACGGCTTGGGGCCTTGGGGTCCCCTTTGGGGTGCCGCCCCTGCACCTGGTACTAGCTGCATGCTGGACTTCCAAGCCCGCCAGCCTCCCCTGCCCCCGACACTATCAATAGCTCCCCTGACACCCAGCGCCCTCAGAGCAGCCTGGAACCCGAGGGTGGCCCCGAGACAGACAGACCCGGCCCTTCCTGCAGGGGTGGGTGGGGCGCACCCTCCAGGGCCCTCTCCATCACCTGCAGCACCAGACCAATGATCCCCTCGCCTGGCCTGGCCCGGGACAGCCCTAGCCCTTGTCTAGTTTGTATCGTATCCTAAATCTTTTATTTTTCCAGGACGTGTTATGCTTGCCTTTCAGTTAAAATAAAGTCAACAGCAGAAATAAAGAAAAAAAAAAAAAACAGTCTCAGAGACTTTTTTTTTCTTTGCAAGGTTTGTTCTTGTCTGACAGCTGGTGTGGGTGGAGGAGGCCCCTGGGCGCAGGCGCAGGTGCGGGTGCAGCCGGTCGGTGGTCAGTGCAGCAGTCAGGCAGCCAGAGGAGGCTCAGCTGCATGCACTGATTTTGAGGCTTTGTGCTCACTTTACCCTTGGGCCCTTCTCGATGGGCTTCCCAATGTCCTTGCCCCGAGCTTGAGGCCGATGGCCCACTTGCTCTTGCCCAGCACCTGGTTGTTAGGGATGGCCCGGCCACTCTCGTAGTCTGTAATGACCTGCGGCTTCTCAGTGATTTTCATGGCCAGGTCCTTCTGCGTCAGCCCCTTGCTCTGCTGGCCCTGCTGGATGCCCTTGCCCACTTCTAGGGTCACCCGGTCGTGGTGCAGCTCCTCCGTCTCCCGGTCCAGTTTGGCCATGTTCTTGGTGATCAAGTGCTGTTTATTCTGGCCGGTGGCCCATTTCTTAGCTGTCTCCATGTCATCTCCTCATTGCTGAGCAGCTAGCACAGTCTGCTTGGACTTGGCCTGCGCGGCCGTGGGGCACTTCTTGCGCAGCACGTCACAGTGTCCCAGTCGCTATCAGCTCTGCGGCGACTCGAGACCTGGCGCCTGTGTATGTGTGTGTGTGTGTGTGTTTCAGCAAGTTTAATACATTCAAGATTATTTATTTACTAGAACAAAATTAAAAGTCTCTCCAGGCAGCCAAAGCCGGGGAGCAAGAGGATCACGTCCGGCCATGACAGTGAAGCTTGTGCTTGAAGGAGGCCATGCCCGCGTCGTGCCACAGCCCGGACAGCCTTGGTGGCGGGCAGGGGCCCGAGGTGAGTCCATCCCAGCCGGTCCTCACCACCGACGCCAGCACCCCAGGGTCCCCAGGAGGGGCCTCCCTCCCTCCAGAACTCCAGCGGCCCCGCCCAGCATGAGCCACCCGCACTGGGCTCCTGCAGCCAGCCAGGATAAGACTGAACTGCGGGCCTGGGAGGATTCCTCACCCACGGGATAAGAGGCAGCCCCCACCCCACCCCACCCCATGAGTGATAAATAAAAGCGGGGCTGTGGGCAGCAGTGGGGGCCTGGACGCACACTCACAGGTGCCTGGCAGGGCCCTGAGGCTGGTGAGCCAGAAGCAGGAATGTGGAAAAATGCAGGGCCGAGACACTGACGACGGTGACGCTTCTCGAGATGACAGTCAGCGCCCCGTAGGCACGGGGGCCCGGGTACCACTGATGGGATCAAACGCTGACACCGTTTGATCAAAGGATTCCCAGGAACGTGCCTAGGGCAGAGGAAAGTCGAACGCTTATCCAGAACCAAAGTTGGAGGTGGTCAAGTATTTGGAGCACAGCTGCTGAGAGCAATTTCACTTCAATTGGAGTATGCACTGCTTCCTCTCCACCTGGGCTGTGATTCCCTGGCCCACGTGGTTTTTTTTGTTTGTTTGTTTGTTTGTTTTTTAGACAAAGCTTTCTTGTCCTGGAGCCGTGGAGGAGCCTGGGAGCACTTCCCAGAGGACGTTCGAGATCCACTACTGCCGGGACCGCTTCCTCAAGGATGGCCAGCCCTTCCGCTACATCTCGGGGAGCATCCACTACTTCCGCGTGCCCAGCTTCCACTGGAAGGACTGGCAGCTGAAGATGAAGATGGCGGGACTGAACGCCATCCAGGCGGGGGTCTCCCTGCTTGGCTGTTGGAGCAAGAGTCCATCGTTCTCCGCTCTTCTGACCCAGATTACCTCGCGGCTGTGGACAAGTGGCCGGGCGTCCTTCTGCCCAAGAGGAAGCCTCTGCTCTATCAGAGTGGAGGGCTGAGTATACCTGTGCAGGTTGAAAATGAATATGGCAGCTACTTCTCCCGTGACTATGACTACCTGCGTTTCCTGCAAAAGAGCTTCCACTACTACCTGGGTGACAACGTGCTTCTGTTCACCACCGACGGTGCACAGAAGTCCCTGCAGTGTGGGGTGCTGCAGGGCCTCTATGCCACAGTGGACTTTGGTGTAGGTAACAACTTCACAGATGCCTTCCAAATCCAGAGGAATAGTGAGCCCAGAGGACCCTTGGTCAATTCTGAATTCTATACTGGCTGGTTAGACCACTGGGGTGAAGAGCACTGGACAGTCTAGAGTGAAGCAGTGGCTTCCATCCTCTGACATCCTTGCCAGGGGAGCGAATGTGAACATGTACATGTTTATAGGTGGGACCCATTTTGCCTATTGGAACGGGGCCAACACGCCCTATGCATCACAGCTCACCAGCTAGACTATGACGCCCCCTGAGTGAGGCAGAGGACCTCACCAAGAAGTATTTTGCTCTGCAGAAGGTTATCAGGAAGTTTGCAGCATTACCAGAAGGTCCCATTCCTCCATCCACACCAAAGTTTGCATATGGAACAGTCCCGCTGAAAAAGTGAAGGGCAGTGGATGCAGCTCTGGATGTCCTGTGTCCCTCCAGGCCCATCAACAGTGTTTATCCCCTGATGTGTACCCAGGTGAAACAGTACTTTGGCTTTGTGCTGTACCGGACAACACTGCCTCGGGACTGCAGCAACCCTACACCCCTCCCTTCATCCCTCAATGGAGTCCACAACCGGGCCTGAGTCGCTGTGGATGGGATTCTGCAGGGAGTGCTGGGGCAAAACCACGTGCTCACGGTGAGCATACAAGGGAAGGCTGGAGCCAGGCTGGACCTCCTGGTGGAGAACATGGGGCACGTGCACTACCGCAAAGCCATCAACGACTTTAAGGGCTTGATTTCCAACTTGACCCTGGGTTCCTGCATCCTCACAAACTGGACCATCTTCCCCCTGGACACCGAGAGGGCAGTGAGCAGCCTCCTGGGTACTGGGGTGGCCGCCAGAAGGACGCCAGTGCCTGCAGCTCCCAGAACTACACGCTGCCAGCCTTTTACACTGGGAACTTCTCCATCCCCAGTGGCGTCCCGTCCCTGCCCCAGGACACCTTTATCAAGTTCCCGGGTGGACCAAGGGTCAGGTGTGGGTCAACGGCTTCAACTTTGGCTGCTACTGGCCAGCATGTGGGCCACAGGTGACCTTGTTTGTGCCAAAGCACCTCCTCAGCCCCTCGACCCCCAACACCATCGCGGTGCTGGAGCTGGAGCGCGCACCCTGCAGCGAGCATGGCCATGGCGCCATGGAGCTCATGGACAGGCCCATTCACAATGCCACCGCCTCTCGGGGCCTGATGAGACCCACAGTGTTCAAGTCACAACTAGAGCCTTAGGAGACTGAAGGCTGTGCACGGTGGGGTCCAGCACCCCCACATCCAGATAAGAAAACCCCGTCAGGTCTACACCCGCCAGAGAAGTCCACTATAAAGTGAATCTGGTTCCCAGCGTGGGTCTTCCTGGTGCTGGGACAGCCCCGGGCGTGGGAGGCAGCTGACAGCACAGGCTGCTGTGCAAGCTCCGCAGGTGTTCCAGTTTTTATTTTGGAAGAATCATGTTGTCTTTTTTGTTAAATAAAATTTGAACTTGGAAAATGAAAAAAAAAAAAAAAGTCCCGGGGTCAGGCGTCAGGGGTCCTGGGTGCCCGGGAGGGGGCTGTGCATCATGGAAGGGGCCGGGCATCAAGTGTCCGGGGTGCCAGGGAGGGGGCCAGGTGTCGGGGGTCCTGGGTGCCAGGGAGGGGGCAGGACGTTGGGGGTCCTGGGTGCCAAAAAAGGGGCCGGGCAGCAGGAGACCTAGGTGCCAGGGAGGAGGTCGGACACCCTGGGCCCCAGGCATCAGGGATCCTGGGGCCCAGGAGGGAGCTGGGAGAAGGGGGTCTCAGGTACCAGGGTAGGGGCTGGGCATCGGGGGCCCAGGGTGCCAGGGAGGAGGCTGGGGGCCAGAGGTCTTGGGTGACAAGGAGGGAGCCAGGAATCGGGGGTCCGGGTTGCCAGGGAAGGGGCCAGGCATCAGGGGTCCCAGGTGCCAGGGAAAGGGCCAGGCATCAGGGGTCCTGGGTGCCAGGGAGGGGGCCAGGTGACTGGGGTCCCGAGTGACTGTGAGGGGCTGGACTTTGGGAGTCCTGGGTACCAGGGAAGCAGCTGGGCATTGGGGAAGGGGCCGGGTGTTGTGGATCTGGGATGCCAGGGAGGGGGCCGGGCATCAGAGGTCCCCTGTACCAGGGAGGGGGCCAGGTGGCTGGGATCCCCAGTGACAGAGAGTGGCCAGGTGTCAGGGGTCCCCTGTACCAGGGAGGAGGCTGGGCGTCAGGGGTCCCGAGTGACAGGGAGGGGCTGGACGTTGGGGGTCCTGGTACCAGGCAAGGGGCTGGGAATCAGGGAAGAGGTCAGGTGTTGGGGATCCAGGATGCCATTGAGGGGGCCGGAAGTCAGGAGTCCCAAGTGACAGGGAGGGCCGGGCGTCAGGGGTCACAGGTGCCAGGGAGTGGGTTGGGGATCCTGGGTGCCAGGGAGGAGCTGGGCATCCATGGTCCCCGGTGCCAGGAAAGAGGCCAGGCGTCAGGTTCCCTGGTGCCAGGGAGGAGGCTTGGCGTCAGGGGTTCCTGGTGTCAAGGAGGGGACAAGAGTCCGGGATCCTGGGGCCCAGAAGGGATCCGGGCAAGGGGGATCCCAAGTACCAGGGTAGGGGCTCAGCGTCAGGGGTCCAGGGTTCCAGGGAGGTGGCCAGCGTCTGGGGTGCCAGGTGCCAGGGAGGAAGCCGGGCATCAGGGGTCTCGGGATCCCGGGAGGGGGCTGGGCGTTGGGGAAGGAGCCAGGTCTCTGGGGTCTGGGGTGTGAGGGAGCATTCCGGGTGTTGGGGATCCTGGGTGCAAGGGAAGGGGCTGGGCGGCAGGGGTCCTGGGTGCTAGGGAGGGGCCCAGGTGGTGGAGATCCTGGGTAAGGGAGGAGGCCAGACATCTGGGGTCATGGGTGTCACGGAGGGGGCCCAGCATCGGGATCCAGGGGCCCAGGAAGGAGCCTCAGGTCGGGGGTCTGGGGTGCCCAGGTGGGGGCCAGGCGTTGGGGGTCCCTGGTGGCAGGGAGGGCACTGTGCATCAGGGGTCCTGGGTAGCAGGGAAGGGGCTGGGCGTCTGGGGTCCCGAGTGACAGAGAGGGGCCAGGCATCAGGGGTCCTGGGTACCAGGGTGGAGGCCTGGCAACAGGGGTCACGAGAGACAGGGAGGGGCCAGACATCCAGGGTCCTGGGTCACAGGGAAGGGGCTGGGCGTCGGGGAAGGGGCAGGGTGTTGGGGATCCGCGGTTCCAGGGAGGGTGCTGGATGTCAGGAGTCCCGAGTGACAGGGAGGGCCAGGTGTCTGGGGTCACAGGTGCCAGAGAGGGGGCCAGGCATCGAGGATCCTGGGTGTCAAGTAGGGGGCCAAGCTTTGGGGATCCCAGGGCCCAGGAGGGAGCCAGGTGTTGGGGGTTCCAGGTACCAGGGTAGGGGCTGGGCATCGGGGGTCTGGGGTGCCAGGGAGGAGGCCTGGCTTCAGGCGTCCAGGGTGTCAAGGAGGGGGCCAGGCGTCCTGGATCCCAGGGCCCAGGAGAGAGCCATTAATTGGGGGTCCAGGGTGCCAGGGTGGGGGCCAAGCATGGAGATTCCCAGGTGCCAGGTAGGGGTTCGAGAGTCCCGGGTGCCAGGGAGGAGCTGGGCGTCTGGGTTCCTGGGTGACAGGGAAGAGGCCCGGCATCATTGGTCCTGGGAGTCAAGGAGGGGGCCAGGCGTCCAGGATCGGGAGCCCGGTGTTGGGGGTCCAGGGTGTCAGGGAGGGGGCCAGGCTTCAGTCCCAAGTGCCAGGGATGAAACCGGTGTCAGGGGTCCCGGGTAGCAGGGATGGGGCTGGGCATCTGGGGTCCCGAGTGACAGAGAGGGGCTGGGTGTCAGGGGTCCCAGGTACCAGGGTGAAGGCCTGGCATCAGGGGTCCTGAGTGACAAGGAGGGGTCAGAGGTCCGGGTCCTGGGTAACAGGGAAGGGGCAGGGCATTGGGGAAGGGGCCAGGTGTGGGGGATCTGGGGTGCCAGGGAGGGCAGGACGCCGGGAGTCCCAAGTGACAAGGCCCGAGCATCGTGGGTCACTGTTGCCAGGGAGGGGGTTGGGGTCTCCCATGCTAGGGAGGAACTGGGTGTCCTGGGTCCTGGGTGCCAGGGAAGGGGCCGGGCATCACGGGTCCCTGGTACCAGGGAAGGGGCCAGGTGTCTGGCGTCCCAAGTGACAGGCAAGGGCCGGCCATTGGGTGTCACAGTTGCCAGGGAGGTGGTCGGGGTCCCGGGTGCCAGGGAGGGGTCGGGCGTTGGGGTCCAGGTGCCAGGGACGGGGCCAGATATCGAGGGTCCTGGGTGCCTTTGAAGGGGCCAGGCTGCAGGGTTCCTGTGTGCCAGGGAGGAGGCCAGACATCGGGGGTCACGGGTTTCAAGGAGGGGGCTAGGCGTAGGGGATACCAGGGCCCAGGAGGGAGCTGGGCGATGGGGGTCCCAGGTACCAGGTTGTGGCCGGGCAAAGGGGGTCCTGGATTCCAGGGAAGGGCTGTCCTCGGGGGTCCCGGGTGCCAGAGAAGTGGCTGGGCGTCAGGGAAGGGGCCGGACGTCCGGGGTCCCGGGTGTCAGGGAAGGGGTCAGGGGTCCCAGGCAGCTTCCACCGGTTCTGCTTTCCCCCTGTGGGGACTCACCAAGTTGAAGTCCTCAGCTCTTAGGTGCCAGGCGACCCCCAGCGTGCGAACGTGGAGAGCACAGACCCCCACTGGGCTCTGGAGCTTCTAGGCAGAGCAGCCCTCTCCTGGGACCTCGCTCCACAGAGGAACTCTAAGACCACTGTGGCGTCAAGATCCCGCGTGATGACATCACCGTGCCTGATTGGACGGGGGCGCACACAGCGTCACAAAAGACGCAGCCAATCAGCATCCTCCAAGGCGTGGCTACCTAACAGGTTTGTGCTCCAAGTGAATCAGGTGAGGTGGGAAGTGCCCCCTGCCCTCCTCCTAGGCTCCTTGCCCCATGGTGCACCTGCCACCCGCTGGGGTCGCCTTGGGATTGCCCAGTGCTTCTTGCAGGTGGATCCTGGCTGCAGCTGCCGGTCACCTGCTTCAGGTGAGTTAAAATTCTGCTTCTTGGCTTAGGGGCTTTCTCTTTTTCTTCATATTTCTGCTCATTTTTCTGCTGGGCCATTTGAATCATGTTTTAATAGTGATTTGAAGAATGCTTAAAGGCATCACATAATTGAAGCCTTTTTTTCCCTCCTGTCAATATATGTTGTCCACTCTGCCTACTGACCTTTAATATCTTTTATTTGTTTCTCGCCGGTGCTTGGTAAGCTAGTGGATTTTAAAAATATCGATCTTTCCTGAAATCTCATTCAATTCATTTTTCAGTTTTTACTTTTAGATGTTATGGATTCTCTCTAAATAAAGATCTCCAATATACTGAGCTTTTATTGCTTAGAAATTGATCTTTACACCTTAGTTTTTCCTTTTGTTCTTTTTCCTCCTCCCCTGACTACTCCTCTAGTAAGAAGGCTGCTGTGCAAGCTCCACAGGTGTTCCAGTTTTTATTTTGGAAGAATCACGTTGTCTTTTTTTGTTACATAAAATTTGTACTTGGATGTTGAAAAAAAAAAAACAAAAACACCCCAGTGTCAGGCGTTGGGGTCCGGGTGCCAGGGAGGGGGCTGGGTGTCTGGGGTCCCGAGTGACAGGGAGGGGCCAGGTGTCGGGGGTCCTGGGTGCCCGGGAGGGGGCTGGGTGTCAGGGGAGGGACCGGGCCTCAAGGGTCCGGGGTGCCAGGGAGGGGGCCAGGTGTCGGGGGTCCCAGGTGCCAAGGGGGGGTTGGACGTTGAGGGTCCTGGGAACCAGGGAAGGGGCCAGTCGGCAGGGGACCTAGGTGCCAGGGAGGAGGCTGGACATCCGGGGTCACAGGTGTCAAGAAGGGGGCCAGGTGTCGGGGATCCTGGGGCCCAGAGGGTGCCAGGAGAAGTGGGTCCCAGGTACTAGGGTTGGGGCTGGGCGTCGGGGGCCCAGGGTGCCAGGGAGGAGGCTGGGTGTCAGAAGTCTAGGGTGACAAGGAGGGGGCCAGGCTTCGGGCATCCCGGGGCCCAGGAGGGAGCTGGGCATCAGGGGCCTGGGTGCCAGGGAGGGGGCTGGGCGGCTGGAGTCCAGAGTGACAGAGAGGGGCTGGGCGTCAGGGGTCCCATGTACCAGGGAGGAGGCCAGGCATCAGGGGTCCTGAGTGACAGGGAGGGGCCGTGTGTCTGCAGTCCTGAATGACAGAGAGGTGCCAACGTCGAGAGTCCAGGGTGCCTGGGATGGGGCCAGGCATCGGGGGTGCATGCTGCCTGGGAGGGGTCCAGGTGTCAGGGGTCCAGGTGCCAGGGAGGGGGCCTGCTGTCGGGGATCCTGGGGCCCAGGATGGAGCTGGGTGAAGAGGGTCCCGGATACCAGGGTAGGGGCTGGGCATAGGGGGTCCAGGGTGCCAAGGAGGAGCTGGGTGTCAGCAGTTCTGGGTGTCAAGGAGGGAGCCAGGTGTTGGGTATCCTGAGTCCCAGGAGGGAGCCAGGCATCGGGGGTCTGGGGTTCCAGGGAGGAGCTTGCCATCCAGGGTCCCTGGTGCCATGGATAGGCCAGACGTCGGGGTCCCGGGTGCCAGGGAGGAGGCCGGGCATCAGGGGTTCCTGGTGTCAAGAAGGGGGCCAGGGGTCCTGGTTCCCTGGTCCCAGGAGGGAGCAGGGAAATGGGGGTCCCAGGTACCAGGGTAGGGGCTCAGCTTTGGGGGTCTGGGGTGCCAGGGAGGGGCCCAGTCATCTTTGGTCAGGTGTGCCAGGGAGGTGGCCATGCGTCTGGAGTCCTGGGAGCCAGGGAGTGGGCCAGGTGTCAGAGGACCCGGGTGCTCTGGAGGGGGCTGGGCATCAGGGAAGGGGCCAGGCCTTTGGGGTCCAGGCTGCCAGGGAGGGTGCCAGTTGTTGGGGGTCATGGGTGGCAGGGAAGGGGCTGGGCAGGAGGGTTCATGGGTGCCAGGGAGGGGCCCAGGTGGCGAGGATCCTGGGTGCAAGGGAGGAGGCCAGACATCCGGGGTCATGGGTGTCAAGGAGGGGGCCCAGCATTGGGATCCAGGGGCCCAGGAAGGGGCCTCAGGTCGGGGGTCCAGGGTGCCAGGTAGGGGGCCTGTCATCAGAGAATCTGGGGCCCAGGACGGAGCCGGGCAATTGGGGTTCTGGGTACAGGGTAGGTGCTGGGTGTCTGGTGTCCAGGGTACTAGGGAGGAAGCCGGCGTCAGGGGTCCCAGGTACCAGGGAGGAGGCTGAGCGTCAAGGGTCCCGAGTGACAGGGAGGGGCTGGACTTTGAGGGTCTTGGGTACCAGGGAAGGGGCTGGGCGTTTGGGAAGGGGCCAGGTGTTGGGGATCCAGAGTGCCATGGCGGGGTCAGACGTTGGGTGTCCCGTTGACAGGAATGGCCAGGCATTGGGGGTCATGGGTGCCAGGGAGGATATAGGGGTCCTGGGTGCCAGGGAAGAGCTGGGTGTCCAGGGCCACGAGTGCCAGGAAAGTGGCTGGGCGTCAGGGTCCTGGGTACCACGGAAGAGGCTGGGTGTCAGGGGTTCCTGGTGTCAAGGAGGGGGCCAGGAGTCTGGGATCCCGAGGCCCAGTAGGGAGCCGGGCGATGGGGTTCCTAGGTACCATGCAAGGGGTTGGGCATTGGGGGTCTGGGGTGCCACAGAGGATACCGGGCTTCGGGGGTCTGGGGTGCCAAGGAGGGTATAGGCAGCAGGTGTCCCGGGTGTCAAGGAAGGGGCCCGACATCGGGATCCCGGATGTCCGGGAAGGGGCCGGGCATCAGGGGTCCCAGGTACCATGGATGGGGGCCGGGTGTCTGGGGTCCCAAGTGACAGGGAGAGGCCAGGCGTCGGGTGTCACGGGTGCCAGGGAGGTAGTTGGGGTCCTGGGTGCAAGGGAGGGGTCTGGCGTTGGGGGCCGGGTGCCAGGTTGGGGCCAAGATCGAGGGTCCTGTGTGCCAGGGAAGAGGTTGGACATCAGGGTTCTGGGTACCAGGAAGGGACAGGCGTCTGGGGTCCCGAGTGACAGAGAGGGGTGGCCGTCTGGGGTCCTGGGACATGGGAGGGGGCCAGACATCGGGTTCATGGGTGCCAGGGAAGGGGCCGGGCATCAGGGGTCCCAGATACCATGGATGTGGGCCGGGTGTCTGGGGTCCCAAGTGACAGGAAGGGACAGGACATCCGCTGTCACGGTTGCCAGAGAGGTGGTTGGGGGTCCCAGGTGCCAGGGAGGGGTTGGGTGGTGGGGTCCTGGTGCTAGGGAGGGGCTGGGATCGAGGGTCCTGGGTGCCAGAGAAGAGGCTGGGTGTTGGGGTCCCGGTTGCCAGGGAGGAGGCCGGGAGTCAGGGGTCCCGGGTGTCAAGGAGGGGGCCAAGCTTTAGGGATCCCAGGGCCCAGGAAGCCAGACAATGGGGCTCCCAGGTACCAGGAAAGGGGCTGGGCGTTGGGGGTCTGGGATGCCAGAGAGGGGCCGGGCGTCGGGGATCCAGGGTGCCAGAGAGAGGGCCAGGTGTCGGGGGTCCCAGGTGCCAGAGAGGGGACCAGATGTCAGGATCCTGGGTGCCAGGGAAGGGGCCGAACATCAGGGGTCCCAGGTACCAGGGAGGGGGCCAGATGTCTGGGGTCCAGGTGCCAGGGGCAGCACAGACAGTGGCTGATTATGGTCCCTGCTAAGCCCCAGAGCTGGAGCTGGGCCAAGTCCTAGGGTATCCCCAGCGTAGTCTTTCTTCTGTTGTCCCGGCTCTTTCTTTGTTGTTGCTGTTGTTGTTGTTGCCTGTTTTTGTTTTTACTGGAGACTCAGGTGGCACATGACAGTTCATAGAACTGAAGGCATCCAGCTGAGGATGGAATCGGATGTCAGCAGGTGCAGATGGAACAGAGGAGGAGGAGAAGGGGTGGCAGGGAGCTTCTCAAGCATGCGGCTGGTCAGCTAAGGTAAGGTGGGGCTTGACCTTGGTCTTCTGCTCCTTGTCCAGTGTCCTTTCATTTCACTGCCACTGCCTCCTTTGCACGGAGGTGTGACTGCAGAACCGGGAATCAGGGGTCCTGGGTGCCAGGGAGGGGGTCGGGCATCAGGGGTCCCATGTGCCAGGGAGGGGGCCGGGCGGCTGGGGTCCCAAGTGACTGTGAGGGGCTGGACTCTGTGGGTCCTGGGTACCAGAAAAGCAGCTGGGCAACGGGGAAGGGGCCAGGTGTCGGGGATCCAGGGTGCCAGGGAGGGGGCCAGGCATCAGGGGTCCCTTGTACCAGGGAAGGGGCCAGGTAGCTGGGGTCCCCAGTGACAGAGAGTGGCCAGGCATCAGGGGTCCCAAGTACCAGGGTGGAGGCCTGGCGCCAGGGGTCGCAAGAGACAGGGAGGGGCCGGACATCGGGGGTCCTGGTACCAGGGAAGGGGCTGGGCGTCAGGGAAGGGGCAGGGTGTTGGGGATCCGCGGTTCCAAGGAGGGTGCCGGATGTCAGGAGTTCCGAGTGACAGGGAGGGCCGGGTGTCGGGGGTCACAGGTGCCAGGGAGGGGGCCAGGTGTCGGGGGTCCTGGGCACCAGAGAGGAGGCTGGACATCGGCAGTCACTGTTGTCAAGGTGGGGGCCAAGTGTCCGGATTCCAGGGCCCAGAAGGGAGCTGGGCATTGGGGATCCATGGTGCCAGGGAGGGGCCAGGCATCGAGGATCCTGGGTGTCAAGTAAGGGGCCAGGCTTTGGGGATCCCGGGTCCCAGGAGGGAGTTGGGGGTTCTGGGTACCAGGGTAGGGGCTGGGCATCAGGGGTCCAGGGTGCCAGGGTGGGGGCCAGGCATTGAGGTTCTGGGTGCAAGGGAGGGGTTCGAAGTCCCAGGTGCCAGGGAGGAGTTGGGCGTCCACGTTCCCGGGTGCTAGGGAAGAGGCCCAGAGTCACTGGTCCTGGGAGTCAAGGAGGGGGTCAGGTGTCCAGGATAGGGAGCCTGGCGTCGGGGGTCCAGGGTGTCAGGGAGGGGGCATGCGTCTGGGGTCCTGAGTGACAGAGAGGGGCCGGGTGTCAGGGGTCCCAGGTACCAGGGTAGAGGCCTGGTGTCAGGGGTCCCGAGTGACAGGGAGGGGCCAGACTTCCAGGGTCCTGGGTACCAGGGAAGGGGCAGGGCATTGGGGAAGGGGCAGGGAGCTGGGGTGCCAGGGAGGGGGCTGGACATCAGGAGTCCCAAGTGACAGTAAGGGCCACGCGTCGGGGGTCACTGTTGCCAGGGAGGGGGTTGGGAGTCCCAGGTGCTAGGGAGGAGCTGGGTGTCCTGGGTCCCAGGTGCCAAGGAAGGGGCTGGGCGTCATGGGTCCCTGGTACCAGGGAAGGGGCTAATCTTACTCTAATCTTTTTTCTTAAAATATATTGGACCTTTAGCTAGAATCTTTATGCCTCAGTTCTTTTTCTTTTTAAGATTCATTTATTTGAGAGGCAGAGTTACAGACAGAGGTAGAGACAGAGAGAGAGAGGTCTTCCATCTGATGGTTCACTCCCCAATCGGCTCCAACAGCAGAAGCTGTGCCAATCTGAAGCCAGGAGCCAGGAACTTCCTCCAGGTTTCCCACAAGGGTGCAGGGGCCCAAGGACTTGGGCCATCTTCTACCGCCTTCTCAGGCCATAGCAGAAAGCTGGATCAGAAGAAGAGTAGCCGGGACTTGAACAGGTGCCCACATGGGATGCCAGTGCCTCAGGCCAGGGCAATAACCCGCTCTGCCACAGCGCTGGCCCCGTATGCCTCAGTTCTTAAGATCCAACTGATTCAACAGGTTTCAAAAATTATGAGGTCATCCTAAAGCTGTATTACAAATATAAGTGTAATATTTGAGAAATATACCAATTTAGAGCTGAGAGAAAAGACTAGTATAATGATTTTCAAATTCAATCTGATTGCATATCCAGGTCTGACAAATAAGCCAGGGACTGTATCTAGACATTAAGCAGAGGAACCATAGGCCCAGAGTCAAGTTTCCCCATTTGCACAACAAAATCTCTAGAATAAACACCACCACTGTGTTGACTGGGTGAACACAGTGAGATTATGTGTATGAAAATAATTAAAAATATTCAGGTACTACAGAACTGCAAGTTTAACAACCACCACTATTATTGTCTGGGTTGTCCACAAAGTTGTTAATTTCCAAAATGCTTACAAGATGTAGGACAGAGATGATACTGAGAGAGAATATAATAGGTGTGTGACCATTCAAACCACTGAAATTCACACACTTGTGCAATTACCAACAGAAAAGCAGCCTGAACCTCCATTCAGTTTCTCAAGTAAAAATGGAAAGTTAAATGGGACTTGCAATAGCAAAAAAAAAAAAAAAAAAAAAAAACAAAAAAAAAAAAAAAAAAAAACCTCCAGTCTAGATTAAAACAACTCCTGAAGAAAGAAAGCCTCAGGGTATAGTTCTTTCTGATAAGGGAAAAAAATGAATAGTTGAGATCCAAAGAGAAACAAAACAGAGACATTCCCTTGGTTTAAAACATGCATACGGAATAAATACTGAGTAAGCTGAATACTTCTGTCCTACAAACAATGCACTGTACACATGTATTTATATTCCCAAAGGCTTGTCTGCACCCAAAGGCTTATTCCACGTGAAAAGCACTGGAAACGACTGGCTTCCGACCAACCTATCCTGAATGTTATCCTCAGCTTGATTCATCTAAACAAGTTCTCTTGCTGGCTACAGGCTCCTCACCTCCTGTCTCTTAGAGCACTTACTTTGGAAAATGTGCCATTCTAAATGCTTTGATTGGCCCTTTGAGATATCAATCTTTAAGAACCCAGGAGACATTCCTTAGCAATGCATTCAGCCAGGAAAGCTGAGAAGTTAGGGCTCCACCTTCCATAAGCCAGTCAGCAAACACACCCTAATCCCCCGGGCACTCTTTCTACTCATGGCCTGGCCTCCAGTGCTTTCCCCTTGGTTCACCCTGGAACTTAAAACACTCGAGGCCTTTGTCAGAGTAGTTCAGTTCAGTTCTTGAACTTTAATGTAATGGCTTTGGCTGCTGTATTAATCGTGATG
The DNA here is from genome assembly GCF_964237555.1 of Oryctolagus cuniculus. NCBI lineage: Eukaryota > Metazoa > Chordata > Mammalia > Lagomorpha > Leporidae > Oryctolagus > Oryctolagus cuniculus. The sequence goes on along the minus strand of NW_027208203.1, from coordinate 438,738 downwards.
AATAATTCCTTGCTTGCCTTTTTAACATGGCCAGTGCAATTTTCCTTCGACATTTCCAGCTACAGGAGGGACTTTGCCACTTTTCAAACGTCTACCAGAGTAAGAAATAAAAAATACCATTACTGGACTAAACAGTTATTAAATACAACTTTTTGTTTGTTTAATGGTGGCAATAATAGCAAATAATTCTATTTCACTCTGGAAACCTTGACTTAAAAGAAAATACCTTTATAAAGAGAATTGAAAGTGGATCTTGATGTGAATGGAAGGGGAGAGGGAGTGGGAAAGGGGAGGGTTGCGGGTGGGAGGGACGTTATTGGGGGGAAGCCATTGTAATCCATAAGCTGTACTTTGGAAATTTATATTCATTAAATAAAAGTTAAAAAAAAGAAAATACCTTTATCAGCCCAGTGAACTTGCACATCCGAACTTACACAGAGCAGGCCCCAGCCCACCCTTCCAAAGATGCTGCCTGCTCTTTCCAACGTCTTCCCCAGACCAGTCTCTTTACGAACCAGGAATGACACATTCCCCCCTGCTCTGCCTCTCCAGCTGCCACCTGTTGTGAAATTCACTTTGTTCTGCTCCAGCTAATGCCTCACCAGTACCAAATCACCCCCTACAATGGTTCCTACCCTGGCTGCTTCAAGCTCCCAGCCTTGTAGCTCTGTGTGTCCTACATCACAATATTTAACAATTCAACAATTGGGGCTACGTCTGGAGACGTCCTCTGTATCGTTAATCCTGCCTGTGAAAAATGAACTTGTACTCAGCTGACAACACAGAAGCCTAGATAACGCCAACAACAATTTTTTTTTTTTTACAGGCAGAGTGGACAGTGAGAGAGAGAGACAGAGAGAAAGGTCTTCCTTTTGCCGTTGGTTCACCCTCCAATGGCTGCCGCGGCCGGCACACTGCGGCTGGCGCACCGCGCTGATCCAATGGCAGGAGCCAGGTGCTTATCCTGGTCTCCCATGGGGTGCAGAGCCCAAGCACTTGGGCCATCCTCCACTGCACTCCCTGGCCACAGCAGAGAGCTGGCCTGGAAGAGGGGCAACCGGGACAGAATCCAGTGCCCTGACCGGGACTAGAACCCAGTGTGCTGGTGCGGCAAGGCAGAGGATTAGCCTAGTGAGTCGCAGTGTCAGCCGCCAACAACAATTTTAAGAACCTGGAATCTAACAAGTAATCAACACCTAACTTTGTAGTTCCTTTAAATTCTGCAACAACCTGTGACATGCATACTTTCATCTCATCCATCTTCAAATGAAAGCACTTCTGCACACTGCACAAAGTCATAACTGGTAAAACTGGAATAGGGATCCAGGCAGTCAGATTCAATAACCCTCACTCTCAATTACTTAAGGGTTCTGTAATATTTTAAAGCCAGAGTATTATCAGACAAACCTGATTTGCTTTACTCTGCCCTTGTAAGAAAAATCACATTTGATTAGATTCCCCTTAAGAGCTTATTCACGTAACTTACAAATCACTCACTTACAATGTACAATACTGTGGTTTTTGCTATGGATGGTCTCCTACTTAATGGTGACTTGATATCATGTTTTGATTTTATGATGGTGCAAATGTGAAATACGTTTATTAGACACTGCACTTCAAATTCTTTATTTTGGTCCTCCCTGGACTATTAAAATGTGACAGAATAATCTTTCCAGCAGCTGGGCAGCACTTTCAGAGAGCGCAGAATCATGGGTAGATTCAGTACCCACAGTGCACTGCAGAGTGAAATAATAAGAGTTGGAAGGTTTACTGGTAGTAACTGCCTTTTTTAGCTTACAGTATTTTCAGCTTACACTGAACTTACTGACAACTCATCATCAGTTGTGAAACAACTGTACAGTCACAGCTATGTGTGACTGCCATGAAAGTCAATTTTATAATTTTTTATCACCTCAAAAGGAAACCCACACTCATTAGCTGCTCCCCAGCCCTTGTCATGCACCCCATCTCTCATCAAAAATAGTCCATGTTCTGTATCTAATGAGCAGCCTGTTCTGGACACTTTATGTAAACTGCATCCATCTCATTTTTTTTCTTTCCCAGATGAGCCTCCTGCAACACAGCATAGTGGTGTCAAAGGCTCACGTACACAACATCAAGTACTGGGGCTCTACTGCTACTCACTGTGGTGCAAGACCCCCACTGTATGGCCACCACACTTTGTTTACCTACTTACCAGTCAATGGATGTTTGGGCCATTTCCATATTTGGGGTTTTATGCTGCTATAAAGATTAATGTACAAGTTTCTGTGATAGTATGTTTTTATTTCTCATGGGTATTTACATAGTGGTGGAATTTCTGAATAATATTCTAACTCTGTGTTTAGCCATTTGAGGAACTAAGTGTTTTCCAAACTTGCTGCACTATTGTACATTCCAACTCATAACGTTATGAGAGTTCTGATTTCTCCACATTCTCACCCATACCTGTTATTTGAAAGGCAGTTAGAAAGAGGAAGATAGAGAGGAGAGAAGAGAAACAGGTCTTCCATCCACTGGTTCACTCCTCAAATGGCCACAATGGCTAGAGCTGGGCCGATCCAAAGCCAGATTATTCCGAGTCTCCCACATGGATGCCGGGACCCAAGCACTTGGGCCATCTTCCACTGCCTTCTGAGGCCACAGAAGAGAGCAGGAACAGAAGTGGAACAGCCGAGACTTGAACTGGTGCCCATATGGGATGCTGGCACTGCAGGTAGCCCCTGATTACAGCCATCTTAAGGAGTCTGAATTGCTATCTCATTATAGTTTTGATTTGTATTTCCAGATACCTAAGTGTGTCAAGAATCTTTTCATCTGCCTATTTGTGTATCTTCTTGGGAGAAACACATAATGAGCTCCTTTGCCTAATTATAAAATTGAATTATTTGGGTTATAATGTTCTGTATACATTAGCTTTATTCTAGTCCCTATGAGATGTATAATTTGCCAATATTTCTCCTATTTGGGGGCACTTTTCGCTCTCCTGATAGTATCTTTTGAATCACAAAAGGTTTTTCTTTTCATGAAGTCTAATTTATCTGTTTTTCCTTTTCCTACGTGCATCTTTGGTGTCACCCTCAAGGATCAGCTGTCAAATTCAAGGTCATAAATATGCATTCCTTTGTTTTCGGCTAAGAATTTCATCCTTTTGGCTCTTACATTTAAGTCTTTGACCCACTATGAGTTAATATTTGCATATGCTAGGAACGAGGAGAAAACTTAATTTCTCTTCATGTGGCTCTACGGTGCGCGCAGCACCGCTTGTTGAAAAGATATTTCTTCCCCCCATGTAATTCCTCTCTGCCTTCTTCTTAGTATATTTTCTGTTGCTGTAACAGACTCTCAGGACCAGGCAACTTAAAAAGGAAAGAGGTTCATCTTAGCTCACAGTCCTGGAGGACTGGATGTCCTAGATCAGGTGGCCACATCTGGTGGGGGCCTTCTGCTGCATCACCTTATGGCAGATGGAAGGGAAAGTGGAGGAGAGAAATTGAGGTGGACTCTCACTTTGTAACCACCTGCTCTCCAAACAACTAACCCAGTGTCTACCTGGAGCTATGTTCCTCCCTTCAAGAGGGTGGAGCCTCCAGCCCGCACATGTCCTCAACTGGAGCCATCACTTCTCAAGACTACCATCAGCAATAAAACTTCAACTGGAGCTTGGCTTTGACAACCCTTATCAAAGGGGCTGGCGTTGTAGGTTAAACCACTGCCTGCAATGCCGGCATCCCATACTGGCATCAGTTCAAATCCCAGCTGCTCCACTTCTGATCCAACTCCCTGCTCATAGCCAGGGAAAGCAGCAGAGGACGGCCGAAGTGGTTGGGCCCCTGCACCCACCTCCTGGATCCAAGTGTTTGGGGAGTGAACCAATGGATGGAAGATTCCCCCCCGACACACACTGCCTTTCAAACACAAACATCCAAACTGGAGCAGTACTCTCTTTGAGATCAGTTAGCCTGAGGCACATGGGTATTTTTCTGGAATACTGATTCTGTTTCACTGATCAATATATTCACCTTTATGCCAGTATCACACTATTTTAATTACTATTGCTTTGTAATAAGTTTTAAAAGTTAAAAATGTGCATCTTTTTTTCCCCATGAAATCTTTGGGTCTTCTGGGTTTCTTAAATTCCATAGGCATTTCCACATGCATTTTTTTAAGTTTATTAAAAATGGGTTTTCAGATTTTGATAGAACTCTCTTAGAATTATTGGATCATTAGTGGGAGTACAGACATTTTAAAGATGATGAATCTTCTAATCCATGAACCTGGTTTTCTTTTTAGATAATACACATTCTTTCAACATTTTTCAGGATATAGTTTTGAGTTCTCAGAAAATGGCACTGCCTTCTTAATTTCATTTTTAGGTTGTTCCTCAGAAGTGCATATAGAAAGGAATGATTTTTATTATTCAATTCTGTCTTGTGTGCCTGATGCACTGACTTATTAGTTGGAACACATTAGAATTTTCTTATATAAGAGCATGTAATCTTAGACAGATTTCACATCTTCCCTTCTAGTCTATACATTCAAACTTTAGTTTTTGGACTTACCCTCCTGGTCATAATCTCTAGTTCAAAGTTAAATAGATGTGATAACAGCAGAATCCTAATCTTACTTTTCAGCTCAGGAGGAAAGCACCCAGCTTTTTATCATTAATATAATGTTAGCAGTGGGTTTTTCAATTCTTTCCATAAGGCTGCAAAGCCCCCTTCTAGTCCTAGTTTGTTGATTGTGTTTATCATGAAAGTATGTTTACAGAAAGGTGGTCATGTGGTTTTGTATTTTCCTCTGCTGATAGGGAGTATGACATTATTTGATGTTTGCATATTTGCATTGCTGGGAAAAATCTGTCTCTTCTCCTGGCTGTTAACACCCAACACTGGGGGAAAATTAGTGGTTTAAACCATTTAGAAAAATCCTAGTATTTTAAACAAGTTGGACTTTAGGTATAATTTATGTATTTATGTATTTCATATTTTACTAGTAAAACAAGTGAATAAAAATCATGAACTTGAAACCACAGCATCAGAGAATACACTTAACATGTACTGAGAGATGAGCTGAAATATCTTTGTATTTCCTCAGCCATGGCATTGCCTGTGTATACAAAGGCTGTTGATTTTTGTGCATTGATTTTATATCCTGCTACTTTGCCAAACTCTTCTATGAGTTCCAATAGTCTCTTAGTATAGTTATTTGGATCCCCTAAATAAAGAATCATATCATCTACAAAGAGGGATAGCTTCAGTTCTTCCTTCCCAATTTGTATCCCTTTAATTTCTATTTCTTGCCTAATAGCTCTGGTTAAAACTTCCAGAACTGGTCGGCGCTGCGGCTCACTGAGCTAATCCTCCGCCTTGCAGCACCGGCACACGGGGTTCTAGTCCCGGTCGGGGCACCGGATTCTGTCCCGGTTGCCCTTCTTCCAGGCCAGCTCTCTGCTGTGGCCAGGGAGTGCAGTGGAGGATGGCCCAAGTACTTGGGCCCTGCACCCCATGGGAGACCAGGATAAGCACCTGGCTCCTGCCATTGGATCAGCGCGGTGCTTCCATAGCCTTGGCAACTCATGACTAGAGCCTAGGGAGATTACTGATGCCATAAACAAAAGTGTCAAATTGTTAAGTCAACAACAGGAGTCACTGTGTACTTACTTCTCATGTGGGATCTGTCCTTAGTGTATTGTCCAATGTGAAGTAATGCTATAACTAGTACTGAAACAGTATTTTACACTTTGTGTTTCTGTGTGGGTGCAAACTGATGAAATCTTTACTTAATATATACTAAATCGATCTTCTGTATATAAAGATAATTGAAAATGAATTGATGTGAATAGAATGGGAGAGGGAGTGGGAGATGGGAGGGGTGTGAGTGGGAGGGAAATGGGGGGGAAGCCATTGTAATCTATTAACTGTACTTTGGAAATTTCATATTTACTAAATAAAAAATAAATAAAAAAATAAAAATAGAATTAAAAAAGAACAATCCAACATGGGAAGTGGGATACACAGCAGACTCATAGAATGCCAGATGTCCTAAGCAGCACTCTGGCCTCAGAATCAGCCCTTATGGCATTTGGATCTGGCTAAAAAGCCCATGAGAGTATTTCAGGCATGGAAAGCCAAGGCACTGTGGCCAAAAAAAAAAAAAAAAAAAAAAAAAAACTAAATGAAAGATCTCTGTGAGTGAGATCCCAGCAGAAAGAACAGGCATCATTAAAGGAGGTACCTTTCTCTGAAGGGAGGAGAGAACTTCCACTCTGACTATGACCTTGTCTAAATCAGATCAGAGTTGGCAAACTCAAGAGGCTTCCTTAGTCTTGGCAACTCATGACAAGAGCCTCGGGTGATTATTGACATCATAAATAAGAGTATCAATTGTTCAATCAACAACAGGAGTCACTGTGCATTTACTCCTCATGTAGGATCTCTGTCTTTAATGTGTTATACTATGTGAATCACTGGTATAACTAGTACTCAAACAGTATTTTACACTTTGTGTTTCTGTGTGGGTGCAAACTGTTGAAATCTTTACTTAATATATGCTAAACTTATCTTCTGTATATAAAGAGAATTGAAAATGAATCTTGATGTGAATGGAATGGGAGATGGAGTGGGAGATGGGATAGTTGCGGGTGGGAGGGTGGTTATGGGTAGGGGAAAGTCGCTATAATCCAAAAGTTGTACTTTGGAAATTTATATTTATTAAATATAAGTTAAAAAATAAAAAAATAAAATAAATTAAAGAAACAAGTAAACAAGAATCATTAAATAAACAAACAGCCTCCAAAAAGCAGTTTGCTTTCCATTTGTATCATGTTTGTTAATGTCACTTGTGGGGAGCAATCCGGACTAGACTAAGTTACTCGAATTAGGACTTATTCTATGCATCTGCTCTCCCACAATATGGCGCTGGGAGAGGAGGAAACAGCTTCCGCACAGCTGCCTCCAGTTCAACCAATTAACTGTAGGACTTGCTCCTGATTGGAGAGCAGCGTACTCGGCGTGTGGGCAGCCGAGTTGGGATTGGCGGAGGAGGACTATAAAGGAGGAGAGAGACGGCATGCACCAGGAACATCTATGGGGAACAACTATGGGGAACATCTAAGGGAACCCGTGCAGCCCCCGAGAGAACCGGCCGGCGGTGTGCCGCTCCCCTGCGGAAGTGGGGAATGCGGCCAGGGGGAACTGCCCTTCCACGGAGGTGGAAGGGATAGTAGCCAACCCGGGAAGAACCAGCAGCAAACCCGGGGAGGGCCGAGCAGACGAAAGAACAGCGCAGGGTCCTGTGTCGTTCCTCCACGAAGAGGGGGAGCGACAGTCACTCTTTTCTGAAATGTTAACTTATGAGTAAATATGTCATAGTAACACTGGATACAGTCAGGCAGCTTTACTAGGTAAGAACTTTGCAAAATTACCTTTATACCATATCCCTGTAAGATGAAAAATGAAATCTCATAAAGTAAAGTAGGCTGCATTTTGGGACCAACAACTGAGTGTAATAAAAAAGGAACTGGATCTGAAGCTCAGGAGCTGGGACTTGAAACACAAACTCTAATATAGGCATCGCCAGACCAAACACCCACCCTCTAAAAAATAAATTTCTTGTAAAAAGTGGATCATTTGAAAGTGTGACTACTCCATTTTGGCAACAACTTACTTCAGACATAATGCACAACTGATTTAACACTTCAAGGACCGGAACTACTGGATTAATGGTGGTGACAATGGTGACAGGATTGAAATGGCAACAATCTGAGTATTATAGCAGATGTTCCTTGGTAGTTCTCTTGGTAAAATGTATAGCAGTATCTCCTTTCTCTGAAAATTTAGCCTGAAAAAGACCTACATACAATTCTCAAATTCACTTTTTCTTTCCTAAGGAATGAACAACACATTTATGCTTCCATTGAACAAAAACTAACATAAATTCCCTTTATAGTAATATGGTACTTTTTCTCAGAGCAGAAATCAGGTTTGTAGGCTAAGAATTTAGGCTAAGTTGGAGCACAACACTAACCAGCATGAACCAAAATGGGCACAGACTTTCAGGAAATGAACACAGGGAGGCTTCTGGGAGAACATCTTCAGAGAAGCCCCGGGAGGGACTGGAATGAACAGTCACCATCAGCAGCTGCCCAGTCATTCCGCTGAGACAGAAGCAACTGTCAGTTGGCGTAGAGTGATGTATTAGCAAGCACACAGCTTTTGAGTCTGAAAGAACCGGTTTGAGTGCCAGCAACTCAGCTGATGACCTCAGTCAGATTTTGAAACATTTAGTGGAGAGGGAAGTACCTGGTACACAGTAATAAAATGAGAACTAATTAGAAAACCCCACATGATTTGCATGTATTACATATGCTTACGTAGCTTATGTCAATTAACCTCACAATCATTTTACAAAAAAGATACTACTGTCCTCTTTTTATGTACAAAGAAACCTCTGCACATAAGAACCAGTAAGTTTCCACAGCAGTGATAAACACTAGCATTGGAATTTGAATGCACATTTAACTGCAAAGTTCATATTCATAACCTCCATAGTAAGATGTTTCTCCAGTTAAATATTTGCTAACCACGTTTCTCCAGTTAAACAGTGCTCACACAGCAAAGGATAGTGACAATGATGCTGACTACCTTACACAGATACCACAGGAATGTTCTTAATGGACAAGATTCCAGGAACAGACACTGGTGTAGTTGTGGGATGCTCGCATCTCCTATCAGACAGTCTGAGTTTCAGTTCTGGCTTGACCCCCAGTTCCAGCTTCCTGCTGATGGAGACCCTGAGAGGCAGCAGTTGATGGGTCAAGTAATTGGGTCCCTGCCACCCACATGGACTCCTGGATTGAGTTCCTGGCTTGGGCATTTGGGAGTAAAACAGTAGATGGGGAGCCCTACCCTGCCCCACCCTGTGTGTATGTGTTTGTTTGTGTATGTGTGTGTATATGCTTCTCAAGGAAACAAAAATGAATGGACATATTATGAAGTTAGGTTTAAAAATTTAGTCTAGGGTTCAATTTCCCCTAGGTTGTAGGAACAGAAACCTTCTGTTGATTCAATTATCTTTTAACAGTGTGTGTACAATGCTTTGCTTGTGTTAAAACTGCATGGCATTTACTGGGAAAATCAATTCATTTGTTTTAGGGTTGTTTCTAATGTGTTTTCCAGGGTAGTCCAGGGTGTGTAAAGGGCCACAAATCTTGAGACATATTACTTGAAGATAAAAGCCTCCCACAGTCTTAGAAACAAAGGTCTCCTCAAAGCCAAAGCTGTGCCTAGTGCAGCTACAGAGAAAAGTGAAGGCTACAAGATGAAGAGCTGTCCTGCCCAGAGATGTTCAGCATGGATTGATTTACTCAAGTGTACACAGCCAGACTCAGCTGCGAACCAAGCAGATTACACACAAAAGCATTAACCTAACGTACAAACAAAAAACACAGAGAGAAAAGCAAGGAATGGAGGGAGGAAGAGGGGAGAGAAAGGGAGAGGGAGAGACTGACTGAATGGAGGGAGGAAGACAATGAGGGAGGGAGGGAGGGAATAAAGCCGGTAGGCAGGACCAAGGAACACCACTAAAGTCTAGGGCAGGCCAAAAGAAAGCCTACAGATTGATGTATGAAACACTAAATGATAAGTAAGATGACTGGGTCATCACAGATACACTCAATAAGGGAAGCAGAATCTTTGATGCGTATCTGGAAGCTGACTGATGACACGATTGGATGAACTGTGTTGTTCCACAAGCTAGAAACAATCTCTCTTGTGACTGCTTGGAATCAGCAGTAGAGTTCAGATCAGGAAGAAAAGATTAAGCTTACTCATAAATCTTCTCAGCGTGTGATGACCCCTCAAACTACCACCTCACCACTGACAGTTTTGGATGCAGAAAGCCACCGTTCAACTGTCTGTTGAGTCACTGCTGTAAACACTGACGTGGGAGCACCCATCTTCCTTGAACTCACAGAGCTTCTGACTGTAGCTTACAATTGGTAAAACAATGGCAAATACAACACAGCATTTTGCCACTGAATTCATAATTAACATCAGAACCTAAAACTCAAGCACACATAACATTTTCCATTCACATACTGTATACTTAAGTACCAAGCACCACATTCTATATACTTAGAAAAATATTTGCTGATTAAAGTTTCAAAGAAAATTCTGGCAATAATATTCCTTTAGGCTATAAGCATTTCTTGAAGACTGATGAATTATCAGTGTCACCAAAGTAAACCAAACATCAATAATCTTGTTACCCTTTTTCATTTCCAAATAGTGCTTGAAGTCTAATATCAGAGAAAAAAATAAATCATGTCCAAATAAAAAATATAAATTCACATAAAATGACTCCTGAGAGAATATTCATAAAACAATTGTATATAAGTCCTCAAAACATTATGCTTACGAAGTGTTACTTTAGTTGTCAATTTACATTTTAGAAAGAGACAAAAAGAGCAGGATTTCAAGGAACTCACACAGCAGTACTACATTCTAGAATATATGTTATGCCTGCTAAACTGCATAATTTAATACTAACATTGCATGAGGCTTCCAATGTGTATGTCCCGCTAATGCTAAAATATACACTTGGAAAACTCCCTATTTTACTTTGCTACATTTCAAAAAAAATGTGAATGACAGAGAAACCAAATCTCAAGATAGACAGCATTAAGTAATGTGGCAAAGGGACCCAAACAAGTGTAGCTCTATGTGTACACGTCAAAGACGACTACACACACACATACACACAGCAATGCCATCTTAGATATCTTGTCTACATCTGTTATTTTGAATTAATCATCAAGAATAACAACTCTGATGGAGATGTCCACAAGAACCATCTCCCTTGGGACTGGTGACGTGGTATGGCAGGTAAAGCCACAGCCTGTAGTGCCAGCAACTCATATGGGTGCTGGTTCAAATCCTGGCTGCTGCATTTTTGATCCAGTTCCCTGCTAACATGTCTGTGAAAGCAGGAGATGATGGCCCATGTGCTTGTGTCCCTGCACCTGCAGGAGAGACTCAGAAGAAGCTCCTGGCTCCTGGCTTTGGACAAGTCCAGCCCCAGCCATTGTGGTCATTTGGGAAGTGAACCAGCAGATGGAAGGTCTCTTTCTGTTTGTGTCTCTCTCTCTCTCTCTCTCTCTCTCTCTCTCTCTCTCTCTCTGTAACTCTGCCTTTCATCAAATAAATTTATAGCAAATTTTAAAATATTTCATATAAAATAATGCAGACAATACAAGCAGATTTTTATTATCTTTCTCAGATAAACTGATGCTATAGAAATTAATTTAAGTCCAGTTACACTGGGGCTAGTGCTGAGGCACAATGAATTATGCCACTGTCTGCAGTACTAGCTTCCCATATGGGTACCAATTTGAGCCCTGGCTGCTCCACTTCCAATCTAGCTCCATGATAATGTGTTGGGGAAAGCAGTGGCAAATGGCCCAAGTACATGGGCCCGTGCACCCACTAGGGAGACCAGGAGGAAGAGGCTCCTGGCTCCTGGCTTTGGCCTGCCCCAGCTATTGTGGACATTTGGGGAGTGAACTGGCAGACGGAAGGTTCTCCCTCTCCCTCTCCCTCTCTCTGTAGTCCTGTCTTTCAAATAAATAAATCTTAAAAAACAAAACAGAATTGTCTTCCTTTCCGTTCAACTTCAAATCCTGTTCAGCTGCACAAGCTGAACATTAAGAAACCTAAAGATGGACTTCTTCTTCCGCTCTTTAAATTGACCTTGGCAAACACAGATTCAGATCCACCACTTGCTGGGATCTAGTACCGATAAATGCAGCCGGGAAGCCCACCCAACTCTGCTACCATGTCGCACCCAGACTGCACCTGTGCCTTGATGTGCCCATATGCATTCCAGTTCTGGAGTTGGCCCTGGCCCTGCCACACAGCACTGTCCTTGATCTTATCTCACCACGGGCTGAAGCCTGAATCCCTTTCTGGCCTACTTCCTCCCTCTTTCTTAAATGTGGTTCCTTTACATGAACGACAGCCTAGACATCTGATTCTATACCTTACTGCACCTTCAACATTCCTGCTCCCCTAGCCCAGAACCCCACCCAGGCGGCAAGCCCCTCACCAAGTGAAATGTGATGGAATGAGGGCAGGTTTTGAGACTCACAGATGCAAGTTACACTACCAGTAATGTGACCCTGGGAAAGCTGTTTAACCAGTGTGCACCTCATTGTTAGCTCCCAGAAATCTTCAGGGAGTAGCAGATCCATTACCTCTATTACTAATGCTACCTGTCAGGTGCTGAGGTCAGCAGACTTTTCTGAATACTGGCCTGTACCATGCCTATCAAGTTCCTGGGTCTACCAGAGTTTCCAGCTACTGCTAGAGTCTGACCCCCCAATCAGACTGTCCCACTTCACACCACCTATTGAGGTCTCAACCTGCCCACTGCAAACTGCACCACCAATGATCTAACCTTGGCAGGAAGTGCTACCAGGAATTCTGCAAACCAAATCCCACTACAGGAAGGAACTCTAAGCTTTGGCCCCGCCTTATTCTTTTTTCCTTATTTTTACAAGAAGACTTATTTTATTTATTTGAAAGGCAGAATTACAGACAGAGAGGAGAGACTGACAGAGAGAGAGAGAGAGATCTTCCATCTGCTGTTTCACACTCCAAGCAACCGCAGCGGCAGAGGCTGAGGCAGGCCAAAGCCAGGAGCCTTAAACTCCATACGGATCTCACACATGGGGGCAGAGACCCAAGCACTTGAGACATCTTCGTTGCTCTCCCAGGCATATGAGAAGGAAGATGGATCAGAAGTGGAGCAGCCGGGATTCAAACCTGCACTCACATGGAATGCCAGTGCTGCAAGTGGCAGTTTAACCTGCTCTGCTACAACTCCCTTCTCAGGGATCAGAGAAGCGTTGAAAGTTGGAATAAAAAGAAACTGAAGACAAGTGATAAGATTCCTCAGCTGTCAGTATTCCTTTACTGAATCCAGTTTACATAAATTAACAAGACTTCCTGCTTTCTCTAGACTTTGAGGATCAGTTTTACTATTTAACACACTAAGAGTGGTCCAAAGTAAAATTTCACAACAAAGTTCATGTCCCTGTGGTTCAAGAACTCCTTATCAGAAAAGGTATGTTAACATTTCCAACCTTTCTCTTCTAATCCAGAGTTAGGAAATATTTCAAAAGGAACATAATCAAAATAAGCCACCAAATTATCAAATCCAAACCCAAAAAAACGCACACAAGTACTAACAAGCAGAATCCCATTTAAAGTGACAAAGCGCTGGAAGAGTTCGCAGAATCACAACCACCAACTACTGTAGCCCCATGCAGCAAACAGCAGGGTTACAAGCCCCCATTTTCTCTGTTAATCAATGGGTAATATCTACTCTGACGAAGTCCTCTAAATATTATAAACTGTACATAATAAGTACTCTACATGCTACAGAACAAATTCCTTGAGTAACTCATGTCATCTTCTCCTGGTTTTTCATAATCCTTTTCATTGCTGGGTCAGAATCCTGCCTTTATTTTAAAACATACTTATTTTTCATTGATTCTTCCTTTTGTGGTTGGTGGGGTAACAATGGTGGTGCAATCAAGCTTTGATCAAAGCAGGCAGTAGCAGGCGCACTGTCTATAAAGAACTTAAAAACCGTACTGTAATCTGCAATAGTGGAATCTACTAATATCACCATACCTCAACACTCCTGAACAGTGTCTGGCAAATTCTCTCTCCTTTTCTACTACCACCTGCCCTGGGTGAGATAGTCTTGTCTTTTAATAAATAACTTTCTCGGCCGGCGCCGCGGCTCACCAGGCTAATCCTCCGCCTTGCGGTGCCGGCACACTGGGTTCTAGTCCCGGTCGGGGCGCTGGATTCTGTCCCAGTTGCCCCTCTTCCAGGCCAGCTCTCTGCTGTGGCCAGGGAGTGCAGTGGAGGATGGCCCAAGTGCTTGGGCCCTGCACCCCATGGGAGACCAGGACGAAGTACCTGGCTCCTGCCATCGGATCAGCGCGGTGCACCGGCCGCAGCGCACCAGCCGCGGCGGCCACTGGAGGGTGAACCAACGGCAAGGGAAGACCTTTCTCTCTGTCTCTCTCTCTCTCTCTGTCCACTCTGCCTGTCAATAAATAAATAAGTAAATAAAAAAATTTAAAAAATAAAAAAAATAAATAAATAAATAACTTTCTCCTCCAAGTTCCCAGCCTTTTAATGAGTGAAACAACGTTAGAGATTGCAAAGCATGTTGTAAGCAATAGTATAACTTTAGAAAAAGCAGATACAATGTTTGTTCCAACCAAAATTCCTATATTTCAAAGAAAAGTTCTATGCTTAAAGAGTAAATAATTAACCCACCACTTAACACTGTTTTTCTGGCGTTTGTAATAATTTTTCAAAAATCCATTGTCTTGCATTACTCGGGCGAGTCTCCACTTGGCACTCTCAACATGGAACAGGACTGAGAACCTGCCTGATACAAAGCAGACTGTCAGCATTCGGGCTGCATGGGCACAGCGCTGATGAAGAAGCAGACCTGCAGAGCTTTCTCTGACTTGGAGATGATGGCTCTGAAAAAACTCTCCTCAGAGTAACGGAAACTGGAGAGGAAATCACATTCTGAAAGCAAGTAACTGTACAAGACAAGAATCAAGCATTCATCCAAACAGTGTTGTTCAGTCTTGTGAATATTCCTGTCTCTTTTCTAAACCTTAGTCAGGATGAGTTTCACTTAGATATTATAATCTTCTCTGTGAATGTATATATAGAAGGCAGAATGGCTCTGTTTTTTTTTGTTTTTTTTTTTTTTTTTTTTTATTAGATTTATCCTGTTCGGTGCCACAGGGCTGAGCTCTTCCCTGGTCTAATGAATGCAAAGCACTTGGGTGCCACCAGGAGAAGCAATATAAAAAATCCTGCTTGTGCAGATTCAGTTTTTAAGCAATAAATTGGATTAGGATAAGAAATATTTTTTTTTTTTTTGCTTTTCCCAGCAAGACGTGTTCCCTGCAGCAACGTGCTCCGTGTAATGCCACCAATTTTATAGAACCCAGGCAGGCATTTTACAGTAGCACTGCAATCGCTCCAAGTATCTTGAAGGAAAAAAATCCTTTTGGAACTTGTTGATAAAGGGACTTTATGATCTTCAATTCACCTTTAAAGTATGTATGCCAACTATGATCTTCTTTAATGATCTTCAACTCGCATTTAAAGTAAGTAGTGCCAAGAAGCCCACACAAGCCTTTTTTTTTTTTTATTTTTTTTTTTTTGACAGGCAGAGTGGACAGTGAGAGAGAGAGACAGAGAGAAAGGTCTTCCTTTGCCGTTGGTTCACCCTCCAATGGCCGCCGCGGCCGGCGCGCTGCGGCCGGCGCACCGCGCTGATCCGATGGCAGGAGCCAGGAGCCAGGTGCTTTTCCTGGTCTCCCATGGGGTGCAGGGCCCAAGCACCTGGGCCATCCTCCACTGCACTCCCTGGCCACAGCAGAGGGCTGGCCTGGAAGAGGGACAACCGGGACAGAATCCGGCGCCCCGACCGGGACTAGAACCCGGTGTGCCGGCGCCGCAAGGCGGAGGATTAGCCCAGTGAGCCGCGGCGCCGGCTCCACACAAGCCTTTTAAATGAGCTGATGATAGGTAGGCAGTTCTCGGATTTGTTTTATTTTTGCTAAGACATTTCATTTTTCTAAAGGGAGGCAAGCCTTTTATTTGAAATTTCAGGTCAATGTGAGATTTAGGACCGAGAGTCCGAGCTGTAGTGTACAGGACTGCCTGGAATCAAGAGTGCCATGGAGCCATCCTCAAACAGAACTGAATACAAGGGGAGTTTTACTAACTTTATAAACTTGCACATACCTTTTCTTCTCCAGGTCTCTGTTAACCAGGGCAATTGCACCAACCGTATTATGATAATCGAATGAGATAAAACATACTGGAATTTTTCAACCGATTAAAATATAACAGCTAACATTCATGGAGAGTGAACTATATACCATTTATCTGCACAGTCATCCTATGACACAGGACTTAAACTTTTATTACTTTTTCATCAACATGGAAACAGGTTGCACTACCAAGAAGCAGAGCTAGGATTCGAGTCGACCAATTATCAATGCCTGAATCCAATTTCCTGGCCAGTACCAGACCCAGCTTCAGGAACTGGCAACCACTTCTTTGCCAAACATTTACCCCTGAAAGGGGTTCTTCCCCATACCCTGCTTACTGAGACAATCTCCTGCTTCCCGTCCTCTGGCCTTTCATCCAAGTAACTTCCAACCATGACACAGAGTCCAGGGTGGGGGGGGTCCCTTCTGGTAGAGGACACACAAAAGCATTGTGCACCTGTCTTGTTTGGTGATGCAGTGCGAGGCATGGAGAGAGGAAGGTTCCAAGTCAATGAAATCTGAGAGACCGGAACATAGGGTTTTATAATCCAGTTCACTGAGTCGTCCCACTCTGTTCAATAAAGTTCTGTTTGTTCATGTTTTAGTCATGCTGAGAGATTCAGAAGGACAACAGGTGGAAAGTAATGCTTAAAATGGCTGTCTGGGGGCTGGCGCTGTGGGTTAAAGCCCCAGCCTACAGTGCTGGCATCTCATATGGGTGCTGGTTTGAGACCCAGTTGCTACTCTTCCAATCTGGCTCTTTGCTGTGGCCTGGGAGAGCAGTGGAAGATGGCCCAAGGCCTTAGACCCCTCCACCTGCATGGGAGACCTAGAGGAGTCTCCTGGCTCCAGATGGGCTCAGCTTTGGCCACTGTGTTCATCTGGGGAGTGAACCAGCAGAATGGAAGACCTCTCTCTCTGGCTCTACCTCTCTCTGTAGCTCTTTCTTTCAAATAAATAAAATAATTCTTCAAAAAAATGGCTCTCTGCTTAGTCTATATTTATTCAATGTCTGTACTGTGCTCAGCACTACAAAAACGTTTAAGAGTTATGTCACTTTGAAGAAAGAAGTTTTACAAATGGATAATTAAAATGACACCCAGGAGAGGTGGATGTATGGGCCTAGTGGTTAAGACACAGGGTTGGGATGCCTGCTTCCCATATCAGAGTGTCTGGATTTGAGTCCTGGGTCCCAATTCCAGCTTCTTGCTAACACACAGCCTGGGAAGCAGCAGATGATGGCTCTCAAGTGGTTGTGTCTCTGCCACCCTCACGGGAGGGCCAGATTGAGTTCCCACCACCGTGGGCATCTGGGAATGAACCCGCAGGTGGGAGATCTGTCTCTCTGCTTCCCAAATTAAAAAAGTACACCCGGGAACAGGCAGTGGGTACAACGGTATTATCGTGTCTGGCCCAGTTGGGTGAGAGTTAGGGATTATTTTCAAAGAAGAAAATGACATGTGCAGATCTGTGAGCTTCTAATTAACTCAATGTTCTAATAAAAGCACAGAACAGGGTTTCATGTTCATGTGAATTCTTATAACTTAGCAGGGACGCATTGTGCAGAATCTGTGACCTGTTTCCCCCTTCATCTGCAGGTTAAAGTGTTGTGGAAACCTTCCCAGATCTTTGTCTCAGAGGCGATGCTGGCAGAGCAGAGCTCGGTGATGACGCAGGAGCAGAGGGACTGCCCTACACACAGAGTCGACACAAATGTGATTCTGCCCTCTGCAGCTCAGAGCAAGCTGTCATGAACAGGAAACATGCTCCATGGGTCTGTAGACACAAAGGTGCCCACTTCACAAGTAACAATACGGAAATCAATGACGCTACCTAAGGAAGGATCTTAGATTTCAGAACACTGTGTGCAGGAAAAGGATCTGACAATGACCTTACTCACAATGACTGAAATAAACATCTTGATCAAATAATACAAAAATTTTGCCATCTGAAATTAATTTTAATAAGAGAAATAAAAGATTCTACAGAGAATGACTAAAACTAATGACCCAAGGTCAATCACGCAGATGACACAATCAGCCTTTATTACTCTGTAATGAAACTCCTTTATGGAGTTGATTCTTTTATTTAGAAAATAAACCCTTTCACTACCTCATGTCATAAAATGTATCTCAACCTCCAAGAAAAACACAGTACTGTTGTGAAGGCAAAAAGAGAAAATAAGAAAGGTCAGGTTTTTATTTTAGAAAATATTTGCATAGTAATTGAATCCTGACTGATTTAGAATGCATCACTCAGCTGCTCACCAGGTACCTGCAGCCAGAAACCTGTCTAGGAAAGCCAAATACAATGTCTTAGGGACTGAGACAGGGGGTGAAAAGCAGCAAGCTAACCGAACAGTTCCACAAACAATCAAGGTTATAATTTCAGTAAATGTCTACATCAATAATGACTAATAGAATGGAATACTAGAACATCAGATATCAACAACTGAGCATAAAAGGAAGTTCCTTTCAAGAGGGAGATTTGAAAGAGCTTTGAAAACAGTTGTTCAGTATTTAAATATGTTCTTTTTACTATTAAGAAATTTATTTACTTGAAAGGCAGAGTTAGAATGAGAGAGAAAGAGAGAGAGAGAGAGAGAGGTCTTCCATTCACTGGTTTACTCCCCCAAAGGGCCACAACGGCCTGAGCTGGACTGGTACGAAATCAGGAGCTTCTTCTGGGTCTCCCACATGGGTGCAGGGTCCCAAGCACTTGGCCCATCTTCCACTGCTTTCCCAGGCCATCAGCACAGAGAAGGATTGGAAGTGGAGCAGCTGAGACCCAAATCGGCATCCATATGTTATGCTAGCATTATAGTTGGCAGCTTTACCTGCCACACCAAAGACGGGTCCCATATGTTCATTCTTAACTCTGTGTAATTTCTACTTGGACTCAGGATAAATAACAATTTTTATAATGTTTGATTCAATTATGTTTTTGTATGAAAATGAGATGTGAAATTTTTAAAATGTAATTAAAGAATTCTTTATGCATACTTACTCTCAGATTTTGATAAGGAAGACCACTACATCATCCTTATAAACTGCCCGCTCTGCCCCTTCCTTACTCTCCTACTCCCAGGCAGTAAGTCTATGACAAGTGGTTTTTAAAATTAATGTAGAGAAAAGTACAACAAAAGGAATCCAAGAAATCCCCTGCTAAGTTTATTTTCGATGGACCAGAATCAGCTAGAGTATCAACTCAGTTGCTGTGCTTGCATTTTAAATGGGGATTTCTCACTCCTTTTGAGGACCTCAGCTTATTTCTCAATGAAGATTCTAGGTAAGCATAACCTAGCAGCAGGTTCTCTTAGATTAGGAGGGTACATGGAAGATGTCCCTGAACTGAGGTCCCCTAAGCTAGCAACAGGACAACCCACAAATGAAAGTAATAACGGCTGGAGTGGGAGTGTGGTGCTATGGTTAGGACACTGCTCAGAGACCCACGTCCCATAACGCAGTGCCTGCGTTCACACTGTGGCTGGTTCCTGATTCTAACTTCCTGCTAATGGGCACCCTGGGTGGCAGTGATAGTGGGTCCCTGCTACTCACACTGGAGACCTGGATTGAGTTACTGGCTCTTGGTTTCAGCTCGGCCCAGCCCCAGCTGTTGCAGGCATCAGGGAGTGAACCAGTAAATAGTGGCTCTCTCTGTCTGTGTATCTCTCTTTGTGTGGCTCCCTTCCTGTCTCTGTCTCTCTGCCTTTCAAAAGTGATGAGTTACTGTGATTCTGGTGGTGTATCTCTTATGAAAAGCTCACCTTGGCAGCCCAAGATGGCTGAACAGGGGAAAGGTGTGCTGATTCTGCCAAGGGGAAGATGGAAGAAAAGCAGAGGGAGTGCATTCGCAGGGGGGAGTTGGGGAGAAGTTTGCAGTGGAAATTCTACAGAAGGAAGAGGGATGCCGTGGGGCAGCATGGAACAGTGCACGTGCAGCAGTGAGCGGGGATGCCACACACGACTCCCGCAGCCAGGGGCTGGAGCAGACACCAGCTTCTGAGAACAAGGCCCCGGGGCTAAACGGCCAAGGCAGAGCACCCGCGGGCACCTGGCTCTGGGAGCATCTCTGCTCTCTCCGTGGGCAATGCGGGCTTGTGGGGCCAGTAGGGATCCTCTGCACCCTGTGACTGGGGTAGCCTTGCGCACTGTGACCGTGGAAATTCTGGGACTGCACGATAGGGTGTGCAGTGTAGCTGGGTGTCTGGTGTCAGAGGCTCGAACCCTCTGACTGCCTGGAGCAGGTCGGCGTGGATTCTGTGGTCACACGGAGTCTGCACAGACCCTTCCTGTGGTTCATGCATCAGCATGGGTGAGGGCGGCACCCACTGTGGGCTGACTGTGGGTATGGTCCACCAGGTGTGACCATACCCCCACCATGCCCACAACAGATGAGATCTACCACAGTGAAATTAAGCCAGAAATTAACAACTGAGAATCTCTAGAAAATATGTAAACACATGGAGACTGAACAGCATGATCCTCAATGACCAGTGGGTCACAGAAAACATCAAAAGGGAAATCAAAAAATTCCTGGAAACAAAAGAAGATGACAATACAACATAGCAAAACTTATGGTATACAGCAAAAACAGCGTCAAGCAGGAAGTTTATACCAGTTAGTGCCTACATAAAGACATCAAATAAATGAACTATCAAGGCATCCCAACGACCTTGAAAAGCAATAACTAAAACCAAAATTAGTAGGAGGAAAGAAATAATTAAAGTTAGAGAAGAAAACAATTTTGGAAAAACACAAAAGATCAGTGAAATTATGAGCTGTATTTTTTTTAAAATTGATACACGGTTGGCTCAACTAACCAAACAAAAGGGAGAAGTCCCACATTAATAAATGAAAAAGTACACACATGTGAGAACAATGAAACAACATAAATTATTACAAACAGCTATAAATGAACAAATTGGAAAACCTAGAAGAAATGGATAGATTCCTGGATACATCATATTAAGAAACTGAAGATTCAAAGTGTTATGATTATCTCAACAGATGCAAATAAAGTATTTGATAAAATACAACATCCTTTCATTATAAAAAAAAAACCCTCAGGTAAATTGGGTATAGAAGGAACACTTCTCAACACAATCAAGGCAATATATGACAAGCCCACAAGCAGCATCAGATTGAATGAGGCCTGAGTGGGGCTGGTCTGAAGTCAGGAACTTCCTCCAGGCTTCCCACGTAGGGAGAGGGGCCCAAGCTAGCAACAGGACAACCACAAATAAAAGTAATAAAGGCTGGAGTGGGAGTGTGATGCTATGGTTAAGACATTGCTCAGACACCCACATCCCATAATGCAGTGCCTGGGTTCACACTGTGGCTCCACTCCTGATTGTAACTTCCTGCTAAGACCAGGTGAAGCCACCACCATGCAGTGCCGACATCCCCCATGAGCACTGGCTCAAGTCCTGGCTGCTCCACTTCCAATCCTGCTCTCTGCTATAACCTGGGTAAGCAGTGGGAGATGGTGCAAGTCCTTGGGCTGCTAAACCCACATGGGAGATCCAAAAGAAGCTCCTTGCTTCAGATCAGCACAGCTCCAGCCACTGTGACCATTTGGGGTATGAACCAGTAGATGGAAGACCACTCCCACCACCGCCGCCTCTGCCTCTCTGTAACTCTGCCTTTCAAATAAATAAATAATTTAAAAAAACCACAAATTCAGAGGTAGTGCAATACCAGATTTCAAGACATACTACAGCGTAGTAATAATCAAAAGAGCCTGGCACTGGCACATAAATAGGCATGCAGACAAATGTAATAGAATACAAGCCCTGGAAATCAATTCACACATCTCTAACCAACTAATCTTTGACAAAGGAGCTAAAATGAAGCCCTGGAGAAAGAACAGTTTCTTAATAAAGAGTGTTGGGGAAACTGGAACTCCATGTGCAGAACTATGAAACAAGATCCCTACCTTACGCCTTACACAAAATCAATTCGAAATATGTCAAGGATCTAAATCTATGAACTGATTTCATAAATTTCTAGAGCAGAACATTGGGGAAATTCTGTAAGACGTGAGCATGGGCAATAACTTCTTGGAAAGGACCTGAGAAACACAGACAATCAAAGCAAATAAGCAGACTCACAGGATTACATCAAGCTAAGAATCTTCTGCTCTGCAAAGGAAACACTCAGCAAAGAGGCAAAAGGAGACAGAATGGGAGAAAATATTTGCAAACTATGCAATTGATAAAGAATTCATACCCAGAACCTACGAAGAGCTCAAGGAACTCAACAACAACAAAACAAACAATGCGGTTAAGAAACGGGCAAAGGATTTTAACAGACATTTTTTAAAAGAGGAAATTCAAATGGCCAACAGACACATCAAAAAATGCTCAGGATCACTAGCCATCAGGGAAATGCAAATCAAAACCACAACGGGGTTTTACCTCATCCCAGTTAGAATGGCTCTCAAAAAGAAATCATTAAACAATAAATGCTGGTGAGGGTGTGGGGATAAAAGGTTCCCTAATCTAGTGTTGGTGGGAGTGTAAACTAGTACAGCCACTGTGGAAGACAGTATGGAGATACTTCAGAAAGTTAAAAACAGATCTACCATACAACCCAGCCATCTCACTCCTGGGCATTTACCCAGATGAAATGAAAGCAGCACATAAAAGACTCATCTGTACTTCATTCTTTACTGCAGGTCAACTCCAAATAGCTAAGATATGCAATCACCCCAGATGTTCATCAACCGATGACTGGACAACTAAAATATAGTATCTATACACTATGGAATACTACATGCCCATAAAAAAGAATGAAATCCTGTTTTTTGTAACACAATCGATGCAAATAGAAACTATTATGCTCAGGAAATATGCCAGTTACAATATGACAAATAACAAACAGTTTCCCTGATCTCTTGTAACTAATAAAGTATAAAACAATAATATGTATGAGCAAAATTGACATTCTGAGATTCCATTACTGTTTACATCCTTGGTCTCTACCACTGAGGAACAGTTTTTTTTTTTCCCCTTGTATTAGCTGAATTCTTTACTTAGTAGGAGGTTAAACTTAAGATTATAAAATAGACTGAAAGTATGTCACAGTAAAAAAAGAATAAGAAAGGAAAGAGAAGTGAGGGTGGGAACACTGGCAGGAGGGGGCACAGAGTGGGAAGCATCACTACACCTATGAATCTGTAAATATGAAATACATGAAATCTGTTCACCTTATATAAATATAAGAGTGAAAAAAACTAAAAGCTAACCTTGACAATTCCACAACTCTGCCAAGTAGTAATGAATGCCGCCACCCACTGCACTACTTGGGGCTGATTTGGTTGATCAGTTATTTATGTTCTTCTTTAGTCTCATCAGAGAGCAGAAGTTAAGAGTGGAGGGGTCTCTGGAGGTGACTGAAATGGATGCACCTGAAGACCACAGTGCTGCCCACTCCGAGGAGTGTAGCTGCCAGCTGTCTTTCTATGTTCTGCCTCCCACCAAAAATACTTGCAGCTTTCCGGGGGGACTGGGAGAAGAGAGAGCAGCAGGGGAAGAAAGGACTCTACAAGATGAGCTTCCAAATCCACAGCTGGTTGAACAGACACTTTAGAAAGGACACACAACTGGCTAACAAACAGAGGTTTCACAGATGAGAGCTGAGAGTGACGGGAAACTTAGAAGCAAAAGTGAAAAATAATGGACACTATGAAGCATGGGTAAGTGTATGTCAATTCACACCCAGATGTTGGGAGAGTAAGTTATGACAATCTTTGAGCAGTACAACTTAATCTCACAGACTGTACTACAAACATACCAGTTAACTCAGCAACATTATTTCTAGGAAGTACCCCTACATGCACACTTAACCAAGTGCACAAAAAGCCACGTGTACACCAGAGTTTAACGTGGCAGTTTTGCTATGATTTAATAAAAAACTGAATTTACTAAAATGTCCATTCAAACAATGGAAGCCTGTTGCAATAAGGTAGATGTATAAGTGGTGGCACAGTCACACAGAAACACCATGTATTTAAATAGGAAATAACAGTGCAGAGTACTACACACACAGCGATGCCCCTGTTATAAAATGATGGAATGAGATTGTCAAGAAATAATTTAAAGCAAATTTCTCAAGGTGACTACCCTAGCTTGTATGATCACAGGGATCTGACATCACATTGTACACTTCCAGATTTACCTAACTTTTTAACATTTTATATTTATAATCTTCATAATGGTATAGTAGTTTAAAATTTGTGAGTGAAAATTCTTATTTCTATAATTTCTCACTCATCAAATGTGTGGTTTCAGACAATTATGATGATGAGTTTTAAATACCACTGAGCTGCTAAACAGTGATATGAATGTTCTGTGGCTACAGGAGACACATCTGTGATGACAAAGACGTCTGCAGGAGGCACCTCAGTGGCGCAGTTCACCGGGGACCAACGGGCACCCCGAGACCAACCATAAGCAATTACCCACAACTGCAGTTAGTTCTAATCTGAAACAAGTGCAGCGCATGTATTCTATGCTGTTACCTTCAGAAATTTTGATGTAGGTTCGTTGTCGGCTATTAATGTGACTTTTAGTCACTGCACTGCACTGATATACTTGGGAGCTGAGTTTCCTTATTATCAGGGGGAGAACATCCAAATTACTCATAATGTCTACAACAAGTTAAAGAAAATTTGCAGGAAATCTATCAAGAAAAACAATAAACCAGTGAAATAGCTGGGAGAGATGTTTGTGGAAATTTATTCTCACAATGATTTTAATACTGGTGTTCCCCATGTCAAGGTGCCATGATTTGTCATTCTCCTATCAACTGAATATTTTTAAAACCCTTGGAATATGAAACTTGAGTTCTCATTTCTTACATGTAAAACACATCAGATATTCCATGAAGTACATGCCTTGACCAATCCCTGTAACTAACAGCTCAATGAAGATTCGATCTTCCTAAGTGTCTTCTAATAACATTCTTACGTATTCTGAGAGTCAAGATATGAATTTACACTCAGGCTATGTAAACTAAACAGGACTTCAGCAGGGAACAGAAATTACACATCAAGTACACACATACCGAAAAGTAAACAGTACAAAGAGATGAACTTTACTGTAATTATTTCTAGAAAGAGAAAATTATCAGCATGTCTATTTCTCAAGGGGGGAAGAGAGGGAAGGAGTAAGGAGAGGTCAGGGCAAAGGGGCCATGGAGAGAGGGGACAGTTAGTTCTCTGAAGGCACTTAGCTCACTGGCCAGGCACAGGATAAGGGGTCAGCAAATGACCATGTATGGTACATCCGTACGTTGGAGTGAGTCCTCTATAAGGACACAAACAGTATGGTCAGAACCAAGAAAAACACATCAGGTATCATTAAGGCCATGGTAGGTTTGTTTGGAAGATCTACTGGAATCAAATCATTTTACCAGTGGACTTCAGAATACCGGAGTCATGTAAAGTACAGAAAACTGAAATCTAAACTATAAAGTGATTTGCCTGTCATTGCAACATAAGGACTGCCATGACGGAGACGATCTCCTTAATAAAACTTAATAAAAACTCACGATTCAACTGTGCTGCTCAGTACCTTTTTTTTATTTTTTATTTTTTTTTAATTTTTGACAGGCAGAGTGGACAGTGAGAGAGAGAGACAGAGAGAGAAAGGTCTTCCTTTGCCGTTGGTTCACCCTCCAATGGCCGCCGCTGCAGCCGGCGCACCGCGCTGATCCGATGGCAGGAGCCAGGATCCAGGTGCTTTTCCTGGTCTCCCATGGGGTGCAGGGCCCAAGCACCTGGGCCATCCTCCACTGCACTCCCTGGCCATAGCAGAGAGCTGGCCTGGAAGAGGGGCAACCGGGACAGAACCCGGCGCCCCGACCGGGACTAGAACCCGGTGTGCCGGCGCCGCAAGGTGGAGGATTAGCCTATTGAGCCACGGTGCCGGCGATGCTCAGTACCTTACAGCAAGTCCTTTTGAGCAGAAACACATAAAGTCATTTAAGAATAATTACTGCTAGCAATTTGGACTGTACATTAAGAGCTCTGTGTTGTGGAAAGAAACAGCCATCAAAGAAGGAAGTACTTTTCTCTGACAGGAGGAGAGAACTTCCACTTTGCTCATGGCCTTGTCTAGATACTAATGGAGACTGTGGATTCAAATGCCTTCCACAGCCTTGGCTGCTCATGGCAAGAGTCTTGGGTGGTCACTGACGTCATACATAAGAGTGTATGACAACAGGAGTCACTGTGCACTAACTTCCCATGCAGGACCTCTGTCCTCACTGAGTTGTCTTAGGAGAGTTAACTGTAAAACTTGCTCTCAAATAGTTTTGTTTTTAATATTGTGTGTATGTGATTGTGCTAATTCTTACAATCTTTACGTAGTATAGAGTTGGTCTTCTGTGTATAAAGTTAACCGAAAACAAATCTCAATGGAGAATAGGACTGGGAATGGGAGAGAGAGGAGGAGGTGCAGTGGAAGTGGGGGTGGGAAGGCAGGTATGGTGAGAACAATCACTATATTCCTAAAGTTGTACTTACGAAATTTGTACTTACTAAATAAAAGTTTTTTTTAAAAAAAGTTCTGTGTTTTAGTTATAAATACTATAAATAGTGGTAAATGATATATAAATGTAAAATTCTAATATATTTAAGATATATACACATTTATTAAATATTCCACATAAAATACTACAGAATATATACATATCTTTTTCATTATCTTTCGCAGATAATTTGATTCTATAGAAATTAACTGAATTCCAGTTAGAATGATTACGTGGTAAAATTTAACCTAAATCTTTAGACTACATTTGCAAATCAAAGATAGGTTTCTGGAGCTTGGCATTGTGGCAGAGTGGGTTAAGCAGCCCTGTGCAATGCCAGCAAACCACCCGGGCATCGGTTCCAGTCCTGGTTGCTCCACCTCTGATTCAGCTCCCTTCTATGGTGCCTGGGAAAGCAGTGGAAGGTGGCTCAAGTCTATGTGCCCCTGCACCCTTGTGAGAGACCCAAAGTGCTGGGCTCCTGGCTATGACCTGGCCTAGCCCCCACCCATGTGGCCGTTAGGAGAACAAACAAGCGAATATAAAATCTCTTCATCTCTGTCTCTCTGAAACTCTGCCTTTCAATTAACTAATTTTTTTTAAAAGATTTATTTATTTATTTAAAAGTCAGAGTTACACAGAGAGAGGAGAAGAAAGAGAGAGGTCTTCCATCCGATGGTTCACTCCCCAATCGGCTCCAACAGCCGGAGCTGTGCCAATCTGAAGCCAGGAGCTTCTTCCGGGTCTCCCACAGGGGTGCAGGGGCTCAAAGACTTGGGCCATCTTCCACTGCATTCCCAGGCCACAGCAAAGAGCTGGATGGGAAGTGGAACAGCCGGGTCTTGAACTGGTGCCCATATGGGATGCCAGTGCTTCACGCCAGTGCATTAATCCACTGCACCACAGTGCCGGCCCCAAATAATTTTTTTTTTGACAGGCAGAGTAGACAGTGAGAGAGAGAGAGTCAGAGAAAAAGGTCTTCCTTTGCCGTTGGTTCACCCTCCAATGGCCGCCGTGGCTGGCGCACCACGCTGATCCAATGGCAGGAGCCAGGTACTTATCCTGGTCTCCCATGGGGTGCAGGGCCCAAGCACTTGGGCCATCCTCCACTGCACTCCCTAGCCACAGCAGAGAGCTGGCCTGGAAGAGGGGCAACCGGGACAGAATCCGGCGCCCCGACCGGGACTAGAACCCGGTATGCCGGCGCCGCAAGGCTGAGGATTAGCCTACTGAGCCGCGGCGCTGGCCCAAATAAATATTTTTTTAAAATGGGTTCTTATAAAATTCTCAAAGTCAGATTTGAACAAAGGGTGCTTCCTAAGCTGGGGTTCTGCTTACACACTGACTTGTAACAGAAAAGGTATTGGCATTCCCGCCAGCACAGGCAGCACTGGGAGGAGGAAGCGTTCAAGCCGAGAGCAGGAACCTCGAGGTCGACAGCAGTGGAGACATATGACGACATGATTCGTTAAGATCACCACCGTTCCTGCACTGCAGAAGCCCACACACCCGGGTTAACACAAAGGATTTCCAAAAGAGGAACATGATCAACTCACAGTGATTTCAGGGGTAACACAGTCAAGTGACTTACTTATAGACTCAATAAACTACAACTCGATCCATACTTCTGACCAAATGCACAGAAAATTTCTTAATAGACGCATGCCTCTCACATGCTCACAAGGGACAAGAAAGAACAAATTGTAAAGGGCGTTCTTAGCCTTTCAGACTTGGTTGCTCTGACAGGCAAACCACAGCCTCATCATGGAGCCTCTCCCTTCAGCATACAAAGCATGTGCCTGGGGTTATCCATAGTCCTCCTTTCCTTTTCTTCAACTGTCTCCTACGGCTACTAAGCCTTTGTCACAAGAAAAAAAAAGATCTATTTGTATCACAAAATCAACTCTTGATTTCCCCATCTTCTAAAGATTAAAAATATGCAGATGTTGGAAGATGAAGGAGAGTTGGCAAACTCCTTTTTCTGGTTAGTACTTCTCTAACTTTATTGATGCCACCTGAGGCTTCAGAGTGGGGTTCAAGATACCCACACAGGAAGGGGTGTCCAAAAAGCATATGAAGATGTGTATTATGAACAAAACGGTGCATGGACTCCCAAGGCATCTTGCACCCAAGTAAGCTTATCTTTTCCTTTCATTTGCCCACAAACCATCGAAAGCCCTCCCTTGCCCAAGGACTTCCTGTTTAGGCAGGTACTGGTATTTGTTCCTTTGTTTCATCTCATTAGAGCGAGAAAGGCCAAGCTGTGTCCTCTGTGACACTGGCCTGGTCTCCTGGCCCCTCCTTCCTGGTGCTCTCCTCAGCCTGATGGTGATGCCTCAGGGAGGCGGCTGGGAAACCATCCGCTGAACTGTCATTTGGAAGTGGTTTACCTGGGTAATGCCTCCAACTATCACTCCCCGTCAACTCCCCCCACACACTCCACCTTCCTCTCAATGTTTCTGTGTGTGGTAAATACAGGGGAAAGTGGATGTTTGATCCTGTGGAACAAGGAACCCTATTCTCCGTCTCCACCTGTGCTTACTTAGGTTAACACAGGACCAACCAGATTAAAAACAGAAACAAAACTGGGAAGATCTCCCTGTTGGCCTGAGTGCAAGAATGCACAATGCATTACCGGCACAGGATAGGTCCTGGAAGGTGCTGAGAATGGCCACAGTGTCTGTTCCTGAAATGCATTCCTGCCCAGAAGCCTGGGGGACAGCAAGTGACTGTTCCCCCCACTCCTGCAGGTCACCCTGTGATATGCTGCATTCCGTTCACATTCTACAGTCAGCACCCACATTCTATTAGGCCCTCCAGACTTCACCCCCTTTAAAGATAACACAAGGTTCTGCAGGTTGGGCAAATAAAAACACTCAAGAAAGTATACATAACAGCTCCACCTATGACCATTAATGATACAACGAAGTCCCTTTTCTTGGTTAGAGATACAGCTTGTCCCCCAAATGACAGCAGTGGGATGTACACAGTCTAAAACAGAAGAGCGAGAGGTGCAGCATTGCGAGCTCAGCTCAGTGGCTGGGCTCCGCGTGGGAGCACATGCCACACATCATCAGGAACGCCTAAGCAACGAACAATCTCACAGCATTACTTACCCTCCCTTGATGTAGTCAAGGAAAGAAACTTCCGTTTCTACCAAGGAGAGTAACGTTACCTGGAAAAGAAACCCAGAATTAGCTCTAGCAGAACTAACTATAACCCCGAAGGACATTTTTCCCCTAAAGGACACAGAGAAAACCCTACTTCCTAGCGTTTGGAAAAAGCACTAAATACATGATAGTTTATTAAAATCTGCTAGGACTGACTGCTCTTACGTTGAAAATTAGCAGAAGGGACTGGACCAGAAAAGAAGAAAAAATTAACTCCTTTCTATGACCAGTTTTCTCGCTTTGAAGAACAGCTTGAAAATTGTCTAAGAGGACACTGTGCTCCTTCTGATTTTAGATCAAAGGGGAGATGAAAGGGCGCTGGAAAATGGTTCAAACTGAAAACCCAGAGTCAGTGAGCCACCCTGCAGAGGGAGGGGCCCGGCGCTTCTGACTCGGCTCTGTGCACGATCATCTACCCTGCGGGTGTCCTGCCTCTCGGGAATCCTTACACAGGAATGCAGAGAAAACTCAGATTTTGCCTCTCCAAAGGAAAGTTAATCTCAGGGGGAAAATTTCAGTATTTTTTTACTCAATAAGAAGATTTCTTTTTTTTTAACACAATTTTCAGATACATTCATCTTTGCACCCTACTGCACTGATTTAGCACAGCATCCATTCCCACAGTTGTGACGTTTAATGCATTATCAACGAGCACCTTCACACCCCGTAAAATAAATCTACTTAGCAGTTAAGGGTGACATTAAGGGTATAGTCTTTCTACCGTTTTTTAAAAAATTTTATTTGACAGATAGAGTTAGACAGTTAGAGAGAGAGAGACAGAGAAAAAGGTCTTCCTTCCATTGTTCACCCCCCACCACAATGGCAGCAACAGCCGGAGCTACGCCGATCTGAAGCCAGGAGTCAGGCGCTTCTTCCTTGTCTCCCATGCGGGTGCAGGGCCCAAGCACTTGGCCCATCCTCCACTGCCCTCCCAGGCCACAGCAGAGAGCTGGACTGGAAGAGGAGCAACCGGAACTAGAACCTGGTGCCCATATGGGATGCCGGCACCACAGGCAGAGGATTAACCAAGTGAGCCACGGCGCCGGCTCCAGGTCTTTCTAAATATGACTTGAACTTTTCCATGTCTGCCTGATTCTCTGTACTCTGACTCCACTGAAGAACACATGAGCTTCCCTCCAGGAACTCAGCCCACAGGAGGACCTGCAGGAAGCCAGGCCACCAGCCCCAGCGGGTGTGCTCCCCGTGATCACTCCCTAGGCAGGCGACTCCTGTGTCATGTTCACAGTGCAATCCTACGTGAAACAAAGCCCCAGTCTTACTTGTTTCCAGCCTGATTTAAAATGTCCACTTGGGCTTTATTCATTAATTTTAATGTTTAATGGGTAACACAAAAATTGACTTACTGTTCCAGAATTCGTACACTTTTTCTTTTTTCCTTTCTTTTTGGGATTCACCACCTAAAAAAACAGATGAAACAATTCAAACCCGTTAGGTAATTTTGAAGACGGTAGTTTAATCGGCTGCCTTGGTGTCTGGTGCAGGTATTGCTTTACAAATGCTTTGAGGACTCCTGGCCAGTTATCTGGGCACTGCTTCTCTGCACACTTGCTGGGGAGACTTGGGAAAGAGAGCTTCGTTTGTCAGAGGTACTCTTCTCACTCACCTGATGCACTGAGCATCTTTTACCATCTGCTTCTTGGGAACAGGTTACTAACATCCAAGGTCCACAATAATTATTATTACTTTCTAGAAAATTTAAAGTGATGCATATCTAAGAAATGTAGCTTGTTAGAATTAAATACCCTAACACAACAGATCACCCAACGTGTGAATATCTAAGAGGTTTACCAACCTATCAATTGCTTCATAATGTTAGTAATTTCCACGGAATGCCCATACTACCTAGTAGTCTATTTTATCGACACAAGACTGATTTTTTTGACCATTGGTTTCATGAGAAGTATCAACGCAGTATCAATGCACTCCTACATTTGAACAAACTGAAGGCACCAAGGAACAAGAAAGAAGAGTGCCACCTGTCAATCTCACAGGATCATTAAAATACAGTAGTGCCTTAAGAGGCTCTGCCAGCTCTTCTCAACCCACAGCATGGGGACAGCATTTGACTGGGAAAGAAAGATGAAAGACTTTATGAGTAAGTACTATTTGAGCCAGAATTTATTAACATAAACCAGGGTTCCAATAAAAATGAAATGAACAAAGACAGCAGTCTAGAAAGGGTTTGACTGAAACAGAGGTCACAGACAAACAGATTCAAAATGAGTCTGAAAAAGTGAGCGGGAGCCATGTTGAGGAGATCCTAAATATCAGAGCGCAGGGTTGGGACGCTCTTCAACTGAGGTTTCAACCAGAGCACAGTCTACTCAGTCGACAGCACAGAGATCCACGTAGAGAAACTGGAGACAACAGTCAGGATTCTATTTCTAACCACCTATGAAGAGGTAACGAGGCACTGGATAAAGCAGTGCCAGGAAGCCTGGCTCCCCAGGAGAACTCAGAAAACAGATTAAACTGGATTAGGACCACTACTACAGAGGGCCTATGTCAGCTATACTTCATATGTCTGCCTCTCCCATTACACACTGACATTTTCTAGTCATCTTTGTATCCCCAGAGGGATACACAAAATATGGGCTATGGAAAACATTTAGTAATTTTTACAAGTGTACAAATTAGTGTGTGGAATACTTAGTGCAGTAAGAAGGTGGGAGGTAAAGGAGACTCCTTCACTTTTAACTTAAAAGAGGCCAATTTTAATGTCAACTCAGCAGAGAAAGGTTATTATTCTTGATGAAACACTAATAATAATATTTTCCTTTGACTTCCACAAGTATTAAATTATAGGAATATAGCAATACCACAGCTCAAGGATGAACAGTGCTAAACTATGCCAGGTGTCCCAACACATGCTTGCTGATCAACTAGTGGAGCGCTTTAAGGCAGAAGTAACTACTGTGGACTTGCTTTAATAAATGGATTTTTTAAAGATTTATGTATTTCAAAGGCAGAGACATCCAAAGTGAGGAAGAGACGGAAAAAGAAGAGATCTATTCACTAGTTCGTTCCCTAAGCCAGGAGCCAGGAACTCCATCCTGGTCTCCCATATGGGAAGTGGGCCCAAGTATTTGAGCCATCCTCTACTGCATTCCAGGCCCATTAGCAGGGAAGTGGATCAGAAGATCAGCAGGGACTTCACTGGCATTCCAAATAAGGGTGCCAGAGGTGTCACAAGCAGCAGCTCAATCCAGTGCCACACTGCAGGCCCCAGCATGATTTCTTATTGACTGTGCATGGCCTTGTCACTCCCTCTAGTTTGCATGTGAATGACAGCGAAGGCACTCTGCAGATCACAGGCCACTGTGCAGTGCCACTGATCACAACTGAAGCACATTCTCTTTTCTTATTAGGGAAGTTTTGGTGGGCAAGTTGGTAGGAAGACAAAATATAAAAGATGAAGCTTAAAAATTAACATATCCATACTTAATTTTTAAAGTTTCCCATGCAAAAATTCAAAATCACTCCAGATTTAAAAGGCCTTGGGACTTGAAGAGAAATAATATCATTTAGTCTAAGAAACAAGTTGGCTAAAGGAATTTAAATATTCTTAAAATCATATATTGTTGCTAAGTTAACCTGTGGCACTTATCCTTATCCTTTGCAAAATCCATTTTTTAAGACATAGAGTTACTGGAAGTGATTAAAATAAAATGCTTCTCACCTCGTATACATTGAATTGGGACTGCCCTCTAGAAAGTTCCCGGTAGCTTGTTGTGAATTCTCCAATGATATCGTGACTAAAAGGAAAAAAGTATACATTAAGTCTAGTGATCGTGGAAAAAGCTTGCTATTATTATGCATGTAATAATTAGTAACTCTAAGAGATGGATATATCATTGTCCTCTAATTCAAAATCATGTATATACAAGTCTTATTTTTATTAATATTCAGATGTGTAGTCCACCAAAATTCATTTTTACATAGGTATATTAGTATTAAGATCTGCAATCTCAAAAATATTATTTGTTATTAAAATAATTATTTAATAGGATGAAAATTGGAGACACTCCAATTCCTTCATCAATGAAGTAATCAAAAATATACAGAAATCTTCCAACGTTCCTATGGCTGCGGGTAACAAGACACCACTACAAAAAGAAATGACATGCTAGCGTGTCTAACAGTCACCAATCTGCTCTTTAATGACAGCAATTAGCAAGTATTTTGCTAGCACCAACCTGGTAATTCTAAACGTCATCACTACTTCTCGGGGGGCCTTCTCAGTTTAGTGAGGAGGGGAAAGAAATGAGTAACATGGGTGAGTTCTCACGAGGCTGACCCACGCTTGCACAAAATAAACGTTCAGCACTCAGCCGCAGGGAGAGGACTTCTATTCTACTCCTCTGGAGTCAACGTAATGCCCAACACTATGCTGAGTACACAATGCTCTCTCCCTTTCTCTCTCTCTCTCCGCGAGGCTGGCAGGGTGGAAGAGGGCGCCCCGCCACCCCCAGCACCCCGCCCCACCACGACCCCCTCTACAGCTCGGCTGAGCCGCCTCGCCAAGAGCGAGTCTTGCAACCCGGGGCATTTTCTGGGAGACGCCCAGTCTGAGGGCTGCTGGTACTGACGGGGAGGGACCGGCGTCCGGGACGGCCGGGTGAGCGGGTCCTGGCGGGGTGGGGGGCAGGGCCGCGAGGCTGGCAGGGTGGAAGCGGGCGCTCAGCGTAGCACCACCTCGAGGGGACAGGGAGGGCCGGCCCGGATGGCTAGGGACGCTGGAAGTCTCGCAAGAGTACGAGCTGGGCCCCAGGGGCGCCTCCTGGCAGGGCATCCCGCTGCCCAGCGGAGGCCTGGCGACCAGGATGCCGGACCCGTCCCGTGAGCTGGCCCCGCTGCCCGGCCCAGGCGCGACGCCAACAGATGCTGCGGGGCTGGAGGCGGGGGACCCTCAGCCGGTAGCGGCCCCCGCGGTCCGCACCAGCCTCGACAGCCGCCGCCGTCACCACCCCGGCGCTCGCCGCTCGCGGGGCCTTACCGAGGCACTGCCCCACCGGGGTGCTGAACGGATTCCCCAGGAGGAACTCCATCTTGCACGGAAAGCGCGGCGGCGGACGGGGCGTCCAGTCTGCCCGCCCGGGTCTCCGCCGTCCCCAGCCGCGGTCCCGACCTGACTTGACACTCGCCCCCGCCCCACCCTCAGGAACGCCGAGCCCCGGGCCCTTGGCCACGCCCCCTTGCCGCGTCTCCATTGGGCAACGCCTACACAGCCCTCATCCGATTGGCCTTCGCCTCTACCTCAGAGAAGCTCCCACCCACCCCGCGGCGTCCGATTGGCCGGAGAGCGAGCTAGATCGCTGGAGTCCCCGTCAGGCGTAGCGGCTCCTCCCCTGGCCCGCCTCCGAAAGCGAGGCTTTGCGTGTTGATTCGCCCATATGTCGGTCAAGCTAGAGAATCCTTA
The DNA here is from genome assembly GCF_964237555.1 of Oryctolagus cuniculus. NCBI lineage: Eukaryota > Metazoa > Chordata > Mammalia > Lagomorpha > Leporidae > Oryctolagus > Oryctolagus cuniculus. The sequence continues at coordinate 403,710 of NW_027208203.1, read as the reverse complement.
GTATTATTGGATAAAGGACGAGTCAATCTCAAACCGCGGCAAGGAGAGGCGGTGCATCCACGAATATCCCCGCCCACAAAAAGTGCTGATTGGATAAACGTTTGTTTGCTCTAAGCCTGGTTGGTGTGGTAGGATTTCCCCGCCCCGAGAACTGATCACGTGATGCGTCCACTTTCACCCAGGATGTCTAGGTCTTAGCTTCCCCTTAGCGACCGAGCGGTGGCGTTTAGTTCCCTAGCAACCGGAGGACGCTGTTGCTACGCGGACCCAGCCTGGAAGCCTGCGCCTGAGAGGAGACGCGACGAGACCCGGGGCTGACAGCGGGGAGAGAGGTCGGTCCACTAGTGTGCTCTCGAGATAACCTCAAAAGCCCAGGTCTCCCGCGTGGGCGGTGGGGCCGCGAGCACTTGAGCCGGCACCCGCCCCTTCCCAGGTGTGCATTGTTGGCAGGAAGCGGGAGCCAGGAGCTCCCGGGACTCGAACCCCGGCACCCCAGCACGAGAGATTTTGTGGGTGCCCAGCGGTGTCCTAAGGGCTGCCGAATCCCACGCCCACGCTTGGGCCCCTGCCACCCACGTAGGAGGCCCGGATGGAGTCCAGACTCCTGGCTTTGGCCTGGCCCAGCGCTGGCTGTTGTGGCCATTTGGGAAGTGAACCAGTAGATGAAGGATCTCTCTTTCGCTCTCGCTCTCGCTCTCTCTCGCTCTGTAACTGTGCCTCTCAAATAAATAAATCTTAAAAAAAAAAACAGGGGAGACCTCAGCAGTGCCTGTCTTGCAGGGAACATGAGCCGGCTGCACAGGGCACCCCGCCCCCACAGCGCCCCGCCAGCCCCAGCACCCCGCCCCACCACGACACCCTCTACAGCTCAGCTGAGTCGCCTCGCCAACGAGCGAGTCTTGCAACCCGGGGCATTTTCTGGGGAGACGCCCAGTCTGAGGGCTGCTGGTACTGACCGGGAGGGACAGGCGCCCGGAACGGCCGGGTGAGCGGGTCCTGGCGGGGTGGGGGGCACACAGCCGCGAGGCTGGCAGGGTGGAAGCGGGCGCTCAGCGTAGCACCACCTCGAGGGGACAGGGAGGGCCGGCCCGGATGGCTAGGGACGCTGGAAGTCTCGCAAGAGTACGAGCTGGGCCTCAGGGGCGCCTCCTGACAGGGCATCCCGCTGCCCAGTGGAGGCCTGGCGACCAGGATGCCGGACCCGTCCCGTGAGCTGGCCCCGCTGCCCGGCCCAGGCGCGACGCCAACAGATGCTGCTGGGCTGGAGGCGGGGGACCCTTATCCCATGTGGGTTCAGGAGCCCAAGGACTGGGGTCATCTTCCACTGCTTTCCCAGGCCATTAGCAGGAAGCTGAATTGGAAATGGAGCAGCCAGGAATCTAACCAAAATCTGAATGGGACCTTTATATCTTTTTGTCATAGCTCTTTTTACCATCCAATTCACAACATAATGCCAAGATTAGATCAATCACTGGCTTGTGCCAGTTGACTTAGTATATGTCTTTACCAGGGGTTCCCAGGGGGAAGTGTGTCCTTTGTTTTATGTACAAAGATTACAGAATGATTGGAATACACATCAAAATATTGAATCTTCATAAATACAGACTGTTTCTACAAATGTGTTGGTGAATCTCGGCCATTTTTCTTGTTTATATAAACTAATACAATTGGATTGTGGAGACATGGAGAGAATTAGATTTTTTTTCAAGTGACTGTAGTAACCCTCTTTACTCATTTTATTGAGTTGATAATTTAAAAATACCTTTACCTTTCATAGACTGTGTATCTGTAAGTAACTTCAGAAGAGAAAGGTTGTCTAAAGTTTTGTTTAACATTGATTCATCCATGTAAGGAATAGATTTTGACTTGTTATCAGTATGTCTGTGATTTTACATGTCATCTCTGTAAGATCTCATAAGAGTAGAATATGCTTTAGATTTACCAGTTTCCTACTAAACAAGTTTTCAGTTTGATAAGGTTTTTGTATTGTTTCTAAATATAGCATTTTTTACTAAAGGGGTCAGACATTTTAAAGTTACGTATTTTAAATATACTAATTATACATAAAGCATTTTAATCATATGTTAATTGCTCATCCTCCTAAAAAGCAAGGTGAGAGACTGGCATTGTGGTGTAGCAGGTGGAGCCGCTGTCTGTGATGCCAGCATCCCATAAGGGTGCAGGTTCTTGTTCTGCCTTCTTCATTTACAATCCAGCTCCTTGCTGATGGCCTGGGGAAAAGCCAATGTTTGAGCCCCTGTACCCACAAGGGAGACTCAGAAAAAGCTCCTAGCTTCTTCCTGGGACAGCCCTGGCTATTACAGCCACCTGGGGAGTGAATTAGCAGGTGAAAGATCCTATCCATGTCTCCCTCTCTCTATTTAACTCTAATTTGACAAATAAACAAATGAAAATTCTTAAAGAAAAAGTCAAGGTGAATATACTAATTTCGACACCGAGTCCGTTTTTTTATTTATTTATTTTTAACTTTGATTTAATGAATATAAATTTCCAAAGGACGACTTATGGATACAATGGCTTCCCCCCCATACCGTCCCTCCCACCCACAACCCTCCCCTTTCCCACTCCCTCTCCCCTTCCATTCACATCAAGATTCATTTTCAATTATCTTAATATACAGAAGATCAGCTTAGTATACATTAAGTAAGGATTTCAACAGTTTGCTACCACACAGAAACATAAAGTGAAAAATAATAGATGATTATTTTTAAATGATGATGCAATCAGATCAGACCTATTGTCATGTTTAATCCCAGTGAGAGTCAGTTGGGAATTGATAATTTCTTTTTTTTTTTTTAAAGAAGATCAGTTTAGTATGCATTAAGTAAAGATTTCAACAGTTTGCACCCCCATAGAAACACAAAGTGAAATATATTGTTTGAGTACTCGTTATAGCATTAAATCTCAATGCACAGCACATTAAGGACAGAGATCCTACATGAGGAGTAAGTGCACAGTGACTCCTGTTGTTGACTTTACCAATTGACACTCTTGTTTATGGCCTCAGTAATCTCCCCATGCTCCAGTCATGAGTTTCCAAGGCTATGGAAGCCCCTTGAGTTCTCCGACTCTTATCTTGTTTAGACAAGGTCATAGTCAAAGTGGAGGTTCTCTCCTCCCTTCAGAGATAGGTACCTCCTTCTTTGAACACCTGTTCTTTCCACTGGGATCTCACTCACAGAGATCTTTTGCCAGAGTGTCTTGGCTTTCCATGCCTGAAATACTCTCATGGGCTTTTCAGCCAGATCCAAATGCCTTTAGGGCTGATTCTGAGGCCAGAGTGCTGTTTAGGACATCCGCCATTCTATGAGTCTGCTGAGTATCTCACTTCCCATGTTGGATCACTCTCCCCTTTATTTATTCTATCGGTTAGTGTTAGCAGGTACTAGACTTGTTTATGTGCTCCCTTTGACTCTTAGTCCTTTCATTATGATCAATTGTGAACTGAAATTGATCACTTGGAATAGTGAGATGGCATTGGTACATGCCACCTTGATGGGATTGAATTGGAATACCCTGGTATGTTTCTAATTCTACCATTTGGGGCAAGTCAGCTTGAGCATGTCCCAAATTGTACATCTCTTCCCTCTCTTATTCCCACTCTTATGTTTAACAGGGATCACATTTCAGTTAAATTTCAACACTTAAGAATAACTGTGTATTAATTACAGAATTAAACCAGTCATATTAAGTAGAACAGACAAAAAGACTACTAAGAGGGATAAGGTATTAAGTTGTTCATTAACAGTCAGGGCTATGCTGATCAAGTCACCGTTTCCCATAGTGTCCATTTCACTTCAACAGGTTTCCTTTTTGGTGTTCAGTCAGTTGTCACCCATCAGGGAGAACATATGGTATTTGTCCATTTGGGACTGGCTTATTTCACTCAGCATGATGTGTTCCAGATTCCTCCATTTTGTTGCAAAAGACTGAATTTCGTTGTTTCTTACTGCGGTATAGTATTCTAAAGAGTACATATCCCATAATTTCTTTATCCAGTCTACCGTTGATGGGCATTTAGGTTGGTTCCAGGTCTTAGCTATTGTGAATTGAGCTGCAATAAACATTAGGGTGCAGACCACTTTTTTGTTTGCCAATTTAAATTCCTTTGGGTAAATTCCAAGGAGTAGGATGGCTGGGTCGAACGGTAGGGTTATCTTCAGGTTTCTGAGGAATCTTCAGACTGACTTACATAGTGGCTTGACCAGTTTGCATTCCCACCAACAGAGGGTTAGTGTCCCTTTTTCCCCACATCCTCACCAGCATCTATGTGAGCCATTCTAACCGGGGTGAGGTGAAAACTCATTTGGGTTTTGATTTGCATTTCCCTGATTGCTAATGACCTTGGACATTTTTTCATATGCCTGTTGGCCATTTGGATTTCCTCTTTTGAATAATGTCTATTGAGGTCCTTGGCCCATCTCTTAAGTGGGTTGTTGGTTTTGTTTTTGTGGAGTTTCTTGATCTCTTTGTAGATTCTGGTTATTAACCCTTTATCTGTTGCATAGTTTGCAAATATTTTTTCCCATTCTGTCGGTTGTCCATTCACTCTCCTGACTTTTTCTTTTGCAGTACAGAAACTTCTCAATTTGATGCAATCCCAATAGTTGATTTTGGCTTTGACTGCCTGTGCCTCCCGGGTCTTTTCCAGAAATTCTTTGCCTGTGCCAATATCTTGAAGGGTTTCTCCAATGTTCTCTAGTAACTTGATGGTGTCAGGTCGTAGATTTAGGTCTTTAATCCACGTTGACTGGATTTTTGTGTAAGGTGTAAGGTAGGGGTCTTGCTTCATGCTTCTGCACGTGGAAATCCAGTTTTCCCAGCACCATTTATTGAATAGACTGTCCTTGCTCCAGGAATTGGTTTTAGATCCTTGATCAAATATAAGTTGGCTGTAGATGTTTGGGTTGATTTCTGGTGTTTCAATTCTGTTCCATTGGTCTATCCATCTGTTTCTGTACCAGTACCATGCTGTTTTGATTACAACTGCCCTGTAGTATGTCCTGAAATCTGGTATTGTGATGCCTCCAGCTTTGTTTTTGTTGTACAAGATTGCTTTAGCTATTCGAGGTCTCTTGTGCCTCCATATGAATTTCAGCACCATTTTTTCCAGATCTGAGAAGAAGGTCTTCGGTATCTTGATTGGTATTGCATTGAATCTATAAATTGCTTTTGGGAGAATGGACATTTTGATGATATTGATTCTTCCAATCCATGAGCATGGAAGATTTTTCCATTTCTTGGTATCCTCTTCTATTTCTTTCTTTAAGGTTTTGTAATTTTCATCGTAGAGATCTTTAACGTCCTTGGTTAAGTTTATTCCAAGGTATTTGATTGTTTTTGTAGCTATTGTGAATGGGATTGATCTTAGAAGTTCTTCCTCAGCCATGGCATTGTCTGTGTATACAAAGGCTGTTGATTTTTGTGCATTGATTTTAAACCCTGCTACTTTGCCAAACTCTTCTATGAGTTCCAGTAGTCTCTTAATAGAGTTCTTTGGGTCCCCTAAATAAAGAATCATATCATCTGCACAGAGGGATAGTTTGAGTTCTTCCTTCCCAATTTGTATCCCTTTAATTTCTTTTTCTTGCCTAATAGCTCTGGCTAGAACCTCCAGAACTATATTGAATAGCAGTGGTGAGAGTGGACATCCCTGTCTGGTCCCAGATCTCAGTGGAAATGCTTCCAACTTTTCCCCATTCAATAGGATGTTGGCTGTGGGTTTTTCATAGATTGCTTTGATTGTATTGAGGAATGTTCCTTCCAAACCCAGTTTGCTTAGAGTTTTCATCATGAACGGGTGTTGTATTTTATCAAATGTTTTCTCGGCATCTATTGAGATAATCATATGGTTTTTCTTCTGCAGTCTGTTAATGTGGTGTATCACATTGATTGTCTTGCACACATTAAACCATCCCTGCGTACCAGGGATAAATCCCACTTGGTCTGGGTGGATGATCTTTCTGATGTGTTGTTGCATTCTATTGGCAAGAATTTTAATGAGGATTTTTGCATCTATGTTCATCAGGGATATTGGTCTGTAATTTTCTTTCAGTGCTGCATCTTTTTCCGGCTTAGGAGTTAAGGTGATGCTGGCTTCATAGAAAGAATTTGGGAGGATTCCCTCTTCTTCGATTGTTCTGAATAGTTTGAGAAGAATTTTAGTTAGTTCTTCTTTAAATGTCTGGTAGAATTCAGCAGTGAATCCATCTGGTCCTGGGCTTTTCTTCGTTGGGAGGGCCTTTATTACTGTTTCAATTTCTGTCTCAGTTATGGGTCTGTTTAGGTTTTCAATGTCTTACTGGTTCAATTTAGGTAGGTTGCATGTGTCCAGGAATCTATCCATTTCTGATAGGTTTCCCTGTTTGCTGGCATACAAGTCCTTGTAGTAATTTCTAATGATTCTTTTTATTTCTGTGGTGTCTGTTGTTACATTTCCTTTTTCATCTCTGATTTTATTGATTTGGGTCTTTTCTCTTCTTTTTTTAGTTAGTTGGGCCAATGGGGTGTCAATTTTGTTTATTTTTTCAAAAAACCAGCTCCTCGTTTGGTTGATTTTTTTGTAATGTTTTTCTTGATTCAATCCTGTTGATTTCTTCTCTGATTTTAATTATTTATCTTCTCCTACTAGATTTGGGTCTGGTTTGCTGTAGGTTTTCTAGATCCTTGAGGTGAATTGAAAGCTTATCTATTTGGTGCCTTTCCAATTTCTTGATGTAGGCACCTATTGATATAAACTTTCCTCTTAACACTGCTTTTGCTGCATCCCATAAGTTTTGGTATGTTGTGCTGTTATCCTCATTTACTGCCAGAAAATTTTTGATTTCTCTTTTAATTTCTTCTATGACCCATTGTTCATTCAGGAGCATGTTGTTCAATCTCCATGTGTTTGCGTATGCTCTAGGGATTCCTGAGTTGCTAATTTCCAACTTCATTCCTTTATGGTCTGAGAAGCTGCATGGTATGATTCTAATTCTTTTGAATTTGCTGAGACTTACTTTATGGCCTAGTATGTGGTCAATCCTAGAGAAGGTTCCATGTACTGCTGAGAAGAATGTAAAATCTTTAGCTGTAGGATTGAAAGTTCTGTATATATCTGTTAGATCCATTTGGGCTATAGTGTCGTTTAAATCTACTGTATCCTTGTTGATCTTCTGTCCTATTGATCTGTCTATTTCTGAGAGTGGAGAATTGAAATCCCCCAGTACTATTGTATTGGGGTCTAAGTCTCCCTTTAAGTCTGTAAATAAATCTTTTAGATAAACTGGTGCCCTGTAGTTAGGTGCATATACATTGATAATTGTTACGTCTTCCTGTTGTATTGATCCCTTATTCATTATATAGTGCCCCTCTTTGTCTCTCTTAACAGTTTTTGTGGTAAAGTTTATGTTGTCCGATATTAAGATGGCTACGCCTGCTCTTTTTTCATTTCTGTTGGCATGGTATATCTTTTTCCAGCCTTTCACTTTCAGTCTGTATGGATCTTTGTTGGAAAGATGTGTTTCTTGAAAGCAGCAAATAGATGGGTTTTGTTCCTTAACCCAATCAGCCAATTGGTGTCTTTTAACTGGACAGTTTAGGCCATTAACGTTCAATGTGACTAATGATAAGTGGTAACTTTGCCCTGCCATTTGCCCAAGATAAGTTCTAATATATGCTTTGAATTCCCTGTGATCTTTTGCTGTGAGCTTTCCTTCCTTGGTTTCCTTCCTTTACCTTCTTTCATATTGATGACTGTGTTTCTGTGTTTCTGTGTGTAACACATCTTTAAGCATCTTTTGCAGGGCTGGACGAGTGGCAACAAATTCTTTCAATTTCTGTTTGCTATGAAAAGTCTTTATTTCACCTTCATTCACAAATGATAGCTTTGCAGGATATAATATTCTGGGCTGGCAGTTGTTCTCTCTTAGTACCTGGGCTATATCTCGCCATTCCCTCCTAGCTTGTAGAGTTTCTGATGAGAAGTCAGCTGTGAGTCTGATTGGAGATCCTCTGAGAGTAATCTGACGTTTCTCTCTTGCACATTTTAGGATCTTTTCTTTATGTTTCACTGTGGAGAGTTTAATTACAACATGTCGTGGTGAGGATCTCTTTTGGTCGTGTTTATTAGGTGTTCTGTGAGCTTCCTGTACTAGGATTTCTCTGTCCTTCTCCAAACCTGGGAAATTTTCTGCTAATATCTCACTAAAAAGGCCTTCTAATCCTTTCTCCCTCTCCATGCCTTCAGGAACTCCTAGAACCCGAATGTTGGGTTTTTTAATAGTATCCTGAAGATTCCCGACAATATGTTTTAGATTTCTAATTTCCTCTTCTTTTCTTTGGTCTGACTGTATCCTTTCCTGTTCTCTGTCTTCTAAGTCCAATATTCTCTCTTCTGCTTCACCCATTCTGTTTGTAAGGCTCTCTATTGTGTTTTTCATTTGATCTATTGAATTCTTCACTTCAGTCACTATCACAGTTTCCTGTTGTACTAGTTGTTTCGCTTCATTTTGATTCCCCCTTAATATTTCATTTTCACGAGAGAGATTTTCTGTCTTGTCCATTAAGGATTTCTGAGTTCAAGAATTTGTTTTTGAGAACTTCTTAATGTTCTTATCAATTTTTTGAGATCTGCTTCTTGCATTTCTTCTATGTCATCATCTTCATAATCTTGAATTGGGGTGTCTTTTTCATTTGAGGGTGTCATGGTGACTTCCTTGTTTTTATTACCTCGGTTTTTGCATTTGTTATTTGGCATATTGGAGATATTTGGTTTCTTCACTGTGGTGCTTTTTCTTGTTATACTATGACTCTAGATTAAGTGGACTATCTGTTTTTGATGGAGCCTTAGGGCTTGAGATGGGTGTGGCCTGAGAGCTCTCTTTGGTGTGCCAAAGGTGACATTCCCAGGTTAGGCATGGTAAATCTCTCTCTCTCTCTCTCTTTCTTTTTTTGATTCAACAGGGAAGTAATTCCGCACAGCTGAACGAAGTTGGAGGTAGTTAGCAGGCAAATTATATACCCACAGGAGCCAGAGATCGGAAGCTCTTTCCCAAGGACCACACAGGGAATCTGTTCTGCCCTCAGAGTGGGCTCAAATTCTCCTTCAGTCTCCCACTGGGTTGCCAAAGTTACGGAATTGTAGCATCTCTGGAGAGTGCTCACGTGAATTCCGTGAGTTCTCTCCCCCACCATCTCTTTTTTCACAGTCTCAGTTCAGTAATGCCACAAATTTACTAGGCCCTAATCTCCTGTTAATTCGCCCCGCCCAGAGTCAGGTTTTTCTGCTAGGCTCAGGGCGGTGCAGACCTGAGGTCGCTCTGCTTATGACGTATGTCCAAGATGGCGCCTGCTCTTTGTCTTGCTCGCCCTTGAGAGGTGAGCGGAGAGAGAGAAACCCGTGTCCATACCAGTCACCTTTGTTTTTTTTCTCTCTCTCTCTTCCAGTTAGCCTGGTGAACTTTCCCCCCCGCGGGTAGTTCCCTCTAGTCTCCTCTCTCTGCTTGCCTGCCAGTGTCTCGGGCTATTGAGGTTCGGCTCACCTCGCGTTCCAGCGCTGGTGTGTTGAGTCTGCCGCTGGTGTCCCGAACTGTGGGCTCCCACACTCTCCACGGAGGTCCACTGTGAATCACGCATTCCGGAAGTGTTTCTTCTGCTGTTTCCTCCCCTACTCTTCCTTGAACCTGCAGTATCTCCACTTTTATTAAACTATCTCTCCCCGGACTATCAGTGTGCTCCCTTCCTATTCCGCCATCTTGCCTCAGAATCGACACCGAGTCCTTTTTGCAAATGATTCTCCTAAACCTTAGGTGACCTTCTTCAATGCATTCATCAGAGAGATAGAATCTGTTGCATATTTAAACATTTAATGCTGTAGTATCTGATTTAGTAGGCACAAACACCTACCAACAAACCTAAAATTGTATGAGAAAGTGACATTTATCAAATATTTACAAATCAATAAAATAGATTATTAACATTCAATGTAATTGTAATGAACTCTGTAGGAATATAGAGGAAGGATATCCATAGGACCATTCTATGCTAAATGCAAGGAGAAAAAAACAAAACAAAACAAAAAACCTTGATGATGACAGGACCTGAAGTTGGCTTTTAAAAACTGATGTGAAAGAGATGGTTTCCCTACATTGTAAAAGTATTAACAGATCAAAATGTGAGCGAAGTAAGACAGCAGAGTTCACCTAGTTCATCTTCACGTTTAATGTCATCTTCTGACTCTGATGTGTAGACCACATTTCTTTACACTTCCTTATCCTGGTTGCCAATAGGCAGTCAACCTCATGCCCATTGTACACATAATAATAGGAAACATTCTATAATGACTTCTAAAGTTTGCTTAGAAATGTTCCCTGTCAGTAAGAAAGTAAATTCACTGTTGTTCAAAGTACTCTATGGGTATTTCCATCATAGCAGTCTCAAATATGTTATATGGATACTCTTGGACAAAGCGAACTGTACTAAACAATCTGAATTTCTCCTGTGCTTACACAAGTTGCTAAAGCTACTCTTCCCTTACATCTCTTTGAGATTTCAGTCCCACCCACCCCCTTGAAACCTAGTAGAGTGCTGATTTCTTCTATGAACCCCTGTGATGCTTTCTGAGTCATTAATTTGGCAACTGCCTTACTGGACTATACTCTTCTGCACTTAACTTGTTCTCTACTGCTGAACAAATTAATGTTACCTGCTTTTTTCATATCACTTATAGACTAGTTAATGTCTGTAAAGTAATTATAAAAGTTTGTATAGCAATAAATGTTTTGAATATTATATATGCACATATAATCAAAATATTATGGACATTCCAATTTAATCATATGAAGTATGATGAAATTCTCAAGAACTAAGTATTAACTATAAATCATATATATAAATAAAGAGATGAAGAAAGGATAGTCGCCATGAGATACAGGTAAATTCTTATGGGAGCATACATTTGTGGGATCAGATTTTTTAAAATTTTATCTGCATATCTATTTTTTTTTGTTCAGCCGCTGTTTATTGACACAAGGCAGGCTCCGGACAGCAGGCCTCGCTCATGGGCTAAGTGGATATCTATTTTGATTCATTTATTAAGTAAAAATCAGAGAAGAAATATGATTTTGTTGGAAAATTGATTTAGTTCATATAAATAGAACTTGCCTACTTCAGGAGTGGGATTCTAGAGGAAAGAGTAATATTTGCACTCTTAAGAACTGAAGGGTTAGCTGACTGAGCCATAGCTGAAGATCTGACGTAAGGAGCCAGTGGCCCATTGGTGGTTATACCTGCCAGGATCCACGGATGATCTAAATAGTTTGAAATGGAGGTTTTTGAATCAGTGTATATAAATCTGAGAACAATTCAAATGTTTGTCCTTTTACCGTTTGCTTATTCATGCCTCTGGTTATTTCAACTTAGTCCACAATACTGATGTCTGTCTATAGGACATCTATTTCATTTCAGACTGAAGCCATTGGCCTTTGTTCTCCTTTAATGTACTCAGCTCCCTGTAACAGATATAAAGTATGTAGAACATTCGTTAAAAGAGAACATCAAAATCTGTGGAGACACTTAGAGGGAATATGAAATATCTCTTTATTGTTTCAATTGAAGCATGGTCTTTTAGGTCAGGGGTTTAAAAAATTCAGTGTCCTCTGGAAATGTTTAGAATGTGTTCTTCATGTGAAAATCTGGTGCATAAATTTTAGTCAATACAGTTAAAGAGTTTTAGTAAATATATTTGAATGCTTTTGTGAGAGGAATGTTTTTAATTACACAAAAATAGAAATGGGTATCTGAGGGGCTACAGGTAAAGCTGCCACCTGCAATGTTTGTATCCCCTATAGGCACTAGTTTGTATCCTGTCTGTTCTACTTCTAATCCAACTCCCTACTAACGGCATGGGAAAAGCAGCAGAAGATGGCCCAAGTGTTTGGGCCCCTTCTAAACACATGGGAGACCTGGAAGAAGCTCCTGGCTCCTGCTTTGGACTGGCCCAGCTGTGGCTGTTGCAGCTATCTGAGGAGTGAACCAGTAGTTGGAAGATCTTTACGTTTTTTTTCCAAGTTTTTTTTTTTTTAATTTGACAGGCAGAGTTAGACAGTGAGAGAGAGGGAGAGAGAGAGAGAGAGAGAAAGGTCTTCCTTCTGTTGGTTCACCCCCCAAATGTCTGCCACAGCCAGTGCGCTGCACCAATCCAAAGCCAGGAGCCAGGTGCCTCCTCCTGGTCTCCCATGTGGGTGCAGGGCCCCAAGCACCTGGGCCATCCTTCACTGCCTTCCCGGGCCACAGCAGAGAGCTAGACTGGAAGAGGAGCAACCAGGACTAGAACCAGCGCCCACATGGTATGCTGGTGCTACCGACAGAGGATCAACCAAGTGAGCCACAGCTCCAGCCCCAAGACCTCTCTCTTTACATCTCTGAGCCCTTTCTCTGTAACTCTGAATTTGAAATAAATAAATCTTTTTAAGAACTCCAAATGAGTATCAGAAAATATTGAGTGTTCTGGAAATACTGATTTCTGGTGAGCCTCGCTCTATTTATGTGTGTAACATGCCTGCTGTGTTCCCATGTGTTCTCCTTAGATGGCAAGTATCTAGCTGTGGGATCGTACACAAAGTATGCTGAGGATCATGTATTGTGAGCAATACATTGTGTTTGGAAGTGGTTACCTTGCAATTTGAGATTACTGAGTCATAGTTTAACACTAGCTCAGGAAGTGTTAGGATGAGGGCGTGCCACAGAAAGGAGAAAACAGAACTCTAGGCAACAACAACATGAGAGATTCTAAATTTTCCACATAATGTTAAGCAAAATAAATTGTAACTATCACTATTAAAGTATCTAACCAAGTTAAAGACCCAAAAAGGGAGTGTGTGCCAAGAAAAACAGTTGTGCATTATCTTCAATAGTGGAAGCCATTGTAAAATACAGACTCCATGAGAGGCACTAACTAGATACTTTATGTATCTTACATTATATAATTTTCACTTGCTTAGTACAGCAAGTCATTGATTTTTACACAATTTAAGAACATATGGTTTACAAATTCAAACTTTAGAGTTTGAAGAAAGTTCTTAGCTTTCAAGCTAGGCTTTCCATGTACGGTGATAATAGATGTTCACCAGTTTTAGTAATGTGCAAAAGGTGGTAATTGGGTTGAGGTAAGAAACTTGGTGCAGATTTGAGTTGAGAATAGGATGTATAAGCAGGGATTTACTAATAAAATGTGATAAGGGAACACAGCATTTATCATAGGATCAGTGACGAGCTGTGGAACATTCCACGTGGGTATTTTATCTCTGAAATGACTGTAATGGTCCATGGTGGAGAATCTGTTTTCTTTGCATTTGAGAAAAGAGGAAGCACAATACAGAAAAGCAGGAATACACACTCAAAAGACGTGAGTGGTAAGCAATTAGGTTGAGAACCTGACTGTAGGTTTCTCACAATACAGGTGATTAAAGGCACGACCTGTACAGTTCATATAGACCTCACCTGTCTAGGTTCTTTTTTCCTTTAATAAGGTTATGTCTGGTGTTTAATATAATCATGACTGTATTCAAGGAACATTGGAACACACAGGTTCAGGAGGACACATGTAGAGAAATAGGAATTGATTGTTAGCAGAAAGGGAAATAAAATAGGAATTGGTTGGCACTTCTGATTCTGGCTGATGGAGCTGGTAGAATTAGGAACATATTTTCAAGGTCATTCACTTAAGAATGGGGTTTATGGAAAAAAGATACAAAGTAACTGCAAAGAGTTTATGAAGAATGGAATAAGAAGCTAGATTTACCTTGGTACAAAAATGTGTGAAGCCATGCACAGTGTTTTTGATAACGCACATTTTCCACGAACTTTTTAAAAACCTCTTGTATTTTGCAAGAGTCATTGCACAGGTGATGTTTTTGTTAGATAGTTTATAGTGAAGAGAACAGTCTTTGAAAACAGATGACAAATTAACGATCTTGGTCTCTGGGCTAGTAGTTGTAGCTTTCTGCAAGGTCCATTACTTTACTGAGCATTATTTTTCTTTTCTTGGGTTTTTAGAGCAAATAATGAAAAAAATGACAGTAATTACTCCTCATCTGCTTTGTCCCAGACAACACATGTAGTGATTCATGGGTGTTACCTTATTTCATACTCATAATATGATTTTAAGGTAAATTGTACTGTTGTCTTTTATAACAAATGAAGATTGAAAGTAGGGTGCTTTTTTGAGTCCATACAAGTAGTAAATGGCAGAGCTTAGGCAGTCTTAATCTAAGGTCCAAACATTTAAAACTGCTATCTAAAGCCTATTACTTATTACCTGAAATACATAAGCATTAAACAAATATTAAGTTCTTTCTATCCAAATTATTCCAAACTATCAAGACTTCAGCACTGCTGTTAATGATTTCTCTAAGCTGTCAATAGGAAATTTCACTAATGTTCTGGTCTGTTTGGTTCTGGCACTGATACATTCTGTTCTTTGTAGCTGGTATTATTTCTCACGGAAATATAGATTGGCAGTCCCACAAATTTAGGAGCAGTCGTAGACACAAAGAGCATGGTGAGGAATGATGGGATCCAGATGCTGAATTTATGGAGGAAGGTGGAAATGGATCCCAGAACAGATTTTATTTTCCCAGTGTTATAACCAGATTCAAGGACAGAAGAAAAATGAAAATACAATGGCATCTTTTTTATTTTATTTTATTTTTTGAACTTTTGTTTAACAAATATAAATTTCCAAAGTACAGCTTATGGATTACAGTGGCTCCCCCCCATAACTTCCTTCCCACCTGCAGCCCTCCCATCTCCCGCTCCCTCTCCCATTCCATTCACATCAAGATTCATTTTCAATTATCTTTATATACAGAAGATCAATTTAATATATATTAAGTAAAGATTTCAACAGCTTGCACCCACACAGAAACACAAAGTGTAAAATACTGTTTACGTACTAGTTATAGCATTAATTCACATTGGACAACACATTAAGGACAGAGATCCTACATGAGGAGTAAGTGCACAGTGACTCCTGTTGTTCACTTAACAAATTGACACTCTTGTTTATGGCATCAGTAATTGCCCTAGGTGGCATCTTTGATTTAGAAACAAAACTAGCATCCAAGAGGTGGGGTCATCGCTTTGGAATGTGGTTCTCTGTGAGAGAGTACAGTGACATGTTCCATTATCAAGAAAAATAAATGTTTTATTCTGATGATAAGATGCAAAGAAATACAGAGCAACATGGGAGAACAGCTGATGCTACAAAGAGCAAGGCTTCTCATGGTCATATTTTAGGGACAGTAGAAGATGGGTAAGGAACTATATGCAAGGCAGTAAACTTAAGATACTGATTTTCATGAAATATTTCAGTTAATAGGAGCAAGTATGGATGATTTTTGCAAGATAAGCACTTAGCAATGATGGAGGAAGCATTGGTTTCAGAAATAAAGCAGTAACATTGGTTAAAGAGCAGGCCCTGGTACCAAGAGGAAAGCAGGAAGTACATATACAATTGTAAGTACACAAGTACTTGTATGCTTGTGCACACAAGCAGATCACTGAAACTACTTATTAACAAGTTGAGCCTTCATGGTTCTTTGTGCTCAAGCTGCTGGTGAATGATAAAAAAAGATCTCTCACCATATTTTTAAGGTTATGCAAAATAATTCAAATCTTGAGTTTCAAGATGCCAGGGAAAATAATGCAAATTGTCATTTTCCTATTGATGCTGCTATGCCTTCATATATCAGAAATTCTATTTAAATATTTACCTCTCATCAGCATTATGAAACATAGCATCCACCTCTTCATATTCACAAGAGAACTTATTGTAGGAGTTCTCTCATCCAAAATGACTATATAAAAAGAAATCTGAGTTATAATATATTGTATTTCAATAATGTAGTCAGTAACAGATACATTCCAAAAGCTGTTGAAACCCACCAATATTTAGAGATCCCCAAAACAGATATAATTAATCTGAATATAATATACACAGCTGTAATTTATCAGGTTGACTCAAAGGAGATAAATCTTACTAAAGACATGGAATTAAACACAGTGACTCTAGATAGGATCCCATAAATCTTCAATACTGTTTTTAATTTTTCTAATATCTTCTTTTTTGTTTTTGGTCTGATTGAAAAATTTCCTAAGATTTGTCTTCTAGCTTAGACATTCTTTCTTTTGCCTTATCAATTCTATTTCCCAATTTTCTTATTTCACAATTGAGTTATTTATTTCTAATAATTCATTTTGATTTCTCTTTAAAATCCTCATTTCATGAGAAAAATTTCATTCTTCTTGTATGGGTTCCTTAAATCATGGATTTCCTTCCTATCATTTATGAGTAATCCTATTAATCTTGTGAATTCCATTTGTGAAATTCTATCAGTCTCTTAATCTTCATAATCTAATATTGAAGTGCCTATGGGCTCCTTAGAGGGTGTCATGTTGTCTTTCTTAATTTTGTTTCTTGAATTTTTGCATTTATTTTTAGGCATTTGTGGAGATACTTGTTTTTTTTTTCCTCTGATTGCTTTTCTCTGAACAATGCCTCTGTGGCTTAGTGGAGTATCTGCTCTTGCAGTGTTAATGAGAAGCTTGTGCTGGGTGTGGCCAGAGAGCTCTGGTCAGTGCTCCACGGTGGGATGAGTATCCTGGGTGATACACAAGTTGGGTTGTTAACACAGGTATGGTCACTGTTGACAAAATCTTCAGCTTTTCCCTTACAAGGTGAGCAATGCCTGAGTGTTAACCCTCAGTAGATGCAGCACTTATCTATACTTTTGCATTAACTGCACAAGAGATCTGTGTAGTCTTCACTGTGAACATGGATCCTGCTGCAATGGCATACCCCAGGCAGTCAGGGAACTCTGAGCATGTGGATCTGCACAATGTGATTGCTCAGAGAGCCAGCTACACCCTGAGCCTTCTCATGCAGTCAGAATTCTCACAGTCTCAGCAGTCAGGACTCCCACAGTCATAGAGTGCCAAGGAAGCACTCCGCCCCGTAGCCTGTCATGTCCACAAGGAGGCTGAGATGTTCCCAGAGCCCGCTGCCATCTAGGCAGTTTGAGCACCTGAGGCCCAGAGCCTGTTATGTTGAGAGTTTGGGGGCACCTCACAGTTGTATGTGGTTGTCCAGTGCCTTTTTAATCCCCTATGCCAGAATCAAAGTCTGTGGGGAACGTCGGGTTTTCCCCCTAGTAAAATCCCTGAATCATATGTGTGCACAATACCTGCTGTCTGCAGCTATACTCATTTCACAATCATGCTGATCACATACAAGTGTTTGCAGCCAGTATTAATGTCATAATGCTTCTCCCCACCCATTCCTAGGTTCATGCACAAAAGCTGTTGTGCTTGCCTCTACTGACAAGATGGCAACGTTCCCCTCCAGTTGCACCTGAGACATTGCAGTTGCCTCTGCTGACAAGATGGTGACTGTCCTGGGTGCACACACAAAACCTACAGCAACTACTACATACTTACATCAAAATGGTGCCCAAACTCTCTCATCAGTGGCTAAATGCCATTGTTGCGGGGGGGGGGAGGTATGGTGAGAGAGAGGCCCTTTTCTTTTTTGTCTCAGTGAGCAGATGCCCTGTTCCCTTCAGGGCTCTAGTCTGGACTCAAATACAGTGCCATCCTCTAAGCTCTCGTTGTGGCTATATCACCAGTGTCATAGGCCACTTCAGTGTGATTTCACATTATTCTGTAAAGCTGATACTTTCTCCAGCTCAGGGCTTTTTGTGTCTGTGCTGTTTTATATGCCTCTGCACCTTCCACACAGATCTACAACACCTCTCCTCCTTCAACAGAATCTCCATTGTGGTTTTCCAACTCTGCCCTGAGAATGCCTTTCTCCCTTTTAAAATACTATTTCCCCTTGCCTACAGCAGAAAGCCCAGCTGCTGTTCTTCCATCATGCAATCTTCCTCTCTGCATTTCCTGGGAGCTGTGTGGTCTGCTAGTGCCCCGTAGTACTCCAAGATGCCAATGCCCTTCCCCTTCCCCTTCCCCTTCTTCTTCCTTATCCCCCTCTTCATCTTCTTAGTCTTCTTATTCTTTTCTAGTTTTTTAAAAATTTTATTGCAGTTATACAAGTTTCATGTATTTCATATTATATACAGTGTAGGAACATAGTGATAGTTTCCACTCAACCCTCCCTCTTGCCCATTCTGCACACCTTCTTCCACCTGCCTCTCCCATTCCTGCTCTTAATTATGACGAAGTCTGATTTTCAGTTTACTTAAGGATCATGAAGTTAACACTAGACTATATGAGATCAACAAATAATATGAAGAAAAAAGTCACTGTTCCTCAACAGAAGAGACAAGGGCTGTAAACAATCATTGAAACTCAAAATGTCCATTTCACTCCAACACATTTCATTTTAGGTACTATATTAGTTACCTCAGATCAGGGAAAATGTTTGGTGTCTGTCTTTTTGGGACTGGCTTATTTCTGTAAATATAGTGGTTTCCAGTTGTGTCCATTTTGTTGCAAAAGATTTTGCTATTTTATGGATTTCTCTTTTTTAGAGCTGAGTAGTACTCAAAAGTGTATCTATAATTTATTTATTCAGGCATCCATTGATGGACACCTGGGTTGATTCCATATCTTAGCCATTGTGAATTGTGCTGCAACAAATATGGGGTACAGATAACTCATATGCTGAATTCTTTTCAGTTGGGTAAATTCTCGAGTGGGATGGCTAGAACATATGGTAGGTTTATATTCAGATTTCTGAGTTATCTCCACATTGTCTTCCACAGTGGCTGCACATTCCCATTAACAGTGGAACAAGGTAACTTTTCCCCACATTCTCACCATCATTTGTTGTTTGTTGACTTCTGTATGAGAGCAATTCTCACCGGAGTGAAGTAGACCTCACTTGTGTTTTTGTTTTAGATTTTTCTGATTACTAGTGATCTGACCATTTTTTTTTCAAGTGTCTGTTGCCATCTAAATTTCCTCTCTTGAAAAATGCTGTTTAAATCCTTTGTAGATTTCTTAACTGGATTGTTTGTTTTGCTATTGCTGAATTTTTTAAGTTCTGTATAGATTCTGGATATTAACCCTTTATCAGTTGCATAGTTTGCAAATATTTTCTCCCACGCTGTTAGTTGTCTGTTCACTTTGCTGAGTATTTCTTTGGCAGTGAAGAAACTCTTTAGCTGGATGTAATCCCATTTTATAATTTTGGCTTTGATTGCCTGTGCTTCTGTCTTTTCCAAGAAGTTTTTGCCTATTACAACATCTCATAGAATCCCCAAATGTTCTGTAGTAATTTTATGCTATCAGGTCATAGATTGAGGTATATGATCAATTTTGAGTGGATTTTGGGGTAAAGTGTAAGATAGGGGTCTAATTTCATACTTCTGAAAGCAGAGATCCAGTTTTCCCAACACCATTTATTGAACAGACTGTCCTCATTTCAGGGATTGATTTTAGTTTCTTTGTCAAAGATAAGATGGTTGTAGATTTTGGATTGATTTCTTGAGTTTCTATTCTGTTCCACTGGTCTATCCATATATTTTTGATACCAGTACCAGGCTGTTTTGATTATAATTGTCCTGTAGTATGTCTTTTTTGCTTGTTTTTTTTTTTTTGACAGGCAGAGTTAGACAGTGAGAGAGAGAGAAAGAGAGAGAGAGAGAGAGGTCTTCCTTCCATTGGTTCACCCCCCAAATGGCCGCTACAGCCTGTGCACTGCACTGATTTGAAGCCAGGAGCCAGGTGCTTCCTCCTGGTCTCCCATATGGGTGCAGGGCCCAAGCACTTGGGCCATCTTCCATTACTTTCCTGGGCCACAGCAGAGAGCTGGACTGGAAGAGGAGCAACCAGGACAGAACCGGCACCCCAACCGGGACTAGAACCCGAAGTGCTGGCACTGTAGGCAGAGGATTAGCCTACTGAGCCGCAGCACCGGCCCCTGTAGTGTGTCTTGAAATCTGGTGTTGTGTTGCCCTGGCTTTGTTTTTGCTGTATAAGATTGCTT
This sequence comes from Oryctolagus cuniculus, assembly GCF_964237555.1. Lineage (NCBI taxonomy): Eukaryota > Metazoa > Chordata > Mammalia > Lagomorpha > Leporidae > Oryctolagus > Oryctolagus cuniculus. The sequence goes on along the minus strand of NW_027208203.1, from coordinate 383,702 downwards.
TAGCTATTTGAGATCTCTTGTGGTTTCATATGAATTTTAGCAGATTTTTTGGTTCTGAGAAAAATGTCATTGGCATTTTTATTGGGATAGCATTGAATCTATAAATTTCTTTTAGTAGTATGTATATTTTAATGATATTGATCCTTCCAATCCATGAACATGGGAGATTTCCCATTTTTAATGTCTTCTCTCCCTTTAATGTTTTGAAATTTTCTTTCTCAGCTGGGCTGCAGGCCCTGTTATGGGGAAAATGGGGTGAGATAAATGTGCCCTCTTTACTTCCACTGAGTCTGTGAGTAGCCACTAGTAACTGCTCACCTCTAGGGCTGCAGTCCCAGCTCATGCCATGTTCTCCCTCTGGCTAGACCAACAAGGGTTTCTGCAGTCTGGTCTCACCTCTGCCTCCAAGCTTCCACCTGCTCCTGCTCTCAGCTGCTGCAGTCCTGTGTTGTGTTCATGTTTGTGCTCTGTCCACACCTTCCAGACAGGTCCATGGTATTATACTTCCTTTGTAGAATTCCTAGTGTTGATTTTCTAATTCTCCCCTGAGAGTGCACTTCCTATGCCTTTTTTTCTTGAGATTTTTCCATAGTCTAGTACAGTATGTCGTTCCCTATTATGTCATCTTCCCAAGATGTAATTCTTCTTAATTGTCCCTATTATGTGGTGAATTTCTACAGAAATCATGCTTTTTTAACACATAAAACATGGGTCAACAGGTTCCTCCCCACTGGCTTTTTGCTGCCTCCACAGCTCAGTGCTAACCCTGTAAGTGCACCAAAGGGTATCCTCACAAAATGAGAATAGGAAAGCTCCCCAAGTTCCAAACTCTGTTTTTTTTTAAACTTTTATTTAATGAATATAAATTTCCAAAGTACAGCTTATGGATTACAATGGCTTCCCCCCACAATGTCCCTCCCACCCACAACCCTCCCCTATCCCACTCCCTCTCCCCTTCCATTCACATCAAGATTCATTTTCGATTCTCTTTATCTACAGAAGATCAGTTTAGCATACATTAAGTAAAGATTTCAACAGTTTGCTCCCACACAGAAACATAAAGTGAAAAATACTGTTTGAGTACTAGTTATAGTATTAAATCTCAATGTACAGCACTCTAAGGACAAAGATTCTACATGAGGAGTAAGTGCACAGTGACTCCTGTTGTTGACTTAACAAATTGACACTCTTGTTTATGGCATCAGGAATCACCCTAGGCTCTTGTCATGAGCTGCCAAGGCTATGGAAGCCCCCTGGGTTCACTGACTCTGATAACTTTTAGACAAGGCCATGGTCAAAGTGGAAGTTCTCTCCTCCCTTCAGAGAAAGGTACCTCCTTCTTTGATGACCTGTTCTTTCCACTGGAATCTCACTCGCGGAGATCTTTCATTTAGGTTTTTTTTTTTGCCAGGGTGTCTTGGTTTTCCATGCCTGAAATACTCTCATGGGCTTTTCAGCTAGATCTGCATGCCTTAAGGGCTGATTCTGAGGCCAGAGTGCTGTTTAGGACATCTGCCATTCTATGGGTCTGCTGTGTATCTCACTTCCCATGTTGGATCTCCCTTTTTGATTCTATCAGCTAGTATTTGCAGACACTATTCTTGTTTATGTGATCCCTTTGGTTCTTAGTCCTATCATTACGATCAATTGTGAACAGAAATTGATCACTGGGACTAGTGAGATGGCATTGGTACATGCCACCTCAATGGGATTGAATTGGAATCCCCTGGTATGTTTCTAACTCTACCGTTTGAGGTAAGTCAGCTTGAGCATGTCCCGAATTGCACATCTCTTCCCTCTCTTATTCCTACTCTTGAGGCCACTTTTTCCATCACTGCCACATCAAAGTCACAGAAGTGAAGATTTGTTTCAAAAATCTTCCAAGACAGAGTAATTTTATGAAGGAGTTGCAGGTGTGTCATCTGTTGGTGTCAGATCTTGGCATTGCCAATGTAGTGCTGGTTTTGGATGCATACAGAGCTGAAGAGATAGGGGGGTCACAGAAACTTCCACTGAGACTTAAAAGGGGAGCCTGCAAGGCCAGGTAGAGCTGTGCTTCATGGCAGGAGCCTCTGTATGGAGCAATGCACAGTGAGTCCATAATAGTGGAGTTGCAGAGTAAGTCACAAAACAGCAGAGGTGTCAGCAATATGAGACATATGTTGAGAAAATCTACAAGCAGTGCATAAGGGTAGTCTGGACAATGACATCAGCTTGCAGCCTCAGAGTGCTCCCATTTAGTGAAGTCCAACAAATCCATGAGTATACAGAGGCTTCCACTTAGATTTCAAAGGATGGACTGGATAATCAGGTTGCCCAGTTCCAGGACCATAGTCACTACAAGGAGATTCCTCTAGTGTAGTTCCTAGTGCAGCTGTATAGAGGAAACTCACATCTGTGACAATGAAGCATGAACAGCAAAACCTGAAGCTGTAATTACAGGTGAGGCTATCCAAGCTTTGAGAACCCAGCCCCCAATAAAATGCACAGAATAACAGAAAAAAGTTTGGAACATAATATATTTCCTGCAGGATTTTCACCTGCCTTGGTCCAATTAATCCCATTTACTTTTCTCCCATTTGGAGTGAAAATGTATATCTTGCTTATCTCCGTATTGTATCTTGGGATTACATGACTAGTTTTATTCTTTAATTTTGAAGATCCATAGTTAAGAATTTGCCTTAAGTCTCAGATGAGACTATGAACTATGGAATTTTAAAATGTTGCATTGAGTCAAGACTTTGGAATTTGACAGATGGGATCAAAGATGGCCACACTGATTTCAGCTGCAGAAGGATGTAAGAAAAATAAAGGAACGTGTTTCCAAGGGACTGACTGATGTTTCCAGTGGAGAAATGACAAGACAGAAGAGAGATTGCACGGAACATCATGAGGACAGAGGACTGAGACACTTCTGCAGCTAGCTGTGTGGTGTGGCCAGCTGACAGCTGGGGATTACCAATTCCCATGGTAAGAATTTGTTTCTCTGTGCCCCATTGGTGTTAACTTCATCCCGAGTGCCAACTGGGGTCTGAGCAGCAGTTCGAGTCTAAGAAGCCACCTTGTCTCCTTTGCCTCTCCTACATCTGCAAAAGACCAGATTCAACTTTTCAGGGCCATGCAGCTGATCTCTGTTCTGCAGCTACCAAAAGTGACAAGAGCCAGAACCAGGGCAACTTGCAAGGTGCAGAACAGATGTCTTGCCTCCTGCAACTGTAGGAGTTTTGGGCATAAGCCCAAAAGCTATGTACACCACTCTATATGATCCAGAGGAGCTCCCCTCAGCTACCTGGGGACAGCAACAGCAGCAACACTTAAAATATCTGGATCTGACATGAGGAAGTGTCCTCAGCATCTCTGAGATCATTGTGCTGAGAGATATGGGTACAAGTTAAAAAAAAACACTCATTCATGTCTTGTGGGAACTGGGGGCAGTTTCTTCTGTGCCTTGCAGAACTGGGGTGGCTGATGTTTCTATTATAAACTTTGGAGAAATTTGCCCTTGTAACATCTGGAGTTCTCTGTCTACATCACTGTGCTTCAGACAGGTGGCTACCACTGTCCTCAAAACCTGACTTACATACTCCATGGTATCTGGCAACTCTAGAGCTGTAAAAAGTAGTATTAATTTCCTCAAATCAACTAGAATCAGTCCTGTGGAACCTAAGGAGGAACGGCCTGCATTCTACTTTGAACCCACACCTGCCATTGCAATATATCTGTATATCTTGTACTCATTCTGCAGGACTGGACCTGGTTCAGTTCATATCCCCCAGTCCAGGGACTAGGAATGTTGGTGTTGTAAGCATGGGCACTAGTTGCACTCTCTCAGCAGGACCTCAGGAAGGACCCAGACATATCACACAGTCCTCACATAGAACCAAAGACAAAACAAGTCAAGTGATACCCTACAATCCATCTAAACCTGCTCCATAGAGCAGAGATTATTACATCAGATGCACGTATATTAATGTGGGGACAAAGTAAAAGTGAAACAACATAACATGGCACCTCCAAATGAACACAAGAGTTTTCCTGAATTAGATTCTCATCTAAGGAAAATCAATGAAATGCCAGAACTAGAACTCAAAGTAGGGATTGTAAGGAAGCTCCATGTGATGCAAGAGAAATGAACAGAGCAATGCATGACATGAATGAAAATTTCATGAAAGAGGTAGAAATCATTAAGAAGAACAAAATAGAAATACTGGAAATGAAAACTTCAGTCGGTGAAATAAAAATATGATTGAGTTTACAAAGCAGAATACATCAAGGAGGAAAGGATTTCTTATCGGGCCAAGACTTTGGAAGTAGCCCAGTCACACAAAAATAGAGAGAAAATAATTTAAAAGAATGAACAAAGTTTATGTGAAACACAGGTTTAACGGTTTAAATGGCCAAATATTCATATGATAATGATTTCTGAATGAGGAGTAAAAGACACTGAGAAAGTATAAAATGAAATAGTAGTTGCAAATTTCCCAGGTCTTGAAATAGACATGGATATCAGGATACAGGAAGAAGAAAAGTCCCTAAGAAGATCAAACCAAAACGATCTTCTCCAAGGAATGTTGAAGTCAAATTGTACAAAAATAAAGACAAGTAGAGAATCCTTAAAACAGTAAAGTATCAAATTATGTAAAAAGAAAAACCAGTTAGACTAACATAAAACTTAGCCAAAACCCTACAGGCCAGAAGAGAGTGGCAGGATGTATTCAATGTCTGAAAAAAAATCTTCCAGCTGAGAATATAACCAGCAAATTATCCTTAAGAAGTAATAAGAAATAAGGGATCTCCCAGATAAGCAAAAAAAGAATTCACCAGCACCAGATCAGCCTTTCAAGTAGTTCTGGAATCCAAGAGGGTAGAATAGGGGAAGAACAAGCTACTCTAGGCTATGGGAAAATAGTAAAAATAGGGGCTGGTTTTGGGGTGTCAGATTCTGTACCAGTTGCTCCTCTTCCAGGCCAGCTCTCTGCTGTGGCCCAGGAGTGCAGTGGAGGATGGCCCAAGTGCTTGGGCCCTGCACCCGCATGGGAGACCAGGAGGAGGCACTTGGCTCCTGGCTTCAGATCAGTGCAGTGCACAGGCTGTAGCAGCCATTTGGGGGGTGAACCAATGGAAAAAAAGACCTTTCTCTCTGTCTCTGTCTTTGTCTCTGTCTCTCTCTCTCTATCTCTCACTGTCTAACTCTGCCTGCAAAATAAAAATAAAAATAAATAGGGGATGGCACTGTGGCTCACTTGGTTAATCCTCTGCCTGTGGCACCGGCATCCCATATGGGCACTGTGTTCTAGTCCTGGTTGCTTCTCTTCCAGTCCAGCTCTCTGCTGTGGTCCAGGAAGGCAGTGGAGAATGGCCCAAGTGCTTGGGTGCCTGCACCCATGTGGGAGACCAGGAAGAAGCACCTGGGTCCTGGCTTCAGATCAGTGCAGTGCCAGCCATAGCAGACATTTGGGGAGTGAACCAACTGAGGGAAGACCTTTCTCTCTGTCTCTCACTGTCTATAACTCTACCTGTCAAATAAACAAAAAAAGAAAAGAAAATAGTAAAAAAAGAGAAAGTGTATAGCCAAGGGAAAGTTGGAGGAAAAACTGCATTGAAGATTCTGCAGAAGAGACTTTTTGGATCTGTGTGGAAGGTGCAGATATGCAGCAATGAGCATGGACACAACACATGACCCCAGCAGCAGAGAAAGTGCCAGCTTGGAGAGCAAGGTGAGATCAGACTGCAGCAGACTGACACTGGTGGTTTAGAATGAGGGACAGCCTAGAGGGCTCACTGTCATTGAGTTCAGTCTAGATTCCTGAGGGGAATAGGAAGCCTGCTCCCTCAATTGAAGAAAAGAGACACTTCTCTCCCCCATTCCCCACCATCATACCTGGCAACCGATGAGAAAGGGAGGGCATGCTTTTGGACAAAAGTAGGTAGCAGCTGTGGTGGCTCTTGTGCTCACACCTCATGACTGTGGGAGTCTAGTGTGCTGAGAGGGTGCAGGGGGTACCTGGTTCTCAGGGCAATTACGTTGTGCATTTTCACATGTTCAGAGCTCCCTGCCTACCTGGGGTGGGTCACCGCAGTGGTATATATGCTCACATTGAGGACTGCACAGTTTGTTTTTGCAGTTCCTGTGAAAGTGTGGATGAGCACTGCACACACTGAGGGTTAACACCTGGGCATTGGTCATGTTGGGAGAGGAAATGAGGGTGTGAATACAGAGATAAGAATACCCCCCTTTCTGTTAACAAGAGGAGATCTACAATGCACAAATTGATAGTCACCCTGGATACTCCACCCACCCTTTAACACTGACTCCCTGGACACACCCAGCACACATCCCCTGGGTACTCACTGAAACAGCAGAAACCCCACTAAACCACAGATGCATAGTTCAAAGCTAAAAACAATCAGAGGTAAAAACCAACAATTATCTTCACAAATGCCTAAAAATAAGTGCAGAAGTTGACACCAGTTCTGTAGCATAGTAGGCTAATCCTTCACCAGTGGCCCATATGGGCACCAGTTTATGCCCCAGCTACTCTTCTGATCCAGGTTGCTGCTTGTAGCCTAGAAAAACAGTGTGAGATGGCCCAAGAGTTTGCACCCATGAGCCTATATAGCAGACCTGGAAGAGGCTCCTGGTTCCTGGCTTTGGATTGGCTCAGTATTGACCATTGTAACCATTCACATAGTGAACCAACAGATGAAAGACATTTCTATCTGTCTTGCCCTTTTTCTGTCTGTAGTTGTACCTCTCAAATAAATAAAATCTTTGATAAAAGAATAAGGAAGACAACATGACTCCCCAAAGGATCACAACACTTTTATATTAGAATGTGAAGATGAAGAGATTGATAAAATGCATGAAACAGAATATAAAAGACTAATCACAGGAACACTCCAAAGTATTCAGAAGCAAATTCACAAATTAAAGAAATATAAACATTACAGAAATAAAAAGTTTTCCCATGAAATTGAGATTTAGAAGAGAAATCAAAATGAAATATTACAAGTTAAGAATTAAATATAACAAATAAAATGTACAGTGGAAAGCATTAACAGACATGGTGAGGCAGAAGAAAGAACATCCAATCCAGAATAAAAACCTTTGGAAAGAAAAAGAGGAATTTAGAGAAATTATAAACAGTGTTGGAAATTTATGGAATGCTATCAAATGACCCAATGTACAGGTCTTAGGAGTTCCTGAAGGTGAGTAGAGAGAAAAGATTAGAAAGACTATTTCCTGAAATAATTAAAGAAAATTTCATAATTTGGATAAATAAAGGGGTGTCCAAATACAGAAAGCACATAGAACACCAAATAGACATGACCAGGAAAGATTTTCACAATGACACATTGCAGTCAAACTTTCCATAGTAAAACATAAACAAAAGATTCAAAAATGTGAATGAGAGAAACACCAGATTACTTTCAGAGGATCTCCAACTAGAATCAGCTGAATTTTCATCAGACTCCACAGGATGTGAGAGAACAGACATAGTACAAGTAATAAGAAAAGAAACACTTAGGAAAAAAATACAAGCATATTGTACACTGCAAAGCTCTCATATATGAATGAAGGTGAATAAAAGACTTAATATAACAAACAGAAATTGAAAGAATTTGTCATCACTCATCCAGCTTTACAAAACGTGCTTAATGGTGTACTACACGCAGAAACACAGAAAGACAGTCATCATTATGAAAGAATATGAAGGCAGAAATTCCCCCAGTAAAAGTACAAAAGAAATAGTAATCAAACAACAGGAATATTTATGGAAAAATAGCAGGGCCAAGTTGTTCTTTAGCATTAGGAACCTTAAATGTAAGTGGCCTAAATTCTCAAATTAAAACATATAAACAGGTTCAATGGATTTAAAAAAGGCCTATTTGCTGCCTATTGGAAACACCTCACCAACAAATATACACACTGACTGAAAGTGAAAAGAAGGAAAAATATATTCCAAATTAAAATAATGCAAAAAAGAGTAGGTATGGCTATCCTAATATCAGACAAAATAGACCTTTTTAGTTTGGACAGCCAGAGTGGACAGTGAGAGAGAGAGACAGAGAGAAAGGTCTTCCTTTTCTGTTGGTTCACCCCCCCAATGGCTGCTGCGGACAGCACGGTGATGCTGGCGCACTGCGCTGATCTGAAGACAGGAGCCAGATGCTTCGTCCTGGTCTCCCATGCGGGCGCAGGGCCAAAGCACTTGGGCCCTCCTCCACTGCACTCCCGGGCCACAGCAGAGAGCTGGCCTGGAAGAGGGGCAACTGGTACAGATTCTGGCACCCCAACCAGGACTAGAACCTGGTGTACCAGCACCATGGGTGGAGGATTAGTCTATTGAGCCACGGCGCTGGCCCAAAATAGACCTTAACACAAAAATTGTTAACAGAGACAAAGAAGGGCACAGAGTAATGAATAAAGATCAATTCAACAGTAAGATGTGACTAGAATAAATATTCAACATTTTAGTAAAACTTCAGAGAATCAAAAATTTCTATGCAAATATGGCTCATAATAAGTCAAGCATAAATCAAGATGGGGAGTCTGGAGAATTTCTCATTTCCTAGATTTTCCAGAAAGCTATCATTACTACATACAGGGCTCTCTCCTCTATTTTAATCTTACTAGTTCCAAAGACAAGAAGAAGGAGTGAAATACATACACACAACACATGCACACACATGCACACATAGGACAGAAGCAGAGAATTTAATTCCTTTTTCTCATCACCTAAATTTTCCTTTATTCAATAAAAGAAACCTGCAGATATTTTCATTGGTTTCCCTTTTTCTAAAGATTTCTGTAACCTTAATTGCTGCCATCATTGTTTTTTGAATTTTTTGCATTTTAACATAATGAAATTCAAAAGCAGCTTCATAGTCAAAACACCTAAATACCTGTGTAACTACAGGGGCACCTAGGTAAGAGTAGCTGCCAAATTTAGTGATCAAACTTTTTGAGTTCCATGACAAGCTATGGCTCATGTGACATTCAGGATCATTTTTCAGACCATTGAAATTAGCCGTTACAATACAGAGAGGGGAAGACATGATGTAAAAGATTAAGTACTTGGTTTTGTTAGCATGTTTACCAATTCAAGTCACAAAATATTCCTCATTATTATTCATTCAGGTAATTGAGAAAGATAGTGCAGAAATTAAATAAAAAATTATTCCTTCCCTTCCTCCCACTCTCTTGTACTCTACAAAATGTCTTCCCTGGGACTAGGCCTTGAAAAGGCCACTACATATTACCATGACATGCATTACTGCCTGCAATTTGAAAAGCTCAATTTGTGGTGATTGTAATTACATTATAAAAATATCCACATGAATAAGTCTAAAAAAGGTTGAAAACTAGAGTAAATCTACATTTGACCACTGTTTTGTGTTATGTAGAAGTCATAGATTTGGTAAAGCATTGTAACAATTTAGGAAAGCATCCAAATCTTTAAATTCTGGATGAAATTTATGTTTTAATCTACAAAATTGCATGAAGGCTTACTTCAGAGACCTCCTATCATTCTAAAATTCCTCAAGCTGGACAAATCACTTTTAATATAGTTCATTATGAATATTGCCCTTCAAAAGCAAATTTAGTTGTTTGCTCTGCATTTTATGATGTTAACCTACATAGGGCTGATCTTAATTATTCATGAATATCAAACACGATAGGAAGACAAACCTGAGAGAAACATTTACAATGCAATAGCATAATTTGCTAAACTCATCAGTAACGGTATTCTCCTTTTTAAAATATTTATTTATTTATTTGAAAGTCAGAGTCACACAGAGAGAGGAGAGGCAGAGAGAGAGAGAGAGAGAGAGAGAGAGAGAGAGGTCTTCCATCCAATGATTCACCCCTAAATTGGCCACAATGGCCACAGCTGTGCCTCTCTGAATCCAGGGGCCAGATGCTTCTTCCAGGTCTCCCACGTGGATGCAGGGGCCCAAGGACTTGAGCCATCTTCTACTGCTTTCTCAGGACACCTCAGAGCAGGATCAGAAGTGGAGTAGCCGGGTCTGGAGCCACAGCACCGGCCCCAACATTATTCTCTTAAAAAACCTCCTTAAGTCTTTCTTCTCTTTATTTACCAGTGGATTGTGGAAAATGTGCAATTTTATCTCTTCACATGAAAATATTTCAATGCACGATGATCTTGCTTGGTGGAACTCTCATCCAACTCTTTTCCATCCTATTGTAAAGGTTAAAAAAAGCAGCAAACTAGGATGGAACTAGCTTGTTACCAATCGTAATGTCTGAAGGCTTTCAGAATATGTTGGTTTTTCCCTCCATCTGTCTCTACTTTGTTCTTTCAGCTCACAATATGTAGGCTGGTGTGTTGTTAACATTTGTTCGTAGGAATAGTTTTTCTCTCTATAGGTTGTTTCTCTATATAGTATTTGCCTTGCTCAGTTCCTGCATGATTGTATCGATAAGTTCTTCTTTTAGCTTTGCTAATTCTTCTCTCATTTCATCTAAAATATCCTGCTTCAGTCTGTTATAGTAAAGTCCTTTTGTCTGGACTCCATTGGTACTGGGATGTGATGAGGGTGTGGATTTGGTCTTGAAATGACAGGTGACTTGCTGCCATTCATGGTATTTGTTCTTTCCCAAGGTTTTCTTGTTGGTTCGGGTGTGCTTGTTGATGAGGCGTTAGAAGTTACAGCCTTTCCCATTCCAGCTCCTTTTGTCTTTGCTGTTCTTGTAGTTACCTTCTTTGAATTTCCATTTCTTCTTGGGATAGGCCATTCTGAACTTGGGCAGGTAGTTGTGAATTTTGTCTAGGCAATGTTGGCCCTGTTTCTTGTGAATTCAATGATTCTAAGCCATGCATCATGGCACTTGTGAAGCTACTGGCATCTTCTTTGCTGCCAAAGTTGAGATCATACACCTGTCTAGCATCTCATCACTGATGGAAGATCTGTGTAGCTTGATTGTATTTCAGCCCTTTAGGAATGGCACAATTTATCACAACTTGATGGTTCTGAATGTGCTGTTGCCTGCATGGTGATAGATGTGAAATCTGCTGAAGCCAGCAGAGCCACCAGCTTCTTATTGGAATCATCATAAACCATCACAGCAGCACTTGAGAGATTGCTTGAGAGATGTTCTAGTAACTCATGGTGTCGGCAGTGCCAAGGCTTCCCCAGCAGCTGGGAGAAGCAGGAGGCATGAGCTGAGGGAGTTTCTGCTCCAGGGGTAGGGGATGCAGCTAGGAGCCATGAAACAAGTGTCCAGCTCCTCCTTCAGTGGGCTTGGGGCTACACCATCTCCTTAAAGCTGAGGCACTGGCCATAATGTGAGAAGGTGGCAAGAGAAAGGCTGGGGGAGGGGTGAGAGGCTGAGGCATGGAGTGGGACCCCAGCTTTCACAGACTCCCACCTTCTCCTCCTTGTCTTCATCCTCTTCCTCCCCTCATCTCAGAGCTTCCTCATCTGCCCGTGGAGCGGCACCCACCAGGGCTGTGCACCAAGGCCGTGTGCAACCCCAAATCATTTCTTATAGTCACCTTGCATGTAAATGGACTCAACCTTCCAGTTAAAAGGCACAGAGTAGTAGATGGTTTAAACTGCAAAATCCATCTATTTATGGCCAACAAGAAACACATCTCACCAATAAAGATACACATAGACTGAAAATGAAAAGATGGAAAAAGATACTGCATCCTAGCAGAAACCAAAAATAGCTTGTGTAGCCATCCTAATAGCAGAGAAAATAGACTTTAACACCAAAACTATTAAAAGAGGCAAAGAAATTAACTATGTAATGATCAAGGGTTAATTCAACAGGAAGACATGACTATTATAAATGTATACACACCTAATTACAGGGCACCTGGCTATTTAAAAGAAATATTGAAAGACCTAAAAGGATACATAGACTGCAATACCATAGTAATGGAGGACTTCAATACCTCTTTCAGCAATGGACAGATCAATGAAATAGAAAATCAACAAGGAGGCCGGTGCCATGGCTCACTAGGTTAATCCTCTGCCTGCAGCACCGGCACACCAGGTTCTAGTCTCAGTCAGGGAGCTGGATTCTGTCCTGGTTGCTCCTCTTCCAGTCCAGTTCTCTGCTGTGGCCCGGGAATGCAGTGGAGGATGGCCCAAGTCCTTGGGCCCTGCACCCACATGGGAGACCAGGACAAGCACCTGGCTCCTGGCTTCAGATCAGTGTAGTGCACTGGCCACAGTGCACTGGCCACAGCGGCCATTGGGGGTGAACCAATGGAAAAAGAAAGACCTTTCTCTCTGTCTCTCTCTTTTACTGTCTACTCTACCTGTCCAAAAAAAAAGAAAGAAAATCAACAAGGAAATAGCAGATTTAATTGACACTATAGACCAAATGGATCTAACAGATATCTACAGATCTTTTCACCCCCAAAGTTGCAGAATAAACATTTTTCTCACCAGTTCATGAACTTTCTCTAGGACTGACCATGTGCTAAGCCATAAAGCAAGTCCCAGCAAAATAAAGAAAATCAAAATCAAACATGCCTCTTCTCTGACCACAATAGAATGAAGTTGGAAATCAGCAACTCAGGAATGTCTACAACATATGGAAACACACAGAGGCTGAAAAAAAATGCTCCTGCATGAACAGTAGGTCACTGAATAAATCAAGATAGGTAAAATCTTTGGAAATCAATGAAGATGGTGATGATATAACATATGAAAATTATAGGATACAGCAAAAGTAGTGCTAAAAGGAAAATTTACAGCAATTGAAGCCTACATGAAGAAATTATAAAGGCACCAAATAAAATGGCTATTAATGCATTTCAAAGACCTAGAAAAACAAAAAGCAAACCAAACCCAAATCTAGTAGAAGTAAAGAAATCATTAAAATTAGAGAAGAAATAAACAAAATTGAAAAAAGTATACAAAGGATCAGCAAAATGAAGAGCTGTTTTTTTGAAAACAAACAAATCAACAAAATTGGCATATCACTTGTCTAAACTAACCAAAAAGAAGAGAGAAGACTCATATCAATGAAATTAGAGCTGAAAAGGAAATGTAACAACAGACACCACAAAAATAAAAAAGAAATCAGAAATTACTACAAACAGCAGTATGTCAAAAACCAGGGAAACACAAAAGAAATGGACAGATACCTCCACACATACAACCTACTTAAATTGAGCCATGAAGACACAGAAAACCTAAACAGACCAATTACCAAGAGAGAAATTGAATCAATAATAAAGATGCTCCAAACAAAGAAAAGGCCACCATCACCATACTTCCTAACCCTGAAAAAGATACAACAGAGAAAGAGAACTACAGACCAATTTCCCTGATAAACATAGATGCAAAAGTCCTCTACAAAATACTAGACAATCAAATCCAGCAATATATCAGAAAGATCATTCTCCTGGACAAAGTGGGCTTTACCTCTGATATGCACTGATGAATCAACATTCACAAATTAATCAATGTGATACATCACGTTAACAAGTTAAAGAACAAAAACCATATAATTAAATCAACAGATTCAGAAAAAGCATTTGATAAAATGCAATGCCCTTTCATGATGAAAACTCTCAGAAAATTGGGTATAAAAGGAACATCCCTCAACAACCATGGCAATTTATAACAAACCCATGGCCAGCATCATATTGAATGGGGAAAAGTTGAAAGCATCTCCACCATTATCCAGAACCAGACAAGGAGTCCCACTCTCACCATCGCTGTTCAGTATAGTCCAGGAAGTTCTAGCCAGAGCCATTAGGCAGGAAAAATAAATCAAAGGGATACACTGGGAAGAAGGAGTCAAACTATCCCTATTTTCAGGTGACATGATTCTCTATATAGTAGATCCAAAAGACTCCACTAAGAGACTATTGGAACTCATAGAAGAGTTTGGCAAAGTAGCTGGATATAGAATCAATAATCAAAAATCTATAGTCTTTGTATACACAGACAATGCCATGGCTGAGAAAGAACTTTCAAGATTAATCCCATTCACAATAATCTCAAAAAATCAGATAGCTTGGAATAAATTTAACCAAAGACATCAAAGATCTCTACAATGAGAATTATAAAACATCAAAGAAAGAAATAGAAGAGGATCCAAAAAAATGGAAAAAAAAATCTTCCTTGTTTATGGATTGGAAGAATCAATATCATGAAAATGCCCATACTACTGAAAGCAATTTACAGAATCATTGTAATACCACTCAAAACATCAAGGACATTCTTCTCAGATATAGAAACAGTGATACTGAAATTCCTATGGAAACATAGGAGACCCTGGAGAGGTAAAGCAATCTTATACAACAAAAACAAAGTGAGAGGCATCACAATACCATATTTTAAGACATATTACAGTGAAGTAATAATCAAAATAGCCTGGTACTCATACAAAACTGATACAAAACAGCCTGGTACTGAATAGAACCATGGAACAGCATAGAAACACCAGAAATCAATCCAAACATCTACAACCAACTTATCTTTGACAACAGAGCTAAAATCAATCCATGGAGCAAGGACAGTCTCTTCAATAAATGGTACTGGGGAAATCTGGATTTCAAAATGCAGGAGTATGAAGCAGCACTTCTACCTTACACGTTGCACAAAAATCCATTCAAAAATAGACTAAAGATCTACATCTATGACCTAATAACATCAAATTCTTAGAAAACATCGGGGAAACCCTGCAAGACATTGGCATAGGCAAAGAGTTCTTGGAAAAGACCCCAGAGGCACAGGCAATCAAAGTCAAAATTCACAAGTGGGATTACATCAAATTGAGAAGTTTCTGTACTGCAAAAGAAATACTCAGCATAGTGAAGAGGCAACCAACAAAATGGGTGAAACAATTTGCATACTCTACAACTGATAAAGGATTAATAACCAGACTATATAGAGATCAAGAAGCTCAACAACAACAAAACAAACTACACAATTAAAGGATGCATAAAGGTTTAAACAGACATTTTTCAAAATGGAAATCCAAATGGCCAACAGACACATGAAAACATGTTCAGGATCACTAGCCATCAGGGAAATGCAAATCAAAACCACAATGAGGTTTCACCTCACCCCCTTCAGAATGGCTTTCATACAGAAATCAACAAACAGCAAATGTTGGTGAGGATGTGGGAGAAAAGGCATCCTAATCCACTGTTGGTGGGAGTGTAAACTGGCAAAGCCACTATGGAAGACAGTATGGAGATACCTCAGAAATCTGAATATAGACCCACCCTATGACACAGCCAGCCCACTCCTGGGAATTTACCCAAAGGAAAGGAAATCAGCATTTGAAAGAGTTATTTGCACCCCTATGTTTATTGCAGTTCAATTACAACAGCTAAGACACTGAATCAATAAAAATGCCCATCAACTGCAGACTGGATAAAGAAATTATGTGATATGTACACCATGGAATACTTTACAGTGGTAAAAAATCTAATCATTTGCAACAAAATGGATGACACTAGAAATCATCACACTTAATGAAATAATTAAGTCCCACAGGGAGAAATACCATATGTTCTCCTTGACCTGTGGTAACTAATAGAGCACCTAATAGGCAAGCTATAGTTGTTAAATTGACACTTTGAGAAGCAATGACTTTGTACAGCCCTTGTCTCGACTATAGAGGAACAGTTTTTTTCCATGCTATTTGTTGAACTTTTTGCTTAATATAGAGATAATCATATGTGTAGGAAGTTAATTGAAAATAAATGTTAGTAAAAAATAAGAGTGGGAATAAGAGAGGGAGGAGGAAGGGGGTGGGAGTGTGGATGGGAGGGCAGGCACATTGGGAAGAATCGCCAGGTTCCTTATGTTGTAATTGTGAAATTATGAAGTTTATAACTGTAAAACTGTGTAGTTCTCCATACATTATTACGGACTTACTTTTAAGGGTACAGTTTAAAAACTTGCCATGGGACCCCAAATCCCCTTGAGCTAGGTGGAAAAAACAGCACTTTAAGTGTTAAAGTGAACATATGGTTCTCCCTGATTGGTGACAACTGACTGAACACCAAAAAGGAAACCTGTTGAAGTGAAATGGACACTATGAGAAACAGTGACTTGATCAGCATAGCCCTGACTGTTAATGAACAACTTAATACCTTATCCCTCTTAGTCGTTTTTTTTTTGTCTGCTCTACTTAATATGACTGGTTTAATTCTGTAATTAATACACAGTTATTCTTAAGTGTTAAAATTTAACTGAAATGTGATCCCTGTTAAACATAAGAGTGGGAATAAGAGAGGGAAGAGATGTACAATTTGGGACATGCTCAAGCTGACTTGTCCAAATGGTAGAGTTAGAAACATACCAGGGGACTCCAATTCAATCCCACCAAGGTGCCATGTACCAATGCCATCTCACTAGTCCAAGTGATCAACTTCAGTTCACAATTTATCATAATGAAAGGACTAAGAGTCAAAGGGAGCACATAAACAAGTCTAGTACCTGCTAATACTAACCGATAGAATAAATAAAGGGGAGAGTGATCCAACATGGGAAGTGAGATACTCAGCAGACTCATAGAATGGCGGATGTCCTAAACAGCACTCTGGCCTCAGAATCAGCCCTAAAGGCATTCGGATCTGGCTGAAAAGCCCATGAGAGTATTTCAGGCATGGAAAGCCAAGACACTCTGGCAAAAGATCTCTGTGAGTGAGATCCCAGTGGAAAGAACAGGTGTTCAAAGAAGGAGGTACCTATCTCTGAAGGGAGGAGAGAACCTCCACTTTGACTATGACCTTGTCTAAACAAGATAAGAGTCGGAGAACTCAAGGGGCTTCCATAGCCTTGGAAACTCATGACTGGAGCATGGGGAGATTACTGAGGCCATAAACAAGAGTGTCAATTGGTAAAGTCAACAACAGGAGTCACTGTGCACTTACTCCTCATGTAGGATCTCTGTCCTTAGCGTGCTGTACATTGAGATTTAATGCTATAACGAGTACTCAAACAGTATATTTCACTCTGTGTTTCTATGGGTGTGCAAACTGTTGAAAGCTTTACTTAATGTATACTAAACTGATCTTCTGTAAAAAAAAAAGAAATTATCAATTCCCAACTTGACTCTCACTGGGATTAAACATGACAATAGGTCTGATCTGATTGCATCATCGTTTAAAAAAAATCATCTATTATTTTTCACTTTATGTTTCTGTGTGGGAGCAAACTGTTGAAATCTTTACTTAATGTATGCTAAACTGATCTTCTGTAGATAAAGAGAATCGAAAATGAATCTTGATGTGAATGGAAGGGGAGAGGGATTGGTAGAGGGGAGGGTTGCGGGTGGGAGGGACGTTATGGGGGGGAAGCCATTGTAATCCATAAGCTGTACTTTGTAAATTTATATTCATTAAATAAAAGTTAAAAAAAAATAAAGTGAACATATGGATAGGATTAAGTGTTAAAGTGATCATATAGAGAGGATTAAATGTTAAAATGATTATACAAAGAGGATTAAGTGTTTGGTAATAATAATAGAATTAAAAAGGAGTGAATGCTCCAACATGGGAAGCAGTCCACACAGCAGACTCATAGAATGACAATTATTTTAAGTAGCACTGTGACCTCAGAATCAGCCCTTAACACATTCTGGTCTGGCTGAAAATCCCATGAGAGCATTTCAGACATAGAATGCCAAGACACTGTGGCAAAAACTGTCCTACATGAAGGGCCTACCTGGGTGAGACTCTAGTGGAAAGAAGTGGTCATCAAAGAAGGAAGTACTTTACTCTGAAAGGAGGAGAGAATTTCCACTTTGCTCATGGCCTTGTCTAAATACAGAAGGAGTCAGTGGACTCAAAAGGCTTCCACTTGGGGTGAAGTGGCGCAGTGGGTTAAAGCCCTGGCCTGAAACGCCAGCATCCCATATGAGTGCCAGTTCTAGTCCCAGCTGCTTCTCTTCCAATCCAGCTCTCTGGTATGGATTGGGATAGCAGTGGAGGATGGCTCAAGTCCTTGGGCCCCTGTAGCCATGTGGGAGGCTCAGAAGAAGCTCCTGGCTCCTGCCTTCAGATTGGTGCAGCTCTGGCCATTGTGGCCATCTGGGGAGTAACAACCAGATGGAAGACCTCTCTCTCTGTCTCTACCTCTCTCTGTAACTCTGTCTTTCAAATAAATAAAATAAATCTTTTATAAAAAAGGCTTTCACAGTGTAGGCAGCGCATGTCAAGTGCCTCGAGTGATTACTGACCACATACATAAGAGCGTTAATTGTTAAATTAACAACAGGAGTTGCTATGCAGTAATTTCCCATGCAGGACCCCTGTCCTCAAAGAGTTGGATTATGAGAGTTAATAGTAAAACTTGTTCTCAAAGATTTAAAGATTTACTTGGTTTTAGAGAGAGAGGCAGAGCCAGAGAGAAAGGATTTCCATCCGCTGGTTCACTCCCCAGATGGCTGCAATGGCTGGAGCTGTACTTATCTGAAGCCAGGAGGCAGGAGCTTCTTCTGTGACTGCCATATGGGTGCAGGGGCCCAAGGACTTGGGCCATCCTCCACTGCTATCCCAATCCATACCAGAGAGCTGGATTGGAAGAGGAGCAGCTGGGACTCAAACTGGCTACCATATGGGATGCTGGCACTGCAGGCTGGAGCTTTAAGCCACTGCGCCACAGCAACAGCCCCTTTCCTATGTTCTATTACACAGTAGAATAACAGTTGTCAACTGTAATATATTGTATATTTAAAAATAGCCAGAAGAAAGACTTTTGAATGTTCACACTGCAAATAAATCTTGAATATATGAAGTGATGGATTCCAACTATCCTAATTTGATCATTAAAATGTGTGCATGTATCAAATATTATTTTTCACCCCATAAATACGTACAATTATTGAGTGCCAATAAAAACAAATGATCTAATAAAACAGGAAAATCTGCATGTTGTCAAAACATAGATCCAAAAACATGAATGTGGACATGAGGCTATTTGAAACAAGGCACAGAAAGATAAATGCCACACAATCTCACTCATGTGGAATTTAAGAAAATCACACTCAATCACAGAACAGGGTGGTGGCTGTCAGGGCTGAGAGTGAAGGGAATGGGAAAATGTTAGCTGAGCACACATTTGCAGTTATGAGATAAATTAACCACTCCAGATCTTAATACTCAACACTGTTATTACATACATACTGCTATTACATACTCACAACTTGGTAATATCTTATGTATTCTCTTAAAAACTTAGCAATGAAAGGAGATGCATGTTAGATTATCCTAATCATTTCATAATGTACAAATAAAAGAGGACTCCAAAAAGGTTATGAAAAAAAATGGGATTAAGGAGCCAGCACTTTGGTGTAGCAGGTTAAGCCACCACCTGCAGCTCCAGCATCCCATATGGGCACTGGATCAAGTCCCGGCTGCTCCACTTCTGATCCAGCTCTCTGCTATGGCCTGGGAAAGCAGTAGAAGATGGCTCAAGTCCCTGGGCCCCTGAACCCATGTGGGAGACCCAGAAGAAGCTCCTGGCTCCTGGCTTCTGATCGGTGCAGCTCCAGCCATTGCAGCCATCTGGGGAGTGAACCAGCAGATGTAAATATTCTCTCTCTCTCTCTCTCTCCCTCCCTCTCTCTCTCTCCCTCCCTTCACCCCTCTCTCCCACTCTACCTCTTCTTTGCTGTGTAACTCTGACCTTCAAAAAATAAATAAATCTTTTTTGAAAAAAAAAACCTGGATTTATTCCAGCAAAAAAGGGATTAAAAGATAATATGAATTCTCCATAACTTTTCAAAAGGCCCTCACATTTCAAAATATCAGGTTGCATACCTTGAATATGCACAAATTTTGTCAACCATACTCCAACAATACTTGAAAATTTTAAAACAAGCAAAAGTAAACAAGCTCATATATTAAAATATAATCTCCAAATAACTTAGTAAACTAGATATATCTTCGGGATTGATAAGGCTTTCATGGAACATAAATAATTTTTAAAACACTCATAAATTTGAATAGCCAAACTTTCTATTTTGAAAGTGCAAAGACAGATGGCAGCCAGTTGAGGGAACAGTAAGTGTTAAGGTGACACCCAAGTGCCAAAGTACAGGGTCTCCTGCCCGTCTAAACCCTGGACAAAAACCCTGAGTCAGATAACAGTTTTGCTTTTATCTCACCCAATCCATGTTACTGTGTTACTGGAAACAGAAAACAGAGTGAGACTTTCCAGAAACATCTGTGCTGAGAGCTCAGCGTCCTGGAGGAAACCCTGCTGCCCACATATTTAGAACCTCAGAGGAATCAGGTCCCGGCGTGGAAGGAAGGAGGAGCTGAGGAAGGGGGACACGGGGCTGCCTCCACACAGCTGCCCAGGGATGGCTCCAGGGCCATGAAGTCGCTGCGAGCAGGTAAGGGGCCAGGTGGGGAGGGTCCTGGGTGCCAGGGAGGGGGCTGGGCTTCGGGACTCCTGGGTGCCATGAGGGGGCCGGGCAGCAGGTGTCCTGATGCCAGGGTTGGAGCCGGGCATTGGGGTCATGGGTGCCAGGGAGGGGTCTGAATGACAGGGGTCCCAGGTGTCAAGGATGGGGCCAGGAGTCAGGGATCCTGGGGCCCAGGAGGGAGCCGGGCGATGAGGGTCCCAGGTACCAGGGAAGGGGCTGGGCATTGGGGGTCCAGAGTGCCAGGTAGGGGCCAGGCGTCAGGGGTCCTGGGTGCAAGGGAGGAGGCCAGACGTCGGGGTACTGGGTGCCAGGGAGGGGCTGGGCATCTGGGGTTCCAAGTTACAGGGAGGGTCCGGGCCTTGGGGATCCCAGGTGCCAAGGAGGGGGCCAGGTGTTGGGGATCCTGGTGCCCAAAAGGGAGCTAGCCAATGGGGGTCCCAGGTACCAGGGAAGAGGCTGGGACTCTGGGGTCTGGGGTGCCAGGGAAGGGGTCAGGTGTCAGGGGTCCCAGGTTGCAGGGAGGGGGCATGGCGTCAGAGGTCTTGAATGACAGGAAGGGGCCAGGCATCAGGGGTCATGGGTGCCAGGGAGGGGGTCGGGGGTCTTGGGTGCCAGGGAGGGGTCAGGCATTGTGGACCAGTTGACAGGGAGGGTCCAGGTGTCGAGGGTCCCGGGTGCCAGGGAAGAGGCTGGGCATTGGGGTCCCGGGTGCCGGGGAAGGGGCCTGGAGTCATGGGTCCCAAGTGCCAGTAAGGGGGCTGGGTGTCTGGGGTCCTGAGTGACAGGGAAGGGATGGGCGTCGGGAGTCCTGAATGCCCAGGAAGGGGCCAGGCAGTGGGGGTCCTGGGTACCAGGGAAGGGGCTGGGTGTTGGGGAAGGGGCCGGGCATCGGGGGTCCTGGGTACCAAGGAAGGGGCTGGGTGTCAGGGAAGGGGCCGGGCATCAGGGGTCTGGGGTGCCAGGGAGGCGCCGGTCTTTGGTGGTCATGGGAGCCAGAGTGGAGACTGGACATCAGGGTCATGGGTGCCAGGGAGGGGGTTGGGGGTCCCGGGTGCTAGGGAGGGGCTGGGCATCGAGGTCCTGGGTGCCAGGGAAGGGGCTGGGCCACAGGAGTCCTGGGTACCAGGGTGGGGGCCAGGTGGCAGGTGTCCTGGGTGTCAAGAAGGGGGCTGGAAATCGGGAGTCATGGGTGCCAGGGAGGGGGCCAGGTGTCTGCAGTCCCAAGTGACAGGGAGAGGCTGGGCATCAGGGTCCCGGGTTCCAGGGAGAGGCTGGGCAACAGGGGTCCCAGGTGCCAGGGAGGGGCCAGTCATTGAGGGTCCTGGGTTTGGGGGGTCCAGGCATCAGGGGTCATGGGTGTCAAGGAGGGGGCCAGGCATCGGGGATCCCAGGGCCCAGTAGGGAGCTGGCATTGGGGTTCCCAGGTACCAGGGAAGAGGCTGGGTATTGGGTGTCATGGGTGCCAGGGAGGAGGCTGGGTTTTAGGGGTCCTGGGTGTCAAGGAGGGGCTAGGTGCTCGGGATCCTGCGGCCCAGGAGGGAGCCAGATGATGGTCATTCTGGGTACCAGGGAAAGGGCCTGGCGTCATGGGTCCAGGATGCCAGGGATTGGGCCATGCTTCAGGGGTCCTGGGTATCAGGGAGGGGGCCGGTGTCTGCAGTCCCAAGTGACAGGGAGGGGCCAGGTGTCGGGGGTCATAGGTGCCAGGGGTCCTGGATGCCAGGGAGGGGTTGGGTGTCAGGGGTCCCGGGTGCCAGGGAGGGGCCGGGCATCGAGGATCCTAGGTGCCAGGGAGGGGCCGGGCTTTGAGGGTCCTGGGTTCCAGGGAGGGGTCCAGGCATAGGGGGTCCCGAGTGTCTGGGAAGGGGTCAGGGGTTCCGGGTGCCAGGGGGTGCCAGGCATCAGGGGTCATGGGTGTAAAGGAGGGGGCCAGGTGTTGGGGATCCCAGGGCCCAGTAGAGCGCTGGCATTGGGGTTCCCGGGTACCAGGAAAGGGGCTGGGCATCGGGGGTCATGGGTGCCAGGGAGGAGACTGGGAGTCAGGGGTACTGGGTGTCAAGGAGGGCAGGTGCTTGGGATCCCAGGACCCAGGAGGGAGCTGGGTGATGGGGATTCTGGGTACCAGGGAAGGGGCCTGGCGTTATGGGTCCAGGATGCCAGGGATTGGGCTGTGCTTCAGGGGTCCTGGGTATCAGGGAGGGGGCCAGTGTCTGCAGTCCCAAGTGACAGGGAGGGGCCAGGTGCCAGGGGTCCTGGATGCCAGGGAGGGGTTGGGTGTCAGGGGTCCCAGGTGCCAGGGAGGGACTGAGCATCAGAGGTCCTGGGTGCCAGGGAGGGGCCAGGCATCAGGGATCACAGGTGCCAGGGATGGGGTCGGGGGTCCTGGGTTCCAGGGAGTGGTTGGGTGTCAGGGGTCACAGGTGTCAGGGAAGGGGTCAGGGGTCCCGGGTGCCAGAGAAGAGGCCAGGCGTTGATGTCCTGGGTGCCAGGGAGGAGTCGGGCATCCTGGAAGGGGCTGGGCATCTGGGATCCCGAGAGACAGGGAGGGGCCAGGCATTGGGGGTTACGGGTGCCAGGGAGGGGATTGGGGGTCCTGGGTGCCAGGGAGAGGTCAGGCATCAGGGGTCCCAGGTGCCAGGGAGAACCATGCATCCAGGGTCATGGGTGCCAGGGAGGCGGCCAGACATCGGTGTCATGGGTTAAGGAGGGGGCCAGGCATCAGGAGTCACTTGGCCCAGGAGTGAGCCGGGTGATAGGGGTCCCAGGTACCAGGGAAGGGGCAGGCAGTGGGGGTCCAGTATGCCAGGGAGGGGGCCAGGCTTCAGGGATCCCAGATGCTAGGGAAAGGGCCGGGCGGCAGGGGTCACTGGTGCCAGGGAGGTGGTCGGCAGACCCGGGTGCCAGCGAGGGGTGGTGCATCAGGGCTCCAAGATGCCATGGAGGGGGCCAGGCTTTGGGGGTCCTGGGTGCCAGGGAAAGGACCGGGCAGCAGGGTTCCTGGGTGCCAGGGAAGGGGCCGGACATCAGGGGACATGGGTGTCAAGGGTGTTGGGGGGTCACAGGTACCAGGGAGGTGGTTGGGGGTCCTGGGTGCCAGGGAGAGGCTGGGGTTGGGGTCCAGGTACCAGGGAGGGTCCGGGCATTGAGGGTCCCAGGTGCCAGGGAGGAGTCCAGGCATCAGGGGTCCTGGGTGCCAAGGAGGGGGCCAGGCATTGGGGATCCTGGTGCCCAAAAGGGAGCTGGGCGATGGGGGTCATGGATACCAGGGAAGGGGCTGGGAGTCTGGGGTCTGGGGTGCCAGGGAGGGGGCCAGTTGTCGGGGGTCCCAGGTGTCAGGGAAGTGGTCAGGTGTCAGGGGTCCCAGGAAGCAGGCAGGGGCTCAGGCATCTGGGGACTTGAGTGACAGGGAGGGGCCGGGTGTTAGGGGTGATGGGTGCTAGGGAGGGGGCCAGGCACCTGTGGTCCCACGTGACAGAGGGGCTGGGCATTGGGGGTCTTGGGTGCCAGAGCGGGGCTGGGTGACAGGGATCCTGGATGCCAGTGAAGGGGCTGGGTGTCAGAGGTCATGGGTGTCAAGGAGGGGGCCAGGCATTGGGGATCCCAGGGCCCATTAGGGAGCTGGGCAATGGGGGTCCCAAGTACCAGGAAAGGAGGCCGGGCATCAGGGTTCCTGGGTGCCAGGGAAGGAGCCTGGTGACAGGAGTCCCTGGTACCAGGGAGGGGGCCAGGCGTCTGGGGTCCCAAGAAACAGGAAGGGGCCAGCAGTCAGGGGTCACGGGTGCCAGGGAGGGGGTTGAGGGTCCTGGCTGCCAGGGAGGGGGTCGGGCATCAGGGGTCCCGGGTGCCAGGGAGGGGCCAGGCGTCTGAGGTCCTGAGAGACAGGAAGGGGTCAGGTGTTGGGGGTCCCAGGTGCCAGGGAGGGCCAGGTGTTGGGGGTCCCAGATGCTAGGGAGGAGGCTGGACATCAGGGGTCACGGGTTTCAAGGTGAGGTCCAGGCATCAGGGGTCCCTGGGCCCAGGAGGGAGCCAGGCGATTTGAGTCCTGGGTACCAGGGAGGGGCTGGGCGTCGGGGGTCCAGGGTGCCAGAGAGGAGTCTGGGCATCTGGGGTCCCGAGTGACAGGGAGGGGCCGGGTGTCGGAGGTCACAGGTGCCAGGGAGGGAGTCAAGGATCTCGGGTGCCAGGGAGGGGCCAGTCGTCAGGGGTCCTGGGTGCCATGGAGGGACCGGGCATCAAGGGTCCTGAGTGCCAGGGAAGGGGCCATGCATTAGGGGTCACAGGTACCAGGGAGGGGGCTGGGCATCATGGGTCCCAAGTGACAGGGAGGGGCTGGGCGTTGGGGTTCACAGGTGCCAGGGAAGGGGCTAGGCATCAGGGGTTCCAGGTGCAAGGGAGGAGACTGGGCGTCAGGTGTCCTGAGTGACAGGGAGGGGGCCGAGCAATGTGGGTCCCAGGTGCCCAGAAGGGGCCTGGGCTTCTGGGGTCCTGTGAAACAGAGAGGGGGCCAGGTGATGGGGGTCCTGGGTACCAGGGAAGAGGCTGGGCATCGGGGAAAGGGCTGTGCATTGGGGATCAGGGGTGCCAGGGAGGGGACTGGATGTCGGGGGTCACGGTGCAAGGGAAGGGATTGGGAGTCCCAGGTGCCAGGGAGGGGTTGGGCATCAGGGGTCCCGGGTGACAGGGAGGGGGTTGGGGGTCCTGGGTGCCGGGGGGGGCAAAGCATCGGGGGTCACAGGTGCCTTGGAGGAGGCCAGACATCAGGGGTAACGGGTTTCAAGCAAGGATCCAGGTATCAGGGATCCCTGGGCCCAGGAGGGAGCCAAGCAATTTGAGTCCTGGGTACCAGGGAAGGGGGTGGGCATCGGGGGTCCAGGGTGCCAGGAAGGGGGCTGGACATCGGGAGTCACAGGTGCCAGGGAGGGGGCTGGGCATCTGCGATCCCAAGTGACAAGGAGGGGCCAGGCATCGGGGGTCCCGGGTGCCAGGGAGGGGCTGGTCGTCAAGTGTCCTGGGTGCCAGGGAGGAGGCCAGCCTCAGGGGTCATGGGTGTCAAAGAGGAGGCCAGGCATCAGGGATCCTGGTGCCCAGCTGGGAGCTGGGCGATGGAGGTCCCAGGTACCAGGGAAGGGGCTGGGTATTGGGGGTCCAGGGTGCCAGGGGGAGGCCAAGTGTCGGTTCTGTGTTGACAAGGAGGGGGCCAGGTGCCAGGGTTCACAGGTGCCAGGGAGGGGGCTGGACATCGGGGGTCATGGGTGCCAGAGAGGAGGCCGGGTGTCAGGGGTCTTGGGGGTCAAGGAGGGGCCAGGCATTGGCAATCCCAGGACCCAATAGGGAGTCAGGCGATGGGGGTCCTGGGTGCCAAGGAAGGGGATTGTTGTCAGAGGTCCCGGGTGCCAGGGAGGGGCCGGGTGTTGAGTCCTGATTGCTAGGTAGGGGGCCGGGCATTGGGGGTCCTGGGTACTAGGGAAGGGGTTGGAGGTTCCAGGTGCCAGGGAGGGGGCTGTGTGTCTGGAGTCCCAAGGGAAAGGGAGGGGCCAGGAGTTGGGGGTCACAGGTGCCAGGAGGTTGTTGGGGGTCCCGGGTGCCAGGGAGGTGTTGGGCATTGAGGTCCAGGTGCCAGGGAGGGGCCGAGGGTCAGGGATCCCGGTGACAGGGAAGTGGTCAGGCATCCTGCTTTCCAGGGAGGGGGATGGGTGTCTGGGGTCCTGAGAGACAGGGAGGGGCCTGGCATTGGGGTCATGGGTTCCAGGGAGGGGGGTGGGGGTGCCGGGTGTCAGGGAGGGGTTGGGAATCAGGGGTTTTGGTGCCAGGGATGGCTGGGTGTTGGGGGTCACGTGTTTCAAGGAGGGATCCAAGCATCAGGGATTCCTGGACCCAGGAGGGAGTCAGGCGATTTGGGTCCCGGGTACCCGGGAAGGTGCTGGGTGTTGGGCGTCCAGGGTGCCAGAGAAGAGGCCGGGCATCTGGGGTCCTGACTGACAGGGAGGGGCTGGGCATCGGGGGTCACAGATGCCAGGGAGGGGGTCGGGGGTCTCAGATGACAGGGAGGGTTTGGGCATCAGGGGTCCCGGGTTCCAGGGAGGGGCCGGGCATTAGGGGTCCTGGGTGCCAGGAAGGGGCCTGGCGTCGGGGATCCTGGGTGTCAGGGAAGGGGTCAGGGTTCCCGGGTGCCAGGGAAGAGGCTGAGAGTCGACGTTCCAGGTGCCAGGGAGGGGCCGGGCATCGAGGGTCCTGGGTGCCAGGGAGTGGGCTGGGCAACACAGGTCACAGGTATCAAGGAGGGGGACAGGCTTCGTGGATCCCGGGGTCCGGTAGAGAGCTGGGTGATGGGGGTTCTGGGTACCAGGGAAGGGCTGGGCATCAGGGAAGGGGCCGGGCATCAGGGATCCTGGGTGCCTGGGAGGGGGCTGGAAGTCGGGGGTACCAAGTGACATGGAGGGCCAGGCATGGGGAGTCACAGGTACCAAGGAGGGCCGGGTGTCAAGGGTCCCGTGTGCCAGGGAAGGGGCCAGGCATCACGGGTCCCCAGTGCCAGTAAGGGGGCCTGGCATCTGGGGTCCCCAGTGACAGTGAGGGCCCAGGCATGGGAGCCCCGGGTGCCTGGTAAGGGGCCAGATGGTGTGGGTCACAGGTACCAGGGAAGGGGTTGGGCATCGGGGAAGTGGCCAGGTGTTGGGGGTCTGGAGTGCCAGGGAGGGGGCCAGACTTCAGGGGTCATGGGAGCCAGGGTGGAGGCCAGACTTTGAGGTCACGGGTGCCAGGGAGGGGGTTGGTGGTCCCAGGTGCCAGGGAGGGGCCTGGTGTCAGGGTCCTGCGTGCAGGGGGGGGCGGGTATTGGGGGCCCCAGGTGCCAGGGGAGGATCTGGGCCCAGTGTTCCTGAGTGCCAGGGAGGGGGTTGGGCAACATGGGTCCCAGGTGCCAGGGAAGCGGTTGGGGGTCCCGGGTGCCAGGGAGGGGACAGACATCAGGGGTCCCGGGTGCCAGGAAGAGGATGGGCATTGAGGGTCCTTGGTGCCAGGGAAGGTGCCAGGCATCAGGGGTTCAGGGTGCAAGGGAGGAGGCTGGGCATCAGGGGTCCCGAGAGAGGGAGGGGGCTGGGTGATGGGGGGTCTCAGGTACCAGGGAAGGAGCTGGGCATGGGGGAAGGAGCCGGGCATTGGGGAGCAGGGATGCCAGGGAGGGGGCCGGACGTCTGGGGTCTCAAGTGACAGGGGGGAGGGCGGGCAATGGGATCCAGGCAACAGGGCCATGGGTGTCAGGGAGGGGCTGGGCGTCAAGTGTCCTGGGTTCCAGGGAAGAGGCCGGGCATCAATGTCTAGTGTGTCAGGGAGGGGGCTGGACGTCTGTGGTCCCGGGTGCCAGGGAGGTGCTGGGCTTCGGGGTCCTGGGTGCAGGGATGGGGCCGGGTGTTGGGGGTCCTGGGTTCCAGGGAAGGGGCCAGACAGCAGGAGTCCTGGGTGCCAGGGAGGTGGCTGGGACTTGGGGGTCCTGGGTGCCATGGAAGGGGGTGGGCGGCAGGGTTCCCAGGTGCCAGGAAGGGGCCGGGCATTGAGAGTCCTGGGTGCCATGGAGGAAGCTGGGTGTCAGGGGACAGAGGTGTTAAGGAAGTGGCCAGGTTTGGGGACCCTGGGGCCCAATAAGGAGTCGGGCGATGGGGGTACTGGGTACCAGGGGAGGGGCTGGGTGTTGGGGGTCCAGGGTGCCCGGGGGGGGAGGCTGAACGTCAGGCTTCCCAGGTGTCAAGGAGGGGGCCAGGTGTCAGGGAGCACAGGTGCCAGGGAGGGGGCTGGAAGTTGGGAGTAGCGGGTGTCAGGGGAGTGGTCAGGTGTCCCTGGGCCCAGAGGGAGCCGGGCAATGGAGGTTCCGGATACCTGGAAAGGGGCCTGGCGTCAGGGGTCCCGGGTACCAGAAAGAGGCCGGGCATCTGCGGTCCCACATGACAGGGAGTGACCGGGTGTCGGGGGTCACAGGGGCCAGGGAGGGGGTTGGGGGTCCTGGATGCCAGGGAGGGGTCAGGCGTCAGGGGTCTGAGTGCCAGGGAGGGCGTCAGAGGTCTCAGATGCCAAGGAGGGCTGGGCATCAGGGGACCCGGGTGCCATGGAGGGGCAGGGCATTAGGGGTCCCGGGTGCCAGGTAGGGGCCAGGCATCGAGGGTCCTGGGTGCCAGGGAAAGGGCCGGGCTTCAGGGGTCCTGGGTGCAAGGGTGGAGGCCGGGCGTCCTGGGTCCCGAGTGAAAGGGAGGGGCCGAACATTGGGTGTCCTGAGTGCAAGGGAGGGGCTGGGCGTCAGGGTCCCAGGTACCAGGGAGGAGCCTGGCATTGAGGGTCTTGGTTGCCAGGGAAGAGGCCGGGCGTCGGGGTCTTGGGAGCCAGGGAGATCTTGGACATAGGTGAAGGGGCCGGGTGTCTGGGGTCCTGAGTGACAGGGAGGGGCCAGGCGTCGGTGGTCACGGATGCCAGGGAGGGGGTCGGGGGTCTCGGGTGCCAGGGAGGGGCCAGGCATCAGGGGTCCCGGGTGCCAAGGAGGGGCCGGGCATCTGGGATCATGGGTGCCAGGGAAGGGGTTGGGCATCGGGGAAGGGGCCGGGCTCTGGGGATCCAGGGTGCCAAGGAGGGGGCCGGACATCGGGGGTCGTGAGTGACAGGGAGGGCCGGGCATCGGGGGTCCCAGGTGCCAGAGAGGGGCCAGGCGTCGGGGGTTCCGGGTGTCAGGGAAGGGGTCAGGGGTCCCGGGAAGCTTCCGCTGGTTCTGCTTTCCCCCTGTAGGGACTCCTGGGCCCACACACTCACCGTGTCCTCAGTTCCTAGGTGCCCGGTGACCCCCAGAGCACGAAGGTGGAGCGCACAGACCCTGACTGGGCTCTGGAGCCTCGAAACAGCGCAGCCCTCTCCTAAGACCTCGCTCTACCAAGAAACGCTAAGACCACTGTGACCTCAAGATCCCGCGTGATGACATCATCGTGCCTGATTGGATGGGGGCACACATAGCGTCACAAAAGACTCAGCCAATCAGCATCCTCCAAGCCGTGGCTCCCTAACTGGTCTGTGCTTGGTGGGAATGAGGTGAGGTGCGAAGCGGCCCCCTGCCCTCCTCCTGGGCTCCTCTCCCCTCGGTGCACCTGCCACCCGCTGGGGTCGCCCCGGGGTCGCCCCGTGCTTCTCGCAGGCGGATCCTGGCTGCAGCTGGCAGTCACCTGCTTCAGGTGAGTTAAAATTCTGCTTCTTCGCTTAGGGGCTTTCTCTTTGTATTTCTGCTCAATTTTCTGTTGGGCCATTTGTGTCATGTTTTAATATTGATTTGAAGAATGCATTTCACATTATGGAATTTATACACTATGGAATACTACTCAGTGGTAAAAAAAAATGAAATCCTGTCTTTTGCTACAAAATGGATGCAACTAGAAACCATTATCCCTAGTGAAATAAGCCAGTCCCAAAAAGACAAATACCGTGTTTTCCCTAATCTGTCATAACTAAGAGAGCATCTAAAATGTAATCTATAGGAGTGAAATTGACATCTTGAGCTTTGATGATTGTTTACAGCCCTTGTCTCTGTAGCTGAGGAACTTTTTTCTCCTCATGCTATTTGTTGAACTCTTTACTTACTGTAGGTTTAATCTTATGAGTATAAAGAAAACTGAAAAAAAGCATTTCATATCTCCTGTTATCTTTTTGCTTGTCTTTATTTTATGTACTT
Source organism: Oryctolagus cuniculus (assembly GCF_964237555.1). Classification (NCBI taxonomy): domain Eukaryota; kingdom Metazoa; phylum Chordata; class Mammalia; order Lagomorpha; family Leporidae; genus Oryctolagus; species Oryctolagus cuniculus. Next base: position 353,622 of record NW_027208203.1, on the reverse strand, counting down.
TCATGTTTTTTTCTTTTTAATTGTTAAAATGGAATTGTGATGATTGATTTTTAGTATTTTATTCTAATATAGTCACTTAAGGCTATAATTCCTGTATCTGTCCCAGCCCATGGATTTCTTTTAATTAACTTTTATTTAATGAATATAAATTTCCAAAGTACAGCTTATGGATTACAATGGCTTTCCCCCCATAACTTCCCTCCCACCTGCAATCCTCCCCTTTCCCACTCCCTCCCCCCTTCCATTCACATCAAGATTCAATTTCAATTCTCTTTATATACAGAAAATCAGTTTAGCATATATTAAGTAAAGATTTCAACAGTTTGCACCCACATAGAAACACAAAGTGAAAAATACTGTTTGAGTACTACTTATAGCATTAAATCACAATGTACAGCACATTAAGGACAGAGATCCTGCATGAGGAGTAAGTGCACAGTGACTCTTGTTGTTGACTTAACAAATTGACACTCTTGTTTATGGCATCAGGAATCACCCTAGGCTCTTGTCATGAGTTGCCAAGGCTATGGAAGCCTTTTGAGTTCACCGACTCTGATCATATTTAGACAAGGTCATAGAGTGGAAGTTCTCTCCTCCATTCAGAGAAAGGTACCTCCTTCTTTGATGACCTGTTCTTTCCACTGGGATCTCACTCATGGAGATCTTTCATTTAGGTCATTTTTTTTTTCCAGGGTGTCTTGGTTTTCCATGCCTGAAATACTCTCATGGGCTTTTCAGCTGGATCCGCATGCCTTAAGGGCTGATTCTGAGGCCAGAGTGCTGTTTAGGACATCTGCCATTCTATGAGTCTGCTGTGTATCTCGCTTCCCATGTTGGATCGTTCTCTCCATTTTTTATTCTATCAGTTAGTATTTGCAGACACTAGTCTTGTTTATGTGATCCCTTTGGCTCTTAGTCCTTTCATTATAATCAATTGTGAACAGAAATTGATCACTTGGACTAGTGAGATGGCATTGGTACATGCCACCTTGATGGGATTGAATTGGAATCCCCTGGTATGTTTCTAACTCTACCATTTGGACAAGTCAGCTTGAGCATGTCCCAAATTATACATCTCTTCCCTCTCTTATTCCCACTCTTATATTTAACAGTGATCACTTTTCAATTAAGTTTCAACACTTAAGAATAACTGTGTATTGATTACAGTATTCAACCAAAAGTATTAAGTAGAACAAACAAAAAAATACTAAGAGGGATAATGTATTAAGTTGTTCATCAACAGTCAGGGCAAGGGCTGATCAAGTCACCGTTTCTCATAGTGTTCATTTCACTTCAACAGGTTTCCTTTTTGGTGCTCTGTCAGTTGTCACTGATCAGGGAGAACATATGATATTTGTCTCTTTGGGACTGGCTTATTTCACTCAGCATAATATTTTCCAAATTCCTAACAGGGATCACTTTTCAGTTAAAATTTAAACACCTAAGAATAATTTTGTGTTAATTACAGATTTCAACCAATATTACTAGAACAAAAAAAAATACTAAAATGGACAAAGTATTACATTGTACATCAACCATCAGGACAAGAGCTGATCAAGTCACTGTTTCTCATAGTGTCCATTTCAGCCCATTGATTTCCTCTTCTCTTTCCAATCCCTGTGTATGTAGACCCTATAGGCCTCTCAGTGCTTCCACTTGCATGTGCATATGGGCTAAATGTGTTTCTATTCCTGTGCCTGATACACAGAACAGATGTGATAAATATTCAATAGAAGCCATATCCACAGTTTTAATTTTGATTTTTCCATAGCTCATCACCTATGTTATAATACTCTCTTGCAATTCTGGGCGGTGGTAGCAAGTCACAGCTCCCCATCATCAGCCAAACAATCATGAGGTCAAGCAAGTGATTCTTTACAATGTTCTGTGTTGTTGAGCTTTAATGTTCAGTTAGACAAATGTATGGAATGCTTTTTTTAATTATTTGCTTTGTTTTCTTTTAATGATTTTTCCAAATTCTTAAAAAAAAACACAATGGTAAAACTGAAACCAAGGAGACATCCTGAGGACCTGTCAGAGACAAAGTAGAAAAGGGTAATGGAAAGTCCTGAGGTCTTTGGGTACATTTGCTTTGACAACTACACACACACACATACACACACACACACTCACCCACTGAGCGCATCTGTACAAAACATTCTGTGTCAGGAGAAGTAGGGTAAGATCAAGGGATCAGGATACACTTTCATATTGGACCAGCCTCCCTTAAGGCTCACTAGCGTGTCCAGCATCCAGCTCCTGAGTCTGGCCAGACTTTGCTATGAGAGACTGGAGTTAAAAATGTAGTTCCAGCCTGTAGAAATGAGGATGCTCCCCACTTGGTTATGCACCCATGCCACAGACCCCTCAAAACTCCTTCTTGTCTGCCATCTCCTTATTCTCCTGGATGATGCCTTGGGGATTTTGGATGAGGGTTTTCTTTTTGCTTTCTTCTTTTCCATTTTGTCCTGTCCTTTGTCTTTCCTTCTTAGATTGCGTCTCCTTGTTTTCAGGTTGCTTTGACCTCCATCCTTAATCTTCACCGTTCCCAAATCCCCTCATGGCTTGTCCTTGGATCCATGGGAGTCAGGAGACCTTTTTTTCTTTGCCATTACCACTTGCACTCCTTTTTTGTTTCCCCTTGGAAGTCCTAGAGGCATTTTCTTGGGAACCAGCACTATCTCCACCTTCCCCAGCCATTGGCTTCTGTTTCTGCTTGCTCCTGGGGGCCTGCATTGCTAAGAGGACCCTGAAAGCTCCTGTGATCATTCTTGTTGATCTTGGTGATGTCCATGACCGTTTCTTTCTTGCATCATCAACTCCATCAGGACCTTCCCCACCAAGGCCTGCATCTGGTTTTACTCATGGACTACGTTTTCACAGGAGGTGGTGGGAACTATTGATTAGAAGGATTGTGCTTTGGAGGCCCATGACCCACTTCTTGGACTTCTGAGCTGTGGTGCTTCATGCGGCCTCTTTTCTACTTGCATAGGGAAACATAATCACTGTTGCCTGTTGGGACTAAGTCTGCTGCTTGACATCTAGGGAATCTGGTGTCCAGAGTAGAGGGAACTGGACGGTTGATGTCTGGCCTGGGAGTAGCCTTTGACACTAGAGAACAGGGCAGGATAAGCCTAGGGTTACTCTCTGTAATTCATTCCCTCCCAGCAGGGTTTGAACCCAAGCTGGGGGCTGAGTTGGTCATCTGGGGTTCTTTCCTCCCTGAAGAACTGTTTCTGTTCTCTCACTATTTTCTGAGCTTCCAGGTCTTTGGTTTCAAACAATACGTATGGTATTTAAATGTAGCACCATGTGACATTTGAAAAGGTTACAAAAGCACTTTTATAAAATTATAATCAATATATATCAGTTGGATACAATAACAAAATGGAGACCAATAATTTATTATTCTATTGTTGGCTCTGAAACAGACATGAGGTGTAGACTCATTTATTTGATGGGTGGGATGTCTCTGAAAGAGTGGAGATTGAAGTGATATCACGCACTGCATGTAAGAGTCAATACATGTATAACTGAACAGCAAGGAAGATTGTTTGCCACTACATTGATGTCTTACAAAAATAAATAAAAATGTTTGTAAATCATCAGATTAAAATTAGAACATCTTATCAACCCCATTACACCACACTTCTTGTTAAACTCCCATATTCACCATATCTGTATATAGGAAAATGATTTTTACCCAAAAGTATGCACACTATAATATTTTTTATTTTCAATGTCTATTTTGATCTGATTTATTTCAGTTTGTCTGTTTTCAAATACATTTATTTTTCCATCCATAATCAGATTTTTTGGCTCTATGCTTTTAATCTTCCATGTTATACCTTCAAATGTATTAATATCTGATTATCATTTTCATTATTTTTTTGACAGACAGAGTTATAGACAGTGAGAGAGAGACAGAGAGAAAGGTCTTCCTTCTGTTGGTTCACTCCCCAAATGGTCGCTATGGCCGGCGCTGTGCCGATCTGAAGTCAGGAGCCAGGTGCTTCTTCCCGGTCTCCCATGCAGGTGCAGGAGCCCAAGCACTTGGGGCATCCTCTACTGCCCTCCCGGGCCACAGCAGAGAGCTGGACTGGAAGAAAGGCAGCGGGGACTAGAACCCAGTGCCCATATGGGATGCCGGTGCCGCAGGTGGAGGATTAACCAAGTGAGCCATGGCACAGGCCTGATTATCATTTTCAATTCATTTTTGCCTTTTTAGTTTTATTTTTAAATAAAGACTAGTTAACAATTTTGATCATTTTGCTCTATTTTTCATGTGTATCAACATGACATAAAATCTGTTAGCATATCTTGATTAATAACTCTTACTGTAGTTCACAATACATGAAGAAAAATATCTGTTGTGATGTATTCTCTTGAAAAATAAGATGAAAGTGGAAGTCATTGAGCATTTTTTAGAATGCTCATTATAAAGGAGGAAGCTTTAGCTGCAAAATCATTTTCCTTATTCCTTCCTGAAAAACAGATAGTGTGTTGGTTATACAGCAGCTATTATGTATCTATGAGGTAAGAATATGGAGAATATGACACATTGTCAGGACATGTCACTGCTTACACTCTCAGACTACCATATTAGCCCGAGATCATATAGTTTGGTGAGATTGTTACAAAGAAAAATAAATATGATTTAGATAAGCCCATGAGTTCAATGATCTATTATACTCAGTCAGGTTTATTCTTAATAGAAATAATGTTTTTCTATTTTATTTAGTAAGCATAATTATTATCAATCACCCTCCTTTTCTCTTACCCAGGTTGTAACTTATGGTACTTCAGTCTCCAACAAATGGTGCATGAAGTCTCTAGTATTAAGGAAAAGACTTCCCAGTGTCTGACCAGCCTCACCTCAGCACAATCCTAACATTACTTCAGGAGTATAACTTTGAGAAATATTTACCAAGCCATATAGATATCTTGCAGACTATAATTTTTTAGTCTAAAATGATGTTTGTTCCTCTTATCTGTTCTATTAGAAGATACCATTGATTATAATTCATCTAGACCAAAACAGCAGTGTAATTTTTACTTCAGTACAAATTTACTTTTTTTCTTTTCCTACAATAAATGAAAGTGTAGAGAAAGCAATTTTAAAGACATTTCTTAAAATGTTCCCTTTAGATTAATGAATAGATGGCAGTCAGAAAGCTAGAGAAATTAAGAAAAGATATTAAAATTTAAACAAATACCTATGAGGGGGCATACTAGCACTTGCCTGTTAATTATCCATGTTCAATTCCTGCTAGTAATGCCTGGCTAATTTTAACATTAATATTTATCCACAGAATTGTTATCTTAGCGTGACTGTTGTAGCACTTTAGGTTAAGCTGACACTTAGAATGCACACACCAATCCACCTTCCTGATAATTAGCTTGTGAGGAAGCAGATATTGGGTCAACTAGATGGGTTTCTGCCACATACATAGGAGGCCTGGATGGAGTTTCTGCCTCCTGGCTTTGGCTTGGCCCAGCTGAAGCTATTGAGGGTATTTGGGGAATGAAAATGAAAAGAAGATTCATTCTCATTCCCATTCCCATTCTCATTCTCATTCTCATTCTCATTCTCATTCTCATTCTCATTCTCATTCTCATTCTCTTCTTTTCTCTCTTCTTCTTTTCCTCCTCTCTCCTCTCCTTCCCCTCCTCCTCCTCCATCTCCTTCTTCTCTCCTCTCCTCTCCTCTCTTCTCTTCATATTCTCTCTCTCTCTCTCTCTCTCTCTCTCTCTCTCTCTCTCCCCTCTCCCCTTCTCTACCACTCTGCCTGTCCAAGAAATCATGCGATTGAGCTTCATTCAGATGTGGTGGAATATGCCAGGGGAAAACGGGAGAGCTTCATCAAACATAATGATAGCTTTGATAAGTTTGAGTTGTGTGATCTTGCATTTGTGGTTGGTAATTGCCTCCAGAGAGCATCTGACAGTTATCAGTATGATCAAATTATTGTGTTGCTGGAGTCTAGAAAGACAATGAAAGCTACGTGAAAATTTTACTGAACATGGGAGGCCTACTAGTCATTCCTGTAGAAGATCAGTTAACACAGATTATGCAAACTGAACAAAACACTTGGGAAAGTAAAAATATCCTTGCTGTTTTATTTGCTCCATTTGTGCAGGCAAGAAAGAATGATTACAGCAAACCTGATTCTGTGGGATGCCCCCTCCCTGGCCCTGTGCCCTGAGGAACCTGCAGGACTTGTCCTGTATTTATATTCACTGCACTTAGAAATTTCATAAATGATGAGACACAGGCCAAAGGGATTTCTCAAAAGGGTCTATCCAAAATGAAAAGAGAATGAGACAGAATTAACATGTAGGTCTTTGTGGGTAATCAGCTTCTTTCTCAGCCTCTAGACAGTGAGAATCACAAATAAGAGGAGGGGAAAGACCACAGCAAAACCATGAAGCCAGAAGGGTCTCCTCAGAATTTACTGAGGAAATCATAAAGCTGCCCCTCCCTGAGTCTTTAAAAGTTTACTTGACATGTTTTAGAGACAAATAACAGATACGGAGAAAGAATGCCTACTGATAATTCCTGTAGTCTTGAATATGTAGCATTTTTTAGTTGAAAGAATTATTCCTTTAATCAGAGTGGTGGGGGAAAAGTATAACCTGTTTCTATCAGTAACAGAAATGATGTATTCAGTCATTTAAAAGGATCCCTTTTATAATATCTATTTTTCTTTAACTCTTGGGAAAATGTTGTTTTGTCTCAGAGTGCTTTGAAAGTGGAATGAAACCATAGTCAAGACATTGTGTCCTATAAATTGTTTTCTGACTCCTTAGAGATTTATAGTGGTAAATGTTAGACATAAATTTTATATAAGGTTTAAACCATTGTTAAGTATATAAATATGATTTGAATTGCAGTTATTTTATTTTCTCTATGAAAGTCCCTTATAAAGAAATAAAATGCTTTGTAGACCTATTTACCTTTTTTTAAAAGATTTATTTATTTATTTATTTGAAAGTCGAAGTTACACAGGAGAGGAGAGGCAGAGAGAGAGAGAGAGAGAGAGAGAGAGGTCTTCCATCCGATGATTCACTCCCCAATTGGTCGCATTGGCCAGAGCTGCACCAATCCAAAGCCTGGAGCCAGAAGCTTCTTCTGGGTTTCCCACATGGGTGCAGGGGCCCAAGGTCTTGGGCAATCTACTACTGCTTTCCCAGGCCACAACAGAGAGCTGGATAAGAAGTGGAGCAGCCGGGTCTTGAACCGGCGCCCATGTGGGATGCTGGCACTTCAGCCCATAGCATTAACCCACTGCACTATATCACTAGCTCTGACCTATTTACCTTATTTTTGTTGCAATCAATATTTCTGAGTTGCTGGAGGCATATTCCAGGCAATATATGAGTGCAATAATAATGCAAGTTAATAAGTAATTTAGCTTTTAAATAAAACACAAATTTCATGAAATCTTACAGCCCTGCAACTTTTGCTTTTGAATCAGTTGACCAAAGACCTGGGCAGGGCTGGGAGGGGATATCTGCTTCTCTCACAGAGATTCTTAATAGCACAGCAAGTAAATATTAGAAAGTATACATTTACCACAACTCTTAGTTTGTATGGACCCTTTACATTTTCAGTATTTAAAGTTAATGAGATTGTCTTGACTCTCTCAAGATCTTCAAGGTCTATTAAGGATTGTTTTTTCTATAGTTCACTGTACAAAGTATTTGGTTTAAGATCTCCAATGTTGTGTGTGATTCTTAGCATAGACAGTGAGTGAGTGAAATAAGCATGTGTGACTGCCACTTTCCTGGAAAGCTCTGTGTTTCAGGGCTACAGCAGGCATGGGTAGCAGATGCACTTTAGTAAATGGGAGTTCCAGTTTATCTGAATATTTATCTTTGACAAAAGGGGGCTGAGCTTACAACATTTGCTTTGGATCTTTCTAGTATAAGAAATAATCACAGAACTTGTATGTAGACAACTTCTGTTTTGAAAAGCCAGTTCAGAATCACAGTATAAACTTTGGGATCTACAGCATGCTCATCTAACCACTCACTTTTTAATGTGTTTTTTAGCAAAATTATAATGGTTTTATTTTTTTTTTGCTTAATATCACGTACTTAATGTACTCATTATGTGAATTTTGTTATAGCTTATCAGTGATAAAACTGGCAGGAAATGCCATTATGACTTTGTTTCCCTTGGAAGGCATGTAAATAGTCATGCCTTGATAATAAAGTATACACTGTAACCTGACAATTAATGTTAACACGGATTACATATTTTTAAAGGGTAAAATTTGAAGGTATAACTACCATCAGCATTATTATTATAATCATTACTCAGATTTGCTTAAGGAAACCCAAGCATTGTATAGTAAATGGATTTTTATTTCTCTGCTAAGTTACAAATATTGATTAAAAAAATCTCAGCTCCAATAATTCTACACATCTGAAAACAAGCAGTTCAAATAATGCAAGTATGGCATCACTCCAGATAATTGAGGATGTTTTAGCGACATGAAGGACAGTTTCAGGGAAAGTACTGCTCCCAGTGGCTGGGAGTAGGCTGGGTGGTACCACTGCATTTTACTTAAATGATTGTTAAGCTGATACTAAAAAATGCTTCATCAGGTTTCTGTCTAGGAAACAGCTTCATATCGTTGTCATCTGTTGGTAATGGTCATTTGATTTGGAATCAAGTGCTTGTTTTAAAAGTGTAGTTGTGAACATGTTTTTATCTAGAAATCCTGGGGAGAGTGGAAAGAAGGGACCCTCAAAGAAGGAGGTACCTTTCTCAGAAGGGAGGAGAGAACTTCCACTTTGATTATGGCCCTGTTGAAATAATGTCAGAGTTTGTGGACTCAAAGGCTTCCATAGCCTTGGCAGCCCATGACAAGAGCCTCGGGTGATCACTGACATAAATAAGAGTGTCAATTGTTAAATCAAAACAGGAGTCACTGTGCACTTGCTCCTCATATTGGACCTCTGTCCTTAATGAGTTGTACTACGAGAATTAACAGTAAAACTTGTCTTCAGATGGTGCTTTATATGTTGTGTGTGGGTGGCAGGGTGGGTGCAAACTGTTGAAATATTTACTTAGTATAGAGTTGATCTTCTGCATAAAAATAATTAAAAATGAGTCTTAATGAAGAATGGGATGGGAGAGGGAGTAGAAGGTGGGATGGGAGTGGGGGTGGAAGGGCCAATTTAAGGGGAAGAACTGCTATATTCCAAAAGCTGTACCTATGAAATTTATATTTATTAAATAAAAGCTTCATAGAAAAGTGAAGACGTCCAGTTTGATTGAAAGGGAACTTCTGGAATGACAGAGGGAGGGCCTCTGTAAATAAACTTTTTCATAAAGAAAAAGAAATCCTGGGGAGACTTAGCCATCTTTTCTTATCCTTCTCCCTCCAATTTTATTGGAGCTGGTGTCCAGCTATGTAAAAGTACATGTTCTTAAATAATGGCTTTACTATTTAGGAGAGCGTTTTCGCTAGGCATATATTTGAAGACACTGACTTTTTCATAATGTCTTTCATTCGCTCATCCTTGTTAAAGTGTACAGATTTTTCATGATCATTGAATACTTTTTGTCATGGAAATGTATCTTTTGCGTTTTTAAGTGCATTCATTTTGCAGTTGTGTTGTTATCATTGACTTTAAAATAGCCATAGAAATAAAAAAATGAACAAATTTTTTTATAAATTTTTTTATTTGCCAGGTAGAGTTATGGACAGTGAGAGAGAGAGAGACAGAGAGAAAGGTCTTCCTTCCATTGGTTCACTCCCCAAATGGCCGCTACGGCTGGAGCTGCGCTGATCCAAAGCCAGGAGCCAGGCGCTTCCTCCTGGTCTCCCATGCGGGTGCAGGGCCCAAGCACCTGGACCATCCTCCACTGCCTCCCCAAGCCACAGCAGACAGCTGGATTGGAGGAGGAGCAACCAGGACCAGAACCGGCACTTATATGGGATGCCATCACTGCAGGCAGAGTATTAACCAAGTGAGCCACGGTGCCGGCCCCAAATGAACAAATAATTTTAATAAGAGCATCCAATATACCTGAAGGAAAAACTGCTGTTTTATATTTTTGTGCAGGGATTAAAACTGAAAGCAGTTTGAAAAATGATTTGTATACTTTTGTCTGGAATAAAACTTCTGTAACTTTCCCAGTGCATTTCTGAATTATTTTATAATCCTGAGTGCTCTATCAATATAATTAAAACAACACAGGAAGTCAGGCACAACCCAGGTGATCCTTGATCCAGGTGATCAAGGAGTCGAGGAAATGTTGATGGTGGCTTAGCTGCTGAGAGTTGGTTGGGCTTTATGAGCGGAATAGAGAGTATATCATCAAAAACTACGTATGTTGATGCTGTTATGCTCAAAGAAAAGCGTTTACCCAAAATTTTGATATTTGAGAAATTATTCTCTTATACTTTATGCCCATTACAGATACAGGTGAGAAAAAAAAAAAAGGCCCCTAAATGTAGAGAACATTGTTGCATCAGTAACTCAAAGAATCAGCTGAGGTCAGGGAATGAACGGAGGCTTTACATTAACCCCAGCAATTCAACTTCCGGTCATAGCTAGCAATGCTCTGGAGTAGGTGCAGAGAAGCCATCTAAAAGGGTGTGGTGCTGGGGCGGTGACGGCACCGGGGTCATAACCTCTGACCTTGCTCTCACCAATCAACAAGCTTCCCTCCCAGTGACCCCGGCAGCACTCCCGGGTCGGTCCTCCTCTCTGCTTCTGGATCCTCCCCTCAGCCGCCTACTGCGCAAGCCCTGCTTGGCTGCTCGTTGCCGGCCGCAGTCATGGGCGCTGTCTGAAGGCCGCGTTGGTGCTGAATCCTGAGGTAAATCTGGAAGCGGGTGATGCGGGGCCGAGGCAGAGGCTGGACCCGACCTTTGTATTTTTGTTACGGGGGTGGCGGCAGCACCGGGTGCTCTGCTTAGTGGGCCAGGCTACTCACGTCACCACCTGGAGCCTGGCGAAGCGAGGGGGCGCCCTGACCGGCAGTGGCTGCGCACTGCCTCACACCTGCCGCCATTCTGCCACCCAGCCCGGTCAGCGCCGCCGTTTTCTTTTCTCCACCGAGGCTGTTGGCTTCTCCACTTTGTCCTCCCAGGCTTCGCCAAAGTCCGTCTGCGTGTCGATCCCCGGCAGAACCACCGGTCTGTCTGAACAGGAGCTTGGAGATGTAACTTCTAATTAGAAGTCATTGAAAAAATGAATCTAAGTCAAACCAATGACTAGTTCTTTTCCTTGTCACTGGGAGTCATTTTTAGGTTGTTAGCAAATCAATAAAATTACGTTATTGATTGCTTTCTACTGGTGTGCATTTTGAATGAAGAGTAGTTGTTTAAAAGCATTCGTTTGACCTCTGTTAGAGGGGATGGTTAAGTATAAATAATTTCTGGCACCTTGAATGATAAGAAGCAGTAGAAATATTAAAGAAAATTTAAAGCTAAGATCAAGAACATTTTTATGAGGATAATGGTGCCAGAAGTGAGTCCACTTCTAAGAAAAAATGTATAAAAGCTTTATTATTTGATGAGATCCTTCAAGGTAGGCTGGGCAAAGCACCTGGAAAGCTTTCTTTAAGGCAGTGCTGCTGTGATAGGATAGTGGACTGCAGAAAAAAGTAGTCCAACTACGCATTGGATTTCATCATTTAAGTGCAGTTTGCTGGAGTAAACACTGCCCAAGAAGGAAAAGCTAGAATATGGCTGTTCCTGAGTTTGAACTCAGGTGTTGCAGCATAAAGTAGTCATTCTCTGCTGTCATCATTTCTTTGTATTGTGGCCTGGATCATTTGAGTAAAGCAGTTGTACCCAACCCCCAAAATACAGAGTTCACTCCACACACTCACACACTCCAGTTTCAATGTCTGGGTCATATAGAAAGATTAGGTTATCACAGGTGATAAAATTCAAGATAACAAAATACCAAGGATAATTCATACTTAAAGGAGGATGTTGGTATACTGCTTTGCTTGGTAACATGTTAAGTATAAATAGATTTTTGTTGGCTTTTATCTATTTAGAAATAAGAATTAGAATAATATGATGTATTAGCCCAGTGTGCCACAATGCTGCCCCAACTTGGGTGTTTTTTAAATAAATGACTAAGATGATTACAACAAGCCACTGTACTGATATACATCTCAAAATGTAATTCAGTATAACTGATACAAAAGGTACAAAGAGTGCTACCTTATTCATAAAGTTAGAGTCCACCAATAAGATAAAATAGTTGAGTTTTTATATACTTCTCAGCATTCTCATGATTCACAAGAACTAATTTGATGAATACAATTTGATATAAAAACAGTACTATGACAGATAAATTTAACATGTACTGACCACAAATGAACAGATCAAAACTGGTAAAAAGGTTTATAAAATAAGACTCAACTAGTTCATCTTCAAGTACTAAGAAAACAACGTATAGTTCCCTGAAACAAATTTTGTGTATCACTGATCAGCATGCAATATTGAAATTATAGCAGAAATATAAGGCACATATATGATTGTACTTCAGATAGTTCATGGAAGAATGGAATTAAAGATGTGTTTTGAAATCCATAAATAAAATTTTTCACAGCATGAATATATCATGAAAATTTTCAAATATCTGTTGTATACATGGATTTCAAAATTCCGTTTGCTGTTAAATTATTTGAAGTATGCTTATACAATACACCTTTATAGTTAAATTTTAAAATATATTTTATATATTTGCCAAAGTGCCGCTCAGGGAAATTTATAATATCAAATGCATTATTTCAAGAAATTACAAAATAATGTAAATTGTCATAAAAGATATCAAAACAGTAATTTTTTAATGTGAGAAATCATGTATAAGTTCACAAACATAAAAGAAACAAAAATACATAATTAAACTGATATCTAAAATCAATAAACCACAATTAAAAAGTTAAAACATGTATTTTAGTCCTGTATTCCTCCTTATCTTTATTTATTTATATACTATTTCTCATTCCAAATATATTCACTCTCACAAACTTAGCTTTCACAGTACAAATTCATATTTCTAAAATTACTGTCATTAGAGTTGTTTTCCACCTGTAACTTTCACTGAAGGATTATCCCTGCCTTGTACAGATTCAAGAAGGTGGACACCAATCTTGGCTCATGATCGTCATTGAGCTTCAAAGCCAGGCAAGGCATCATTCTGACTTCTGCTTCCTTCATCATAGCTCCTTCTCTGGCTCCTCTCCCCTCTTCTCCATTATAAAGCTCTGTGATTACATTGGAACCACCAAACAAAAACAACCCAGAATAGACTTCCCTTCTTACCATGTTTACCTTACATCCTCAAAGAGCCTTCAAAGCTTGAGGAATTAGAATCCAGTATATAAGGAATAGGGTTGAGATAATAAAGGCCATATATAGCAAACCTGTGACTAACATATTGAATGGGGAAAAGATGAAAGCCTTCTAAAATCTAGAGCTAGACAAGGATGTGCACTGTCAGTCTGCATGGTACTGGAAGTGCTGGGTAGAGCTGTCAGACAAGAGATGGGGCTGAGGGACATCCAAGCTGGAAAGAAGAAAGTTGGGTCTGACGCTGTGGAGCAATAGGTTAAGCTGCCATCTGTAGACCTGGAATCCAATATAGGCATTGGCTTGAATCCTGACAGTTCCACTTCTGACGCAGCTGCCTACTATTGGGACTGGGAAAGCACTGGAACATGGACCAAGTACTTGGGCCCCTGCACCCATGTGGGAAACAAAGATTAAACTCCTGGCATCAGCCTGGTTGAGCCCTGGCCCATTGCAGCAATTGGGAGAGTGAACCAGTGGATGAAAGATCTCTCTGTGTTTCTCCTTCTAACTCTTTGAAATAAATAAATACATCTTTATTAAAAAAGAGAGTGTTCAAATTTCTACTCTTTGTGGACAATAGGATATTACATCAGAAGAATCCACCATAAAGCTATTAGAATTATCAAATTCAGTGAATTTTTAGGACAAAGTCAGGAACTGTTTTATATTCCAATAGTGAATTGTTAGAGAAAAACCAACAAAATTGCTTTGCATTTATAGCAGTTACACAAAAGTAAGATATCTAGGAATCAACAAAGGATATGACATGTATTTACAATGAAAACTATAAATATGTACCAATGCCATCTCACTAGTCCCAGTGATCAATTTCTGTTCACAATTGATCGTAATGATAGGACTAAGAACCAAAGGGATCACATAAACAAGAATAGTGTCTGCAAATACTAGCTGATAGAATCAAAAAGGGAGAGAATGATCCAACATGGGAAGTGAGATACACAGCAGACCCATAGAATGGCAAATGTCCTTGTGGGGAGCAACCCGGACTAGACTAAGTTACTGGAATTAAGACTTATTCTATGCATCTGCTCTCCCACAATATGGCGCTGGGAGAGGACAAAACAGCTTCTACGCAGCTGCCTCTTGCCAACTTGAGTGATGACCTCCAGGAGCTGATCCTGCTCCTGATTGGAGGAGAGCAGCGTACTCGGCGTGTGGGCAGCCAAGTTGGGATTGGCGGAAGAGGACTATAAGGGAGGAGAGAGACAGCATGCACCAGGAACATCTAAGGGGAACATCTAGCTGAAGGAACACCTGTGCAGCCCCCGAGAGAGCCGGCCGGCGCTGTGCCGCTCCCCTGCGGAAGTGGGGAATGTGGCAGGGGGAACCATCCTTCCACGGAGGTGGAAGGGACGGTAGCCAACCCGGGAAGAACCAGCAGCAAACCCGGGAAGGGCCGAGCAGACAAAAGAACAGCGCAGGGTCCTGTGTCGTTCCTCCACGAAGATGGGGAGCGACAGTCCTAACAGCACTCTGGCCTCAGAATCAGCCCTTACGGCATGTGGATCTGGCTGAAGAGCCCATGAGAGTATTTCAGGCATGGAAAGCCAAGACACTCTGGGGGGAAAAAAACCTAAATGAAAGATCTCCACGAGTGAGACCCCAGTGGAAAGAACAGATCTTCAAAGAAGGAGGTACCTTTCTCTGAAGGGAGGAGAGAACTTCCACTTTGACCATGGCCTTGTCTAAATATGATCAGAGTCAGTGAACTCAGGGGGCTTCCATAGCCTTGGCAGCTCATGACAAGAGCCTAGAGTGATTCCTGATGCCATAAACAAGAGTGTCAATTTGTTAAGTCAACAACAGGAGTCACTGTGCACTTACTCCTCATGTAGGATCTTTGTCCTTAGTGTGCTGTACATTGAGATTTAATGCTATAACTAGTACTCAAACAGTATTTTTCACTTTATGTTTCTGTGTGGGAGCAAACTGTTGAAATCTTTACTTAATGTATGCTAAACTGATCTTCTGTATATAAAGAGAATCGAAAATGAAACTTGATGTGTATGGAAGGGGAGAGGGAGTGGATAAGGGGAGGGTTGCGGGTTGGAGGGACATTTTGGGGGGGAAGCCATTGTAATCCATATTCTGTACTTTGGAAATTTATATTCATTAAATAAAAGTTTAAAAAAAAAAAAAACTATAAATAATTGAAATAGAAGAGGGCACCAACAAACTTTGTATTCATGGATTATAATTAACATAGTTAAAATGACCATGCTATGCAAAACAATCTGTGGATCCAATGTAATCTCCATTAAAATGCCAATGACATTCTTCTTAGAGATTTTTTTAAAAATTCTAAAATATGGGGGCTGGCACTGTGGTGCAGTGGATTAAAGGCTTGGCCAGCAGCACCGCCATCCCATGTGGGTGCTGGTTCTAGTCCTGGCTGCTCTATTTCCAATCCAGCTCCCTGCTAATGCATCTGGGGAAGCAGTGGAGGATGGCCCAAGTCCTTGGGCCCCTGCACCCATGTGGGAGGCCCACAAGAAGCTCCTGGCTCCTGGCTTTGGATCAGTGCAGCTCTGGCCATTGTGGCCATCCAGGGAGCAGATGGATGACCTCTCTCTCTCTCTCTCTCTCTCTCTCTCTCTCTTTCTCTGCCTCTCTCTGTAACTCTGTCTTTCAAATAAATAAAATAAATCTTTAAAAAATTCTTAAATATTATGAAAGTACAAAAGACTTCAGGCAAACACATCAATTTAAAAAAGAATAGCTCTGAAAGCATCACACTACCTAACAAAAATATACTGCAAAGTTTAGTAACATAACCTACATGGAATTAGATAAAAGCAGTTACATGAAAAAGTGGAACAGAATAGAGAAAACAATAGAAAGTAAGCCTATGCATCTACCACAAGCTAACTTGTAACAAAGGTGCAAAGTACACATAATGTGGAAAATACAAACTCTTAATAAATGGTGCTGAGAAAATGATATTGACATGCAGGAGAATGAAATTAGCCTCTTCTCAACATGTACAAAATTAAAGTGTTCCAGATAAGTATAAGATGTGAAATTACAAACATACTAGAAGAAAACAAAAAGAAGGGCCCTGGGTTAAGCAACTATTTGAGTTGTCCACAGCCTATGTCAGAGTGTCAGTTTAAATCCTAGCTAGTCTTGTGATCCAACTTCCTGCTAATATTTCTGGTAAGTGCTGGATGATCACGCAAGTACTTGAGTCTGCCACCCATGTGGGAGGTCTGGATGGAGTTCCAGGCTCCTGATTTCAGCCTACCCCACTTCTTTCAGTTCTCCTTTCAAATACATAAATGTTATAAAGGTAAGCCTTAGACTTTAAGTAAGCATTTTTATAGCACCCCAAAAGGACAGACAACAAAAGCCAATACAGATAAATAAGCCTACATGAAATTAAAAAAGCCTTTACACAACAAATAAAACAGAGCCAAGAGACCACCTTCAGAATGGGAAGATGTATTTGCAAACCATACATCTGATAAGGGGGTGTTATCCAAAATATATAATTGAAACAAGTGAATGACAACATACAAAATGCAAGATGTAAAAATGATTTTAAAAAAACCTTCAATATATAGTTCTTAAGACACAGATGACCAAGAGATACATGAAAAAAATACCCAACATCACTATCATGGAAATACAAATAAAATCTACCATGAGAAATTAAAAGACATTGATTAGGAATTGAGAAAAGGGAACCATTGCAACCTGTTGGTTGAAATATAAATTAGTATATCCATTATGAAAAACAGGACAGAAGTTACTGAAAAAATACAAATAGAAATACTGTTTTTAGGGATTTAGAAATACTGTTGTATATATCCAAAACAAGAGAAGTCATTATGTCAAATGGATTTCTGCACTTCAGAGTTCACTGCAGCGTTATTCAAAATAGCCAAGACTTAATCAACCTAAGTATCCATTATTGGATGAATGGATAAAGAAAAATCCACGTAAAATAAAACATATGGACTACTTTGAAGCCATGAAACTAATGAAATTCTGTCATTCACAGCAATGTTATTAGAGAATATTATGTTAATCCAGGCACAGAAAGACAGATTTACTATGATATGTCACTCTTATATGGAATCTAAAAAAGTTGCCCTCATAGAGAAGTAGAGAGTAGAAGAGCAGTTACCACAAGCTGGTAAGGGTAGTGGAAAAGGAGAAAAGTTTGAGACATTGATTAACACTAAAAGTTACAGGGAGGGGGCCAGAGCAGTGGCATAGCAGGTAAAGCTGCCACCTGCAGTGCTGGCATCCCATATAGGCACTGGTTCAAGCCCTGTTGCTCCACTTCCCACACAGCTTTCTGCTTATGGTCTGCAAAAGCAGTAGAAGATGGCCCAAGTCCTTGGGCCCCTGTACCCATGTGGGAGACCCAGAGGATGCTCCTGTCTCCTGGCTTCTGCCTGGTACAGCCCCAGCCATTGTGGCTATTTGGGGAGTGACCCAGAGGATGGAAGACTCTCTCTCTCTCTCTCTGCCTCCCCTTCTCTCTCTGTGTAACTCTAACTTACAAATAAATAAATAAATCTTTTTTAAAAAGTTAAAGGGAGATAGAAAGATGAGTTTTGGTTTTACATTATATTGTTGTACCTGAGCGAGTGTAAACAAAGGAGCACCACATATTGATCAAATTTGATGGTCCTTTATTGCCGGCGATGGAGAGTGGGCTCATGCCCTAAAGAACTCTCGACCCTGAAGCCCAAAGCAACAGGGTTTATAAAGGCAAAAACCACAAAATCGGGAGGGGAATTCATGGTTGCTAGGAACAGGGGGGAATACATGGTTACCAGGGTCAAGCTGACCTAAAACCTATGCAAAACTAGTATCAATTATAATCTTGAAAATACCAGTTACAATCTTAACAATTCCAATTATAATCTTGACATTAATCCAGGTATTGGTTTTAATCATTTGTAGGCCATAGACAAATTACATTTTTATCATTAACCCAGGTGTATCCTATCCACTTCCAAGCTTGAGCGATCATGCTAGGGGGTTTCTATGCTCTGCCAAGTGTGATGTAGTGGACTGCTATTGTCCAACTGTTTTAGATCATAGTTTCAGACCTGAGTCTCACAGTGTGTGTGGGGGGTACCTTCCCAGAATGGAGTCTCAAGTGCTCCAAAATGGAGTCCCTACTGTCAAGGTGTTACTTCAATATCAAAACACAACTAGAGTTAACTAGTAGTTTGTGTATTTTGAAATAGCTAATGAGGTTTTTGAATATTATCTAAGGTGATGTATATGCTAATTAACCTGAGTTGATTGCATATATTCCTACATTAAAATAACATGCTGTGCCCCAGAAATATGCACAATTACTGTACAATTTTAAGTGTCAGACAAAAATAAAATTTAAGTTTTAAAATCAAGTATGATAATCTTATAATAACTGAAGGAATTCCTTCAGAAAAATTACTAAGATTCAATTAAGAGAACAAAATCTTACTAAGGATATGCTTAATAAATTCTATTCATCATTTAATACTTCTGGTGTGAACCTCATATGCTGGATTGGAGTTTGAGGTATAATTATAACCTCATACCCAAACACATACACAAACAAATATATATATGTATATATATATATATATATATATATCTCCATATATATATGGAGATAAATGTGAGTATGTATATATCCATGGTTTGGTCTATATAGTTGCATTTCATATTTCATAGCACCATCTGATAGGATAGAGTAATACACTTTTCATAGAGATACTGATTTTGAAGTATCTTTTTAAAGTGCATTTACTTATTTTTATTTGAAATGTATAATCACAGATATAAATATCTTCAATCATTTAGTTCACTCCCCAAATGCCTGTAATAATGAGGGCTGGGGTAGGCTAAAGCCAGAAGATAGGTACTCTGTCCAGGTTTCACAATGGGTGGCAGGGGAGCCAGGCACTTGAACCATCATTTGATGTCTCCTAGGATACACATTAGCAGGAAGCTAGATCAGAAGCAGAGGGAAGACTCATTTTCAATTATTTCTCTTTTTTTAAGATTTATTTATTTATTTGAAAGACAGAATTATAGAGACGCAGAGAGAGAGAGAGAGAGAAAGCGAGAGAGAGAGAAAGAGAGAGAAAGGTCTTCCATCCGTTGGTTTACTCCCCAGGTGACCTTAATGGCCAAAGCTGAGCTGATCCAAAGCCAGGAGCCAGGATTTTTTTCTTGTTCTCCCACATGGGTGCAGGGCCCCAAGGACTTAGGCCATTCTCTACTGCTTTCCCAGGCAATAAGCAGAGAACTGAATTGGAAGTGGAGCAGCCAGGACTTAAACCAGCACCCATATGGGATGCTGGCACTGCAGGCAGCAGCTTTACTTGCTACACCACAGCATTGGTGCCCACATCACTGATTTCTTAAAATATTTATTTTAACTTATTTGAAGGACAGAATTACAGAGTGAGGGGAGACAGAGAGATAACCAATCTGCTGGTTCAATCCCCAGATGGCTGCAACAGCCAGAGCAGTGCCAGGCTGAAGCTAAGAGCTTCTTCCAGGTTTCCCATGTGAGTTCAGGGGCCCAAGCAGTTCTTTCCTAGGCACATTAGCAGGGAACTGGATTGAAAGTGGAGCAGCCATGGGGCCAGCACTGTGGCGCAGTGGGTTAACACCCTGGCCTGAAGTGCCGGCATCCCATATGGCCACCGGTTCTAGTCCTGTCTGCTCCTCTTCCAATCCAGCTCTCTGCTATGGCCTGGGAAAGCAGTAGAAGATGGCCCAAGTCATTGGGCCCCTGCACCTGTGTGGGAGACCTGGAAGAAGCTCCTGGCTCCTGGCTCCTGGCTTTAGATCGGTACAGCTCTGGCTGTTGCGGCCATTGGGGGAGTGAACCATCAGATGGAAGACCTCTCTCTCTCTGTCTGCCTCTTATCTGTATAAAAAGAAAGTGGAGCTGCCAGGACTCAGTTTTCCTTAAGGGATGCTGGTGTCACAGGTGGAGGCCCCAAAACACTAATTGTATGCAAAACAAATAAGAGAATGGAAGAGAGTGTCAGTAGTTTCAGTCAATGTACTGAAGAAGTAGATTTAACTCAATACTTAAATAAATATGAGGAGAAAAATGTGGATATTTGTCTAGATAGCCTGCTAATTAAAATAGTAATTATAAATACCTACTAAAAAATTGGAAGAAAAACTAATAATTCTCAACTCATTTTGTGTGGTAAGCATTGCATGAAGTCAAAATCAAATAAGACTGTAAATAGACAAAACTACTCATACTTAATGATGTAAAAATATCTACCAAAATAGTGCCAATAAAAATAATATATCAAGGAAAAAGATAATATGAATAATTTGGTTTAATAATAGATATTTAATATTTGTTTACTTAATTCTAAGAACATAGTGAGAAGCCATATGATCTAAAAATATGTGAATCAAAAGTATGAAAATTAAATTACACATACATTTACAGTAAGGGAAACAAAATGTAATTATATAAGGAAATAGTCTTTTTTTTTTTGACAGGCAGAGTGGACAGTGAGAGAGACAGGGAGAAAGGTCTTCCTTTACCATTGGTTCACCCTCCAATGGCCACTGCAGCTGGCAGGAAATAGTCTTAACCTGAGAATGAGTACCGGCAGATAGCCTACAATGAATTGTTACTTATATTTGAACTAAGGACTCTTTTTCTCACTAATAACAGTTTTTTTTATTCTCTCCCACTGATTCTTCCTATTTGATGTTCATATTCTCAATCAAGATTGACAAAAATATATATTATATATATATATATACCATGCAATAAAATGCATGGTATGGATGGCTAAGCTGCTGCCTGTGATGCTAGCATCCCATATGGGTACCAGTTCGAGTACTGGCTGCTCCACTTCTTTTCCAGCCCCATGCTAATAACATGGGAAAAACAGCAAAAGACTACCCAAGTTGTTTGGTCCTGTGCCACCCTTATGGGAGACCCAGATGAAGCTCCTGGCCATTGCAGAGATCTGGGGAATGAAGCAGCAGATAGAAGATCTGTCTCCCACTTTCTGGATTTTTTTAAATAATTAAATGTTTTTTTAAAACTCAGTTTAAAAAATAAAGTCGATAATGATTTAAGGAAAAGAGATGCATATTTATTCAATCATGGGTGAAAAATTGGGGTAAATTGTCAGGGAAGCCAATTTTTTTTTGTACTCACATATTGTTTGAAATTACGTATCAGCACAAAATGCCTGGGTACCTCAAACACAGCAGAAATAAACAGTATAACTTCTAATCAGTTAATTTTAATTTTATTTATTCCCTCTTGATTGTCCTTTATCAAATTAAAATACTACGATTTTTTTCTCAAACAGCATTTGCATGTTTTCTGTGTGTATGTTTGTGTGTCCTATGCATCCAAACTCTCAGACTTAAGTTAAAACAAAGGTTGTCAGCCTATGAATACAAACAGAACTTAAAGCCCTTGATGAGCATTAAATTTTAATGTTAGAGAATATTTTAATCACTTCATAAATGAGTATAGTTTGATTAAAACCAAGAGTTTCAACTTCTCATAAAATAATCATTTTATACCATATTTTGTGATATTACCCTTGGAATGATTTTAGGGAAGTATTGGAGTATGTTTAAATCTATAAACCTTGTCACAAACACCTTTGTGATTAAGAATTCAGCATTTCCTTGGAAGCTTTGGATAAATATGGACAGTGAAATCTTCATGTTGCATGTGAAATTTATTTCCGGGAAGCTTTTACTCAGTAGTTTCCATCTAAGCACTATCAAATCAATGTTTTCACATTGGTACCCACACCTGTCTCCATACCATCAAGTGCATCTACTTAATCTATGTGGAAAGGGTATGCCTGGTGCTGGTAGCTGTTCTGGTGTTTTTTTTTTTTTTCAGACTCTGATCACAGAAATATATGTATCCCTAGACTATCGAAAATGCCTTTTCCTGTTAATGTATTTGTATCTTTCAGTTTTTCTTTTTCCTTTATTCTAATAAGATATATCTACCCTTGTGGTGATGGTTAAGACTTGAGCAATACATAACCCAAGTTTTATCCTAAACTCATATTGCTCAAGAGGAAATCTTTTCTTTTAAAGGTTTTTATTTATTTATTTGACAGGTAGAGGAACAGTGAGAGGGAGAGACAGAGAGAGAGGTCTTCCATCCACTGGTTCACTCCCCAAATGGCCGCAACAGCCATTTGGACTGGGCCAGAGCTGGGCCTATCCAAAGCCAGGAACCAGGAGCTTCTTCTGGGTCTCCCACATGGGTGCAGGGGCCCAAGCACTTTGGCCATCTTCTACTGCTTTCCAAGGCCATGGGAGAGAGCTGGATTGAAAGAGGAGTGCTGGGACTAGAATCAGTGCCCATATGGGTGCTGGTGCCGCAGGCAGAGGAATAACTCACTGTGCCACAGCACCTGCCCCTCAAGAGGAAATCATTAAAATAGATAACTCTCAGTAAATGTTCTTTGAGACTAATTGATAAAGAGTCTTCTAGAGAATAGGATGTTATTAATGTTTTATATTCATTTTACAATAAGGCAGTAAAAGATTCACTTTACATCAACCATCTTAATTAAGATAAATCAAGCTGCTTTAGTTGATCATGGAATCTAATAAAAGAAAATGCCCATATAAACCCCTCTCTAAAGTGAAAAGCATGCATTATACACTTCTTAAATTTAGACAAAAACATAAGTGATAAAATTTGCCTGTTATCTCACTTAAATCATTCAATTCCTCTAAAAAAATCAGGTGTACTTAAATAAAATAAAGGTTGTGATTGCATTTACTAAATAGGGAATTAATAAGCAGTGTCTTGTATCCTACACAGATTTTATAAAAATACTTATTTTGTTTTTTATTTTTTAAAATTTTTTGACAGGCAGAGTTAGACAGTGAGAGAGAGACAGAAAGAAAGGTCTTCCTTCCATTGGTTTATCCCCCAAATGGCGGCTACAACTGGTGCACTGCACCAATCTGAAGCCAGGAGCCAGGTGCTTCTCCTTGTCTCCCATGTGGGTGCAGGGCCCAAGCACTTGGGCCATCCTCCACTGCCTTCCCGGGCCACAGCACAGAGCTGAACTGGAAGAAGAGCAACCGGAACAGAATCCAGCACCCCAACTGGAACTAGAACCCAGGGTGCTGGCACCACAGGTGGAGGATTAGCCTAGTAAGCCATGGCACCAGCTAAAAATATTTATTTTGAAAGGCAGTTACAGAGAAGGAGAAACAGATCTTCCTTCTTTTGGTTCATTCCCCAAGTGACTTTAATGGCCAGGGCTGGGCCATGCTGAAGCCAGTAGCACAGAATTCCATCTGGGTTTCACACATGTGTGCAGGGGCCCAACTTCTTGGGCCATCTTTTGCTGCTTTCATAGGCACATTAGCAGGGAGCTGGATTGCAAGGAGAGCAGCTAAGACTGTGATGTCTATAAGGGATGGTAACATTGCAGGCTGCAGCTCAACCCACTCACTGCATGACAGTGCAGGTAGGTCCCTGAAAAAATTTCTAAGAGAAGCGTAAAGCCAGTCACCTCATGAGTGCTCTTACGAAGGTGTGGGATATTGATTATGTTCAGTCCTGGACAGGAAAGTATGGTAAGATTGGAAGCCATTCCATAGTTCAGCTCACACTGTGCCAATCTGAAGCCAGGAGCCAGGTGCTTCCTCCTGGTCTCCCATGTGGGTACAGGGCCCAAGGACTTGGGCCATCCTCCACTGCCTTCCCGGGCCACAGTAGAGAGCTGGACTGGAAGAGGAGCAACCAGGACAGAATCCGGCACCCCAACTGGGAGTAGAACCCAGAGTACTGGTGCCACAGGCGAGGATTAGCCTAGTGAGCTGCGGAACCGTCCTTCCTTCATTGTCTTTTAATATCCTGTATGTTCCCTTCTGGGCTATGCCCTTTTGTGCACTGCCACAATCTACCAGGATGAACTTGGTACACTTGTTAATTCAATTTCACAGATAAGAATACTGAGGCACAGCAGTGAACTGATTTTTTAGTTAAAGGGCTTGCAGTAGTAGGCACAGTATTCCAATTTAAGTGTCATGGATGAAAACCATACCTGTATCCAAGTATGCTCCAGCACCCAAACTCTGAGCCGGTAGGAATAATTGTAAACTGTTTTAGTCAGTTTGAGCTGCTGGAACAAATTGCCATAGGCTAATTGGCTTAAGCAACAAACACTTTTCACAGTTCTGGAGGCTGGAAAGGCCAGGTTCAGGGTGCTGGCAGCTTCTAATCTGGAGAGGGCCTGCATCTAATTCCTACTAGATGGCTGTCTTCCTTCTGTGTCCTCACATGGCAGAGAGCAGAGGGAGAACATCTCTCCTCTTTGCTTACAAGGGCACAAATCCTATCCACGGAGCTCCACTCCCATGACCAAGACTCCTTCTCCCAGTACCATCACATGGGGATTCAAGCATCAACACAGTGACATGGGGAGACAGAAACATTCAGAGCAGTGTAAAAACCAGTAAACATCCCTCAGTTCATTTTCTGTTTTGTTGCTACTTAAGTCTACTTCATTTGGATCTGGCTGAAGAGCCCATGAGAGTATTTTAGGCATGGAAAGCCAAGACACGCTGTCAAGAAAAATAAAAGAGGACTTAAATGAAAGGTCTCTGCAAGTGAGATCCCAGTAGAAAGAACGGGCCATGAAAGAAGGAGGTACCTTTCTCTGAAGGGAGGAGAGAACTTCCACTTTGACTATGACCTTGTCTAATTAAGATCAAAGTTGGTGAACTCAAAAGGTTTCCATAGCCTTGGGAACTCATGACTAGAGCCTAGGGAGATTACTGACACCATAAACAAGAGTGTCAAATTGTTAAGTCAACAACAGGAGTCACTGTGTATTACTACTTATGTAGGATCTCTGTCCTTTTTTTAAAAAACTTTTATTTAGTAAATATAAATTTGCAAAGTACAGTTATGGATTACAATGCCCCCCCATAATTTCCCTCCCACTCACACCCCTCCCATCTCTTGCTCCCTCTCCCATTCCATTCACATCAAGATTCATTTTCAATTATCTTTATATACAGATCAATTCAGTATATATTAAGTAAAGATTTCATCAGTTTGCACCAACACAGAAACACAAAATGTAAAATACTGTTTCAATACTAGTTATAGCATTACTTCACTTTGGACAACACATTAAGGACAGATCCCACATGAGAAGTAAGTACACAGTGACTCCTGTTGTTGACTTAACAATTTGACACTCTTGTTTATGGTGTCAGTAATCTCCCTAGGTTCTAGCCATGAGTTGCCAAGGCAATGGAAGCCTTTTGAGTTCGCTGACTTCGATCTTATTCTGACAGGGTCATAGTCAAAGTGGAAGTTCTCTCCTCCCTTCAGAGGAAGGTACCTCCTTCTTTGATGGCCCCGTTCTTTCCACTGGGATCTCACTCATGGAGATCTTTCATTTAGGTCATCTTTATTTTTCCAGAGTGTCTTGGCTTTCCATGCCTAAAATACTCTCATGGGCTCTTCAGCCAGATCTGCATGCCTTAAGGGCTGATTCTGAGGCCAGAGTGCTATTTAGGACATCGGCCATTCTATGAGTCTGCTGTGTATCCCGCTTTCCATGTTGGATCATTCTCTCCCTTTTTGATTATATCAGTTAGTATTAGCAGACACTAGTTTGTGTGATCCCTTTGACTCTTAGACCCATCAGTGTGATCAGTTGTGAACAGAAACTGATCACTTGGACTAGTGAGATGGCATTGGTACATGCCACCTTGATGGGATTGTATTGGATTCCCCTGGCATGTCTCTAACTCCACCATTTGGGGCAAGTCCGATTGAGCATGTCCCAAATTGTACATCTCCTCCCTCTCTTATTCACACTCTTATATTTAACAGCGATCACTTTTCAGTTAAAATTTAAACACTTAAGAATAATTGTGTTAATTACAGAGTTCAACCAATAGTACTAGAACAAAAAAAACCTAAAATGGATAAAGTATTACATTGTACATCAACAGTCAGGACAAGAGTGGTTCAAGTCACTGTTTCTCATAGTGTCCATTTCACTTCAACAGGTTTCCCCTTTGGTGCTCAGTTAGTTGTCACCGATCAGAGAGAACATATGATATTTGTCCCTTTGGGACTGGCTTAATTCACTCAGCATGATATTTTCCTGATTCATCCATTTTGTTGCAAATGACTGGATTTCATCGTTTTTGACTGCTGTTTAGTATTCTATAGAGTACATGTCCCATAATTTCTTCATCCAGTCTACTGTTGATGGACATTTGGGTGGATTCCAGGTCTTAGCTATTGTGAATTGAGCTGCAATAAACATTAATGTGTAGACAGCTTTTTTGTTTCCCAATTTAATTTCCTTTGGGTAAATTCCAAGGAGTGGTATGGCTGGGTTGAATGGTAGGGTTTTACTCAAGTTTCTGAGGAATCTCCAGACTGACTTCCATAGTGGCTTGACCAGTTTGCATTCCCACCAACAGTGGGTTAGTGTCCCTTTTCCCCCACATCCTCTCCAGAATCTATTGTTGGTAGATTTCTGAATGTGTGTCATTCTAACCGGGGTGAGGTGAAACATCATGGTGGTTTTGATTTGCATTTCCTTGATTGCTAGTGATCTTGAATATTTTTTCATGTGCCTGTTGGCCATTTGGATTTCATCTTTTGAAAAATGTCTATTGAGGTCCTTGGCCCATCTCTTAAGTGGGTTGTTTGTTTTGATGTTGTGGAGTTTCTTGATTTCTTTGTAGATTCTGGTTATCAATCCTTTATCTGTTGCATAGTTTGCAAATATTTTCCCATTCTGTCGGTTGCCTCTTCACTTTCCTTACTGTTTCTTTTGCAATACAGAAACTTCTCAATTTGATGCAATCCCAATAGTTGATTTTGGCTTTGACTGCCTGTGCTTCTGGAGTCTTTTCCAAGAAGTCTTTGCCGGTACCTGTATCTTGCAAGGTTTCTCCAATGTTCTCTAATAATTTGATGATGTCAGGTCGTAGATTTAAGTCTTTAATCCATGTTGAGTCAATTTTTGCGTAAGGTGAAAGGTAGAGGTCTTGCTTCATGATTCTGCACATGGAAATCCAGTTTTCCCAGCACCATTTATTGAATAGACTGTCCTTTCTCCAGGGATTGGTTTTGGATCCTTGATCAAATATAAGTAGGCTGTGGATGTTTGGATTGATTTCTGGTGTTTATATTCTGTTCCTTTGGTCTATCCATCTGTTTCTGTACCAGTGCCATGCTGTTTTGATTACAACTGCCCTGTAGTATGTCCTAAAATCTGGTATTGTGATGCCTCTGGCTTTGTTTATGTTGTACAAGATTGCTTTAGCTATTCGAGGTCTCCTTTGTCTCCATATGAGTTTCAGCATCATTTTTTTCCAGATCTGAGAAGAATGTCTTTGGTATTTTGATTGGTATCACATTGAATTTATGAGTTGCTTTTGGGAGAATGGACATTGTGATGATACTGATTCTTCCTACCCATGAGCATGGAAGATTTTTCCATTTTTTGGTATCCTCTTCTATTTCTTTCTTTAAGGTTTTGTGATTTTCATCATAGAGATATTTAACATCCTTGGTTAAATTTATTCCATGGTATTTGATTGTTTTTGTAGCTACTGTGAATGGGATTGATCTTAGAAGTTCTTCCTCAGCCATGGCATTGCCTGTGTATACAAAGGCTGTTGGTTTTTGTGCATTGATTTTATATCCTTCTACATTGCCAAAATCTTCTATGAGTTCCAATAGTCTCTTAGTAGAGTTCTTTGGGTCCCCTAAATAATGAATCATATCATCTGCAAAGAGAGATAGTTTGAGTTCTTCCTTCCCAATTTGTATCCCTTTAATTTCTTTTTCTTGCCTAATAGCTCTGGCTAGAACTTCCAGAACTATATTGAATAGCAGTGGTGAGAGTGGGCATCTCTCTCTGGTACCAAATCTCAGTGGAAATGCTTCCAACTTTTCCCCATTCAATAGGATGCTGGCCATGGGTTTTTCATAGATTGCTTTGATTGTATTGAGGAATGTCCCTTCCAAACCCAGTTTGCTTAGAGTTTTCACCATGAAAGGGTGTTGTATTTTATCAAATGCTTTCTCTGCATATACTGAGATAATCATATGGTTTTTCTTCTGCAGTCTGTTAATGTGGTGAATCACATTGATTGTTTTGCAAACACTGATCCATCCCTGCATACCAGGGATAAACCCCACTTGGTCTGGATGAGTGATCTTTCTGATGTGTTGTTGCATTCTATTGGCCAGAATTTTATTGAGGATTTTTGCATCTATGTTCATCAGAGATATTGGTCTGTAATTCTCTTTCAGTGCTGCATCTTTCTCTGGCTTAGGAATTAAGGTGATGCTGGCTTCATAGAAAGAATTTGGGAGGATTCCCTCTTCTTCGATTGTTCTGAATAGTTTGAGAAGAATTGGAGTTAGTTCTTCTTTCAATGTCTGGTAGAATTCAGCAGTGAATCCATCTGGTCCTGGGCTTTTCTTTGTTTGGAGGGCCTTTATTACTGTTTCAATTTCTGTCTCAGTTATGGGTCTGTTTATGGTTTTCTATGTCTTCCTGTTTCAATTTAGGTAGGTTGCATGTGTCCAGGAATCTATCCATTTCTGATAGATTTTCCTGTTTGCTGGCATACAATTCCTGTAGTAATTTCTGATGATTCTTTTTATTTCTGTGGTGTCTGTTGTTACATTCCCTTTTTCATCTCTGATTTTATTGATTTGGGTCTTTTCTCTTCTTTTTTTTCGTTAGTTGGGCCAATGGGGTGTCAATTTTCTTTATTTTTTCAAAAAACCAGCTCCTCATTTGGCTGATTTTTTGTAATGTTTTTCTTGATTCAATCCTGTTGATTTCTTCTCTGATTTTAATTATTTCTCTTCTCCTACTAGATTTGGGTCTGGTTTGCTGCAGTTTTTCTAGATCCTTGAGATGCGTTGAAAGCTCATCTATTTGGTGCCTTTCCAATTTCTTGATGTAGGCACCTACTGATATAAACTTTCCTCTTAACACTGCTTTTGCTGCGTCCCATAGTTTTGGTATGTTGTGCTGTTATCCTCATTTACTTCCAGAAAATTTTTGATTTCTCATTTAATTTCTTCAATGACCCATTGTTTATTCAGGAGCATGTTGTTCAGTCTCCATGTGTTTGCATACTTTCTGGGGTTTCCTGAGTTGCTAATTTCCAGCTTCATCCCCCTGTGGTCTGAGAAGCTGCATGGTATGATTCTAATTCTTTTAAATTTGCTGAGACTTGCTTTATGGCCTAGTATGTGATCAATCCTAGAGAAGGTTCCATGCGCTGCTGAGAAGAATGTGAAGTCTGTAGATGTAGGGTTGAAAGTTCTGTAGATATCTGTTAGATCCATTTGGGCAATAGTGTCAATTAAATCTGCTGTTTCCTTGTTGATCTTCTGTCCGGATGATCTGTCTATTTCTGAGAGTGGAGTATTGAAGTCCCCCAGTACTATTGTATTGGAATCTAAATCTCCCTTTAAGTCCCTTAACAAATCTTTTAAATAAACTGATGCCCTGTAATTAGGTGCATATATATTGATAATCATTATATATTCCCGTTGAATTGATCCCTTAATCATTTTATAGTGCCCCTCTTTGTCTCTCTTAATAGTTTTTGTGTTAAAGTTTATTTTGTCTGATATTAAGATGGCTATGCCCACTCTTTTTTCATTTCTATTGGCATGGTGTATCTTTTCCATCCTTTCACTTTCAGTCTGTATGCATCTTTGTTGGAAAGATGTGTTTCTTGTAAGCAACAAATAGATGGGTTTTGTTCCCAACCCGATCAGCCAATCTGTGTCTTTTAACTGGACAGTTCAGGCCATTAACATTCAATGTGACTATTGATAAGTGATAACTTTGCCCTGCCATTTCCCAAAGCTATTTTCTAATATATGCTTTGAACTTCCTGTGATCTTTTGCTGTGAGCTTTCCTTCCTTTACTTTTTTCATATTGATGACCGTGTTTCTGTGTTTCTGTGTGTAACACATCTTTAAGCATCTTTTGCAGGGCTGGAGGAGTGGTGAAAAATTCTTTCAATTTCTGCTTGCTATGAAAGGTCTTTTTTTCACCTTCATTCACAAATGAGAGCTTTGCAGGATATAATTATCTGGGCTTGGCAGTTTTTCTATCTTAGTACCTGGGCTATGTCTCACCATTCCCTCCTAGCCTGTAGGGTTTCTGATGAGAAGTCTGCTGTGAGTCTAATTGGAGATCCTCTGAGAGTAATCTGACATTTCTATCTTGTACATTTTAGAATCTTTTCTTTATCCTTCACTGTGGTGAGTTTAATTACAACGTGTCGTGGTGAGGATCTCTTTTGGTCATGTTTACTAGGGGTTCTATGAGCTTCCTGTACTAGGATGTCTCTGTCCTTCTCCAAACCCAGGATGTTCTCTGCAAGTACCTCACTAAAAAGGCCTTCTAATCCTTTCTCTCTCTCCATGCCTTCAGGAATTCCTAGAACCTGAATGTTGGCTTTTTTAATAGTATCCTGTAGATTCCCAACAATATTTTTTAGATTTCTAATTTCCTCTTCTTTTCTTTGGTTTGACTGTATCCTTTCCTGTGCTCTGTCTTCTAAGTCTGATATTCTCTCTTCTGTTTCACTGACTCTGTTTTTAAGGCTCTCTAATGTGTTTGTCATTTGATCTATTGAATTCTTCATTTCATTTTGATTTCTCTTCACTCTCACACTTTCCTGTTCTACTAGTTTCTGTGTTTCATTTAGATTCCTCCTTAAGATTTCATTTTCTTGAAGGAGATTTTCTATCCTGTCCAGTAAGGATTTCTGTAGCTCAAGCATTTGTTTTTGAAAACTTCTAATTGTTCTTATCATAAGTTTTTTGAAATTGGTATCTTGCATTTCTTCCATCTCATCATCTTCATAATCTTGGCTTGGGGTGTCTTGTTCATTTGGGGGTGTCATAATGTCTTCCTTGTTCTTGTTTCCTCAGTTTCTGCATTTGCTGTTTGGCATTGTGGAGATATTCTTTGGATTCTTCTTCTCTCACTGTGGTGTTTTTTCTTGTTATACTATGACTGTATTAAGTGGGTTGTCTGATTTTGATGGAGTCTTAGAGGTTTGAGATGGGTGTGGCCTGAGAGCTGTTTGGTTCCTCAGGGTTAAGGGTGTGCCAAAGGTGACACTCCCAGGTTAGGCATGGTAAATCTCTCTCTCTCTCTCTCTCTCTCTCTTTCTTTCTTTCTTTCATTCATTCAAAAGGGAAGTAATTCCACACAGCTGAGCAGAATTGAAGGTATTTAGCAGGCAAATGATATACCCACAGGAGCCAGAGATCGGAAGCTCTTTCCCAAGGACCACACAGGGAATCTGTTCTGCCCTCAGTGTGGAATCAAATTCTCCTGTAATCTCCCACTGGCTTGCCAAGGTTACTGCATTGTAGTGTCTCTGGAGAGTACTCACATGAATTCCATGAGTTCTCTCACCCACCATCTCTTTTTTCACAGTCTCAGTTCATTAGCACCACACATTCACTAGGTCCTAATCTCCTGTTATTTCACCTCCCCCCCAGAGTCAGGTTTTTCTGCTTGGCTGAGGGCGGGTGCAGTCCTAAGGTCACACCACGTATGATGTATGTCCAAAATGGGGCCTGCTCTTTGTCTTGCTCGCCTTTGAAAGGTGAGCAGAGAGAGAGAAACTTGTGTCCGTATTGGTCTCTTTTTTTTTTCCTCTCTCTTCTAGTTAGCCTGGTGAACTTTTCCCCATAAGGTTTCAAGCCTCGTTCCCTCTAGTTGCCTCATTCCCTCTAATCTCCTCTTTCTGCTTGCCTGCCAGTGTCTCAGGCTATTGAGGTTCGGCTCACCTCGCATTCCAGCACTGGTGCGTTGACTCTGCTGCTGGTGTCCCAAACCATGGGCACCCACGCTCTCCATGCAGGTCCACTGTGAATCACTAGTTCTGGAAGAGTTTCCTCTGCTGTTTCTTCCCTTACTCTTCCTTGAACCTGCAGTATCTCCACTTTTATTAAACTGTCTCTTCCCAGACTATCAGTGTGCTCCCTTCCTATACAACCATCTTGTGACTCTCTCTGATCTCTGTCCTTAATGTATTGTGCAATGTGAATTAATGCTGTAACTAGTACTGAAATGGTATTTTACACACTTTATGTTCTGTGTGGATGCAAACTGATGAAATCTTTACTTAATATACACTAAATCAATCTTCTGTATATAAAGATAATTAAAAATGAATTTTTATGTGAATGGAATGGGAGAGGGAGAGGGAGATGGGAGGGGTGCAGGTGGGAGGGAAGTTATGGGGGGGAAAGCCATTGTAATCCATAAACTGTACTTTGGAAATTTATATTTACTAAATAAAAGTTTTAAAAAAATAAGATGACATTCTCAAGTAATCTTCCTTGTAACACTCAATCTACAATATGGTAACAGGTGCTCTGGGGGAAAAATTTGTTTAAAAAAGGAGAATAGTTTGCAAACTGATGGATTAAACTCTTTTGGAAATATTTCTTAATTGTAGGGCCTTTTGGATTATTTAATATGCTACAATTCACCATAAATTTATTAGAGGCTGCTTAAATATGGGATGTTTCCCAAAATTATTTGACCAGGAAACTTATTTCCATAAGTAGACTAACAACTTGGAAGGGGGAAGGAGGCCTACAAAAAGCAATTTGGGAAGTGTCCTTCATGTGATGGATAGATTTATTTTTCAGTTCTTTAGGCACATTTTTGGAGAAGCCACAAAACTGTAGACTGGGTCATATTTGATTAATAAGGATCATTTACCATTTTATATGAGGCAAGATTCAGAACAGAGTTTTATCTTATTTCTCTTTTTGATTTCAATTTCTATAGTATTCTAACATTTCTTAGAATCCAAATGATCCAACATGGGAAGCGAGATACACAGCAGACTCATAGAATGGCAGATGTCCTAAACTTCACTCTGGCCTCAGAATCAGCCCTTAAGGCATGCGGATCTGACTGAAAAGCCCATGAGAGTATTTCAGGCATGGAAAACCAAGACACCCTGGCAAAAAAAAAAACCTAAATGAAAGATCTCTGTGAGTGAGATCCCAGTGGAAAGAACAGGTCATCAAAGAAGGAGGTACCTTTCTCTGAATGGAGGAGAGAACTTCCACTTTTACTATGACCTTGTCTAAACATGATCAGAGTCAGTGAACTCAAAAGGCTTCCATAGCCTTGGCAACTCATGAAAAGAGCCTAGGGTGATTCCTGATGCCATAAACAAGAGTGTCAATTTGTTAAGTCAGCAACAGGAGTCACTGTGCACTTACTCCTCATGTAGGATCTCTGTCCTTAATGTGCTGTACATTGTGATTTAATGCTATAGCTAGTACTCAAACAGTATTTTTCACTTTGTGTTTCTATGTGGGTGCAAACTGTTGAAATCTTTACTTAATATATGCTAAACTGATTTTCTGTATATAAAGAGAATTGAAATTGAATCTTGATGTGAATGGAAGGGGAGAGGGAGTGGAAAAGGGGAGGGTTGTGGGTGGGAGGGAAGTTATGGGGGGAAAGCCATTGTAATCCATAAGCTGTACTTTGGAAATTTATATTCATTAAATAAAAGTTAAAAAAAAAGAATCCAATGGTGAATAGGCTAGATATGTGTTCAGTAACAGTGAAATTAGTCTTATTAATGTAAATTAGGAAAATTACCTGCAGTCTTCAAAATGAAAGGCTGATAATTATATGATTTTCGGTGAAAGTACAGGCAGGGGCTGACACTGTGGCATAGTGGGTAAAGCTACCGCCTGCAATGCCGGTGTCCCATATATGGATGGCGTCGGTTTGAGTCCCAGTGGCTCCTCTTCTGATCCAGCTCTCTGCTGTGGCCTGGGAAAGCTGTGGAAGATGGCCCAAATCCTTGGGCCCCTGTGCCTGCATGGGAAGACCAGGAGGAAGCTCCTGGCTCCTGGCTTCAGATGGCACAGTTCTGGCAATTGTGGCTAACTGGGGAGTGAACCAGTGAATGGAAGACCTCTCTCTCGCTCTCGCTCTCACTCTCTCTCTCTGCGTCTCCTTCTCTCTGTGTGTAACTCTGACTTTAAAATAAATAAATCTATTTTTTTAAAAAAAGAAAGTACAGGCATTGAACTGAAATGCCTTTCACAAGTTGTGTACCAGATAATAAAGACAGACATTTACTGTCACTGCTTCAGGCATTTGGGCATTTAATGCAGTTTTATGCTCTCTGGATATTTTTCAAAAGATCTTTAAATTAAATAATATGTTTAGTAAATACACTATTACCAAATGCTACTTAATTTCCTAACATACTTATTAAGATTCACATATTACCAGAATTTTCCTTATTTATATAGGAAAAGTGAAAAGACTCTTAGTGGGGCCAGTGCTGTGGGGTTTAGTAGGTTAATCCTCCATCTGTGGAGCCAGCATTCCATATGGAAGCTGGTTCAATCCAGGCTGGTCCACTTATGAACCAGCTCTCTGCTATGGCTTGGAAAAGCAGTGGAAGATGGCTCAAGCACTTGGGCCCCAGTATCTGAGTGGGAAATCCAGAAGAAGCTCCTGGCTCCTAGCTCCTGGCTCCTGGCTTCGGATTGGCTCAGCTCCGGATATAGTCACCATTTGAGGAGTGAACCAGCAGATGGAAGACCTTTCTCTCTGTTTCTCCTTTGCACTGTCTGTAACTCAAATAAATAAATAAAATATTTTGTTAAAAAACCTCTTAGCTTGCTCTTTTTACTTAAATATTTTATCAGAAATAAACTGGTTTCCAATTTTCTAATTTGGGGATTTAGACTATCTTCGAGAAATAATTTCATAAAACTAATATCACACATTTCAAAAATTAAATACTTTTGATGATCATGCAAGGGGATGACTAAAGCATGCTTTCAAAGTGAGTAATAATGGTTTACCAGGAAGTTGGAATTTGCTTGAAACCACTTCGCCACAACTCTGGTTCTCATATTCCAACATCTGTGAATTTAGATATAAAAAAGAGAGAGTAAAGAAATGTATCTCCCATTCCCTTAGCAAAGCATTTTTTTTGGTACCTGCAACTGCCAGAATTGAATCCATGTAGAGCAAGCATTCTAACCTAAAAACACAGAGAAAACCACAACTGTAGAACATGAGTTATGTTTTTTGTTCAATGACATTCACTGCCAAGACCAGTGCATTTATTTTGGTATTGGTTCAGCCTTTGAGATGCATCTAGCTTCTGACTCCTTACAGGTCCTGAACTCACCCCCACTATTTCCCCATGAAACAGGATGCCCTTCTCAGGAGAGTGTGGTCTGCTCCTGGTTTTGGCCCTGTGAACACATGAGCCCATTGCCCTCTCTCCCAGTGCTGAGCGCTGACACAGCAGAGAAGTGCCTGGCCTATGGGGGGAAGGTCTCTCTGTGGATAGGGCTGCATTTCAGCCAGTGCAATTCACTTTCAGTGGTTCGGCTTCTCATGAAGCTCTGTGCCACAACAGGTCCTTTCCAAAATCCCCCAACCGCTTTTGCTGGCTATGTTGAGAAAGGAAGTTTACAAGAGTTCCTAACGTGGCTGATGTTGGAAATTGAGAGACCTAGACATCAAATTTGCCCCCCTTAAACCCAGCCTCTGGTGGCTGTGAAGGTTCAGGCAATATAGGAACTTCAGAGGGGTGACAGCGGTTTGTTCCCTGTTCTCTCCCAAGCAGAAGGGAGGGAAGTGGTGAAAGGAGAAGGAAAGGAGAGGAGCAGAGGGGGCAGGGAGAGAAGAAGTAGGGGAGAGGAGTAGAGAGAAGGATGAGGGCTGGCGGTTGGGTTCACATGTGCTGTTCACAGTGCGTATGCTCCTGGCCTGTGCTTGCTCCCCTCTGGAAAATACTTCGTTGTTTTCCAAGTCACTCCAGCAATGGTGGCAGGGAGTGTAGCATGGGTCCCACACACCGCACCTCCTACCTCCAACCCCCTGCATGCAGCCCCGGGGAGCTTGGGAGCTCCTAGCTTCAGCTCATCCCAGGCATGAGAATGGCAGGATGACCGTTAGATCAACCGTTGTCTGCAAGGTGCAGACTCTCCAAGCACTGCTTTAGGAAAGTGCTGCGGGAAGAAGTCTTCCTGAGTTCTGCACAGGGACGGGTCGGCTGCTGCCCTGGGGTGTAGGCTCAGCTGCCTTGGCACCTTGGAACCACCTCTGACCATCTGGTGCCAGGGTCATGAAATGCCGCGTAGCCACCAGGCTCTTGGTTGGCCTCAGCCTCAAGAGAGCTCCAGCTTGACAGAGGTGAGGCGGTGGGGCAGGGGTGGCCAAGAGACCCTGGCATGTGCTCTTGGGGAGCCAGAGGTAATCCAGGTACAAGCCACAGAATGCAGCTTCACAGATGGTGAGGCGATGGTGGCACCCCCAGGGTGCCCAGAGAAAGTGTTAGCAAAGTACGACTGGATTCCTTCTGCACTTGGATCCTTTACAGGGAAGAACTGCAGGCACTCTGGTCTCCTCCTTCCTTCCCCGCCTCCCAACATGAATGCATGTGCACCGCCGTCCCGCCACCCCTCACTGGGTGCAGGCAGAGGTGCAAGGGCATGTGGCTGGAAGAAAGGAAAGTGACCCTGGTGCACCACTCTGGTCTGCGCAGACAATGTGGACAGGCATGCGCTCCACACTCTGCACTCACAGAGGGGCTTTTCTCATGTAGAGAGGAAAAGAGGGCTTTAGGAAAGGAGCAGAGCACTTTGTGTTCACTGTGCTTGTTAAAACTTAATGCCTCTCTCATTTTTTTCCTCCATTGCTTCTGCGGAAGGCAGACTGCAGCTTGTGTGACATCTCTAAACAAACTGGGTACTGAAACCACTGTTAACACTGAGAGTTTTCTTTACCACATCCCCCAACCTTTTATCCAATGTTTCTAATGCCTTGTGGGAATTGGTGCTTCCCCCATGTGTGTGACCATTTACATACATTTTTGTCTAGGATTTGATGAAGATATGCAACACCTTTTATCAGTTGCCTTTATTTTAAAAATAAACCAATGGATCCGTAAGGTAAACTATTTTACTAACTCAAATTATTCATCATTATGGGTTGCTCTAAAAATTCAATAATGTGCACACTGTTGCATTTAGCATGTGGCATCTTATGTAATTGTTGTTACGCCTGTAGTTTCTGCCAGAACTCTTTAAGCAAATGGTACTGTCTAAAAGTGTCTAACATGTCCAAAATGCTATGAGTCACTGGCATTTGCTTTTCTTTTTCTAATCAGAGGTGGTTTGTAGTTAATTCTACTTGAGAATAAGTTGATACTTGAACAATCTTACTTCTCTCTCTCTCTTTTGTTAGTTAAAGCAATTGCCATCCTATGAATCTGCTGTGTGGACTGCTTCTCATGTAGGGCATTCTCTCCTTTTTAATTCTATTATTACTCCCAGGCACTTGATCCTATTTATAAATTCTCTTTAACACTTAATCCTATCCATATGTTCACTTTAACACTTAAAATGATCACTTTAACAATTAATATGGCACTTTTATCACCAGGCTTAATGAGATTTTGGATCCCATGACAAATTTTTAAACTGTATCCTTAGAAGTAAGTCTGTAGGAATGTATGCAGAAGTACACAGCTTTACAGTTACAAACTTCATTCTCCCTCTCTTATTCCCATTATTATTTTTTACAGAGATCTATTTTCAATTGACTTTATACATATATGATTAACTCTATGTTAATTAAAGAGTTCCACAAATAGTATGAAAAAAAGACAAAAAAAGAATATGAAACTCTTCCTCAACAGTCAAGACAAGGGAAGCTCAAGTCACCCATTCACAAAATGTCAATGTCATGTCTACAGATTTAATTTTAGGTGCTCTATTAGCTCTCACAGATCAGGGAGAACATATTCTATTTGTCCCTTTAGGACTGTCTTATTTCACTAAGTAGGATGTTTTTCAGATTCATCCATTTTGTTGCAAATGACTGGATTTCATTATTTTTCCCACTGTTTAGTATTCCATAGTGTACATATCCCATAATTTCTTTTTTTAAAGCTTTATTTATTTATTTATTTGAAAGTCAGAGCTATGCAGAGAGAGAAGGAGAGGCAGAGAGAGAGAGAGAGAGAGAGGTCTTCCATCTGCTGGTCCATTCCCCAACTGCCTGCAATGGCTGAAGCTGCACTGATCTGAAGCCAGGAGCCAGAAACCTCCTCCAGGTCTCCCACGTGGGTGCAGGGACCCAAGCACCTAGGCCATCATTCATGGCTCTCCTAGGCCACAGCAGAGAGCTGGATCAGAAGTGGAGCAGCCAGGACTGGAACCGGCACCCACATGGAATGCTAGCACTAGAGGCAACAGCCTCACTCACTAAACCACAGTGCCAGCCCCTCCCATAAATTCTTGAATCAGTCTTTGTTTGATGGGCATTTAGATTGATTCCAGGTCTTAGTTATTGTGAATTGAGCTGCAATAAACATGGGGGTGCAGATAGCTCTTTTGTTTATTGATTTCATTTCTCTTGAGTAAATTTCCAGGGGTGGGATGGCTGGGTCATATGGTAGGTTTATAGTCAAATTTTTGAGGTATCTCCACATTGTCTTCCATAGTGACTTTACCAGTTTACATTCCCATCAAAGGTGGATTAAGGTACCTTTTTCCTCATATCCCCTACAGCATCTGTTTTTAGTTGATTTCTGTATGTAAGCCATTCTAACCAGGGTGAGGTGAAACCTCATTGTGGTTTTAGTTGCATTTCCTTGATGGCTAGTGATCCTGAACATTTTTTCCTGTGTCTGTTGGCCATTTGGATTTTCTCTTTTGAAAAATGTCTGTTTAAGTCCTTGGCCCATCTCTGAACTGGCTTGTTTGTTTTGCTGTCGTAGAGTTTCTTGATCTCTTTGGTTAAATTTATTCCAAAGTATTTGATTTTTTTTAGCTGTTATGAATGGGATTGATCTTAGAAGTTCTTTCTCAGCCAAGGTATTGTCTGTGTATATAAAAGCTGTTGATTTTTGTGTGCTGATTTTATACCCTGCTACTTTACCAACCTCTTCTATGAGTTCCAATATTCTCTTTTTTTTCTTTTTTCTTTTTTTTTGACAGGCAGAGTGGATAGTGAGAGAGAGAGAGAGACAGAGAGAAAGGTCTTCCTTTGCCATTGATTCACCCTCCAATGGCCGCCGCGGCTGGCACGTTGCGGCCGACACATCGTGCTGATCCGATGGTAGGAGCCAGGTACTTATCCTGTTCTCCCATGGGGTGCAGGGTCCAAGGATTTGGGCTATCCTCCACTGCACTCTCTGGCCACAGCAGAGAGCTGGCCTGGAAGAGGGGCAACCAGGACAGAATCCGGCACCCCGACTGGGACTAGAACCCCGTGTGCTGGTGCCGCAAGGCGGAGGATTAGCCTAGTGAGCCGTGGCGCTGGCCCAATATTCTCTTAGTGGAGTCTTTTGGATCCCCTATATAAAGAATCATGCCATCTGCTAACAAGGATAGTTTGACTTCCTCCTTCCCAATTTGTAACCCTTTGATTTCTTGCTTAATGCCTCTAGCTGAAACTTCCAGGACTATATTGAACAGCAATGGTGAGAGTGGGCATCCCTGTCTGGTACCAGAACTCAGAGGAAATGCTTCCCACTTTAGAAAACACTTTTCAAAAGTGAACACACCCTGGGTTGCAGAAACTAATCACTTAACCTGGTAGAGAACGCATCCCAGGGTGGTATATTGCGGAATTTCTTTCCTTTACTGTACTTGTTGCTGTCTGAAAAGCTGACAATGTGAGGCTTTCTTATAAATATGGAGAAAACTGTCATTGAGTGCAGATAAAGAGATGAAAAATCCAACAAGTGCTATTAACCTGGGAAGACTGATATGAGACAATCATAGGTTCCAATCATGTTCTAAGATTGTGGTCCTCCTAGTAGACAGGCATATGTCCCTCTCTACCTGCAAGTAATGATCCAATAAAACCTCACCATCTTCGGGGCTGGAAAACTAGTACAGAAATAGGAAACAGCTTTTTAAAAATTAGAGAAAAGCAACGGGGGCAAACGGATACTGGAAAGGACTCACCAATTTAGTACAGCAAGACAGTGGATGAATATTTTTACTACAGATTTCACCAGTATTTAAAATCTTACAATTTTCACCTGAGAAGACTGGTTAATAGTGGGAGAGGGACATAGAGAGACATGTAGTCATTATGCCACTCACTAAATGCTAGCAACAGTTTGGGCTGGACTAGGCTAAAGCCAGAAGTCTCAATTCCATCTGGTTTCTCCAGTATGTGACAGGGGCCTAGGCTTGAACCATCATTTGTTGCCTTACATGGTACATTTGCAGAAAGCTCTCTTGGGAGAAGAGTAGTTAGAACTCAAAACTGCAAGTGTTATGGAATGCAGGCATCCCAAGCATTGGATTAGTACACGTTACCTTACAACCCAGTCTGTCACACTTCAGAGAACATTCAAGGTAGTAAAAAAAAAATTGAACATTGGGAAGTCTATTTATTTAGTTTTATTACCTTAATGTATGGAAGATAAAATCAGAAATGAATATCTTTTACTGATACGTTAAAATTTCATGTCACTGGATTAACAGATATCTTCATTGCCTTTACATGAACATTTCAGAAGAAATATTTAGATGTGATTCATGGATATGGCTTTTTTTTCTCATTTCAGTTGCCCTGAAAAGAAATGACTTTATTGAGACCAAAAAGAAGATTCAAGACATAAATTTGAAGCAAGATGCAATGACAAACAATAACACATCAACTCACAAGAGAGTTGAATTAAGAAAAGCACTTAATTTAAGCTCAAACTGTATTCCAAACTGAATATCAAAGAAAGAAATTGTTCAGAAATGAAACCTAATGCATGCAAACTATTCCACAATGTGCTTCTCACTAGTGAACCTGATGAAATGCACTTTACATAAATTCTTACCTCTCATGTCAACAATCACGCAACAGAGAAACCTTATGAATTAAGTATGACAAACCTTTCATTTACAAATCAGACTGTACAGCAAATCAAAAAAAAAAACACAGAGAAAAACTCTATTGTGTAAACCTCATGGGAAATTTTTCAGTGTAGTTCTTTCCATACCATCCATCACAGAATTCACATGGGAGCAAACCCTCATGTGTGCAATGAGTCACTTAGCAGAAGCCAGACTTCATTAGAAATGAACAATTCACATGAGAAAAAAACAACATGAATGTAATGAGTGTGGAAACGACTTTTTCCATATGTCAATTCTCAAATCAGAAAATTCACACAAGGGAGAAACCTTCTGGATGTAATGAGTATAGAAAAGTGTTTAGGCAGGGCCGGTGCACTAGGTTAATCCTCTGCCTGCAGCACCAGCATCCCATATAGGCACTGGTTCTAGTCCTGGTTGCTCCTCTTCCAGTCCAGCTCTCTGCTGTGGCCTGGGAAAACAGCACAAGTGTTTGGGCCCCTGCACCCGCATGGGAGACCAGGAGCAAGCACCTGGCTCCTGGCTTCGGATCGCCATAGCTCTGGCCATTTGGGGGGGTGAACCAATGGAAGGAAAAATCTTTCTCTCTCTCTCTCTCTCTCTTTCTCTCACTGTCTGTAACTTTACCTGTTAAAAAGTAAATAAAAATCTTTTTTTAAAAAAAGCCTTTTGGCATAGGTCAATCCTCATTACCATCAGAGAATTCAGTGAGGGGAAACATTATGAATGTAATGAATGTGAAAATACAGTTTTCTGAGATCCAAGCCTCAAGAGGCATAGAATGCACAGAAGGGAAACTTTTGAATGCAATGAATGCAAAAAAAAAAATCTTTACCGGAAGTTAAACCTCAACAGATAACAGAGAAGTCACACAAAATGGAAAAAAAGCCCAATCTTATAATAAATATGAAAAATATTTTTGCCTTGTCAATCTTCAGCACACCTTTAGCAATTCAGAGATGAGAAAGCATGCACGTATGTGATGACCATAAGTCACCTCACTATGTGAGAAACCACACAGTTGCAAAAACACTCTGTATGCAATGGAAGTAGAAAAGCCTTTACTAAAAGGCAAACTGCCACAAATGTTAGAAAAATTTCAGAAAGTAAACACTGAAAATGTAATACATATGGGAAAGTCCCTTTCTGCAATCATGACTCAGCAGGGATTAAGGAATTCATGTGGTAGAGTAAAGTGTGTGACACAGGCTGACTATATGTTCTTCAAAATCTGCTTTTCTCTTTGACATACAATCTGCATTTTTAGCTTCCCATTATTTTGAGTGTGATAATGTAAATGAACTACACTTTCACAAATTTTCTTAACAAATGTTCAGTCTATATCACTTTTTTGAAATATCACCTTCCTTGATTGCCAACTTATTTGGTGGAGTGGTTTTCTTTTCTGCCCATGATTCCTTTCTCACATTATTCTAGTAGAAACCAGTGGTTTGGCTACAGTTATATCACTTGACTCATGTTGCAGCTATAACACTTTACCTATACCCATGGATTTTTCCTATTTTGAAAGACAAAGTTAGAGAGAGAAGTAGAGATAGACAGAGAGAGAAAGATCTTATATGTGCTAATTCACTCCCTAAATGGCCGCAAGAGCTGCAGCTGAGCCAATCTGAAGCCAGAAACCAGGAGTTTCTTCAAGTTTTCCCACATGGGTGCAGGTGTCCAAGGACTTCAGCCATCCTCTTTTGCTTTTGCAGGCCATAGCAGAGACCTGGATCAGAAGTGCAGCAGGTGCAGGTGCAGGGCCCAAGGACGTGGGACATCCTCCACTGCCTTCCCGGGCCGCAGCAGAGAGATGGACTGGAAGGGGAGCAACCAGGACAGAATCCAGTGCCCCAACAAGGACTAGAACCCAGGGTACTGGTGCCACAGGCAGAGGATTAGCCTAGTGAGCCACAGAGCTGGCCTTGGTAGCTTCTTAAACACCAGGTCAAGCAATCATCTCTGGTTCTCAGTTGAAATCTGTTGTGGTCAGATAAAATACCTCATATGGTTTCCATAATTTCAAATTCATTCAGACCTTTTATAATCTAGTAAATTATATTCTCTCTAAAATATATGTATTTGTGAAAAGTGCATATTG
This sequence comes from Oryctolagus cuniculus, assembly GCF_964237555.1. NCBI lineage: Eukaryota > Metazoa > Chordata > Mammalia > Lagomorpha > Leporidae > Oryctolagus > Oryctolagus cuniculus. The sequence goes on along the minus strand of NW_027208203.1, from coordinate 310,219 downwards.
TCTTGTTCAGTGTTGTGATATTTATGTTTAACTTTACTCTTATAATGTTCATATATTTCTCCTTTTTCCATAGTTGTTCTCTACCTTTTTAAATGTGAGATATTGAAATCACCAAATGCCTTTCTTTAAAAGCCTACTTGCTTCTTTGTCATGTTCTCCTATGATGCTTAGTTTTTTTGTTATATGTACTCTGTTAAATATGTAATTTAATAGCTCACAAGTATGATCCTCAGAAAAAGGATAAAACCAAGTTTCTTGATATTTTAATTGCCTTGTTTCATTTCTTATGACTTGTCCCTGGTTTGCAACTGCGATCACAGCAGAATAACTTTTTTCTTCATATTTCTAGTGTATATTTGAATTATCATTCCAATTTTCACCCCATTATGCTGTTCCAAATCTACTTCCACAAGCCTAAGTATTTGTTAGAAAACTACCCCAAGTTTAGTGCCATCATCTTTCTCAATTTTTTGGGCTACCATAGAAAAATACTACATATTTTTTAAAGCTTTTATTTAATGAATGTAAATTCATAGGTACAACTTTAGGAATATAGTTATTCCTCCCATAACCACCCTCTCACCCCCACTCCTGTCCTACCTCCTACTCCATCTCCCATCCCATTCTTCATTAAGATTCATTTTTATTAACTTTATATATAGAAGACCAACTCTATACTAAGTAAAGATTTCAACAGTTTGCACCCACCGCACACACACAATGTATAAAGTACTGTTTGAGTACAAGTTTTGCAGTTAATTCTGATAGTACAACTCATTAAGGACAGAAGTCCTACATGGGGAGTAAGTGCACAATGACTTCTGCTGGTAATTTAAGAATTAACACTCTTATACTCTTATTTATGACATCAGTTATCACCCAAGGCTCTTGCCATCAGCTGCATTTACTTCCAGGTCTATATTGAATAGCAATGATGAGATTGCACATCCTTGTGTGGCACCGGATCTCAGTGGGAATACTTCCAACTTTTACCCATTCAATATGATGCTGAACATGGGTTTGAATTAATTATCTTGGTTGTTTTGAGGAATGTTCCTTCTCTACCGAATTTGCTTAGAGTTTTCATCATGAAAAGGTGTTGTTATTTTATCAAATGCTTTCTCTGCAACTATTGAAATAATCATATGGTTTTTATTCAGCAGTTAATTAATGTGATGTATTATATTGATTGATTGGTAAGTGATGTACCATCCCTTCATACCAGATATAAATCCTACTTGGTCTTGTGTCACTCCCCCTCTTCGTGGAGGAATGACACTAAACACTGCCTAGGCTTCCTATCCGAGTCACGGCACCATTATGTCGCTCCCCCTCTTCGTGGAGGAACGACACAGGACCCTGCGCTGTTCTTTTGTCTGCTCGGCCCTCCCCGGGTTTGCTGCTGGTTCTTCCCGGGTTGGCTACCGACCCTTCCACCTCCGTGGAAGGGCGGTTCCCCCTGCCACTTTCCCCACTTCCGCGGGGGAACGGCACACCGCCAGCCGGCTCTCTCGGGGCTGCTCAGGTGTTCCTTCAGATAGATGTTCCTCTTAGATATTCCTGGTGCGTGTTGTCTCTCTCCTCCTTTATAGTCCTCTTCCACCAATCCCAACTCTGCTACCCACACGCTGAGTACGCTGCTCTCCTCCAATCAGGAGCAGGTCCTGCTGTTTATTGGTTGAACTGGAGGCAGCTGAGTAGAAGCTGTTTCCTCCTCTCCCAGCGCCATATTGTGGGAGAGCAGATGCATAGAATAAGTCTTAATTCCAGTAACAGTCTAGTCCGAGTTGCTCCCAGTTGCTCCCCACAGTCTTGGTGGATAATCTTTCTGATATGTTGTTTGATTCAGTTGGCTAGTGTTTTGTTGAAGATTTTTGCAGCTAGGTTCATCAAGGAAATTGGTCTCTAATTCTTTCTCTGTTGCATCTTTTCCAGGTTTAGGAATTAAGGTGATGCTGGCTTCATAGAAACAATTTGGGATTATTTCCTCCCTTTCACTTGTTTTGAATAACTTAAGAATTGGCGTTAGTTCTCTTTTAAATGTCTGGTAGAACCCCGACACCATCCTAGGCTCTAGCCCCTGCAGCCATTGCTGGAAGCCAGGTGGCCACATACCCAACCACCAGCCCCACCCCCATCCTAATGGGATTCACTACCCCTACTGCCCTGCCCACCCCCCAGCAAAGTTTTAAAAGGACCTGTTCCTGAACTCATGACTCTCTCTCCATCTCCTGATCTCTCTCCCTCTGTCTCTCTCTGTGTCTCTTGATCTCTCTCTGGATCTCTCTCTTACACTTTCCTTCTCTTTTTCCCTCTTAGCCCCTTCTCTCTCATCTGTCTGGTTTCCCCTAATAAACTCTTTCCCTTAAGAAATAAGTAAATAAATAAATGTCTGGTATAATTCAGCAGTGAATTCATCCAGTCCTGAGCTTTTCTTTGTTGGGAGGGTCTTTATTACTGATTTAATTTCTGTCTTGGTTATGGGTCTATTTAGGTTTTCTATGTCTCCATGGTTCAATTTAGGTAGGTTGTATGTGTCCAGGAATCTATCGATTTCTTCTGGGTTTCCCAGTTTGTTGACATACAGCTCTTTGCAGTAGTTTCTGATGACTCTTTTTATTTCTGTGGTGTCGTTACAATCCCTTTTTCATCTCTACGTTTATTGATTTGGGTCTTTTCTTTCCTTTTTTTGGTTAATTCAGCCAGTGGTGTGTCAATTTTGTTTATTTTTTCAAAAAACCAGCTCTTCATTTTCCTGATCTTTTATATTTTTTGTTTCAATTTTGTTAATTTCTTCTCTAATTTTATTTATTTCTTTTCTTCTACTAGTTTTGGATTTGGTTTGCTGCTGTTTTTCTAGATCCTCGAGGTGCATAGAAAGATCATGTATTTGGTGCATTCCAGTTTCTTGATGTAGGCACCAATTGCTATAAACTTTCCTCTTAACACTGCTTTTGCTATATCACAAATTTTGGTAAGTTGTATTGTCATCTTCATTTGTTTCCATTAATTTTTAGATATCTATTTTGATTTCTTCTATGACCCACTGTTCACTCAGAAGCATGTTTTTCATTATCCATGCATTTCCATATGATGCAGAAATTCTTGAGTTGTTGATTTCTAGCTTTGTTGCATTGTGGTCTGAGAAAATGCGTAGTATGATTTTGATATTTTTGATTTTGCTTAGACTCACTTTATGGCCTAACATATGGTCAATCCTAGAGAAAGTTCCATGCACTGAAGAGAAAAATGTATACTCTCTGGTTGTAGGGTGGAAGGATCTGTAGATATCTGCTAGGTCTCTTTGGTCTATGGTGTCAAATTAACTCTGTTGTTTCCTTGTTGATTTTCTGGTTCAACTGTCCATTGCTGAAAGCAGGGTATTGAAGTCCCCAAATACTATTATATTTGAGTCTATATCTCCCTTTAAGTCTCTTAACAATTCTTTTAAATAGCCAAGTGCCCTCTATTTAGGCACATATACATTTATAATAGTCACATCTTCCTGTTGAGTTGATCCTTTGATCATTATGTAGTGTGCTTCTTTGTCTCTTTTAATAGTGTTTGTGTTAAAGTCTATTTGGTTTGATATTAGGATGGCCACACTACCTTTTTTTGGTGTCTGTTAGCATGGATTACCTTCTTTCATCCTTTCACTTTCAGTCTGTGTGCATCTTTGTTGGTAAGGTGTGTTTCTTGTAGGCAGCAAATAGATGCGTTTTGTTTTTAATCCATTCAACCAGTCTGTGTTTTTTAACTGGGGAGTTAGGCCATTTACATTCAGTCCGACTATTGTTAAGTACTGTCTTTGCCCTGCCATGTTTCCTTAAACAGTCCTGTTTATGTATTTTGGATTTCATTTGTACTTTTGCTGGGTCATTTTCTGCATTCATCTTTTGTAGTGATATTCCTGTTTCTGTGTGTATCCTTGAGCATCTTTTGTAGGGCTGAGAGAGTAGTTACAAATTCTTTCAATTTCTGCTTGTTGTGGAAGATCCTTATTTCTCCTTCATTAATAAATGAGAATTTTGCAGGGTACAGGGTAAAGTATTCTGCATTGACAGTTTTTTCTCTTAGGACTTGGAATATGTTTTGCCATTGTCTCCTTGCCTGGTTCGCTGCAGGTGGAGGGGTGGTGCCCATATCCTCACTTGACCTCTCCACTGCACCTTCACTGCACCTCTGCCACTTCTCCTCCCTCTTTGCTCCCTTAACGTGGACCTCAGCAGTCTCTGGTGGACTCCTGGGCTTCTCTGCACGAACTTCCCATGATTCTGTCACCAGCTTGTTTCCCTTCTGCTTGCTATCTATTTTGCCCTGTGCATCTTGGAACATTCTGTTGCTATACCACCAAGTTGGCCCCTCTCCCTGACACATCAAAAAATACCATATTATGATGGTTAAAGGAAGTAAACTAGTTTTCATAGTTCTGAAAGCTGGGTTCCATGTCAAGGTCTTTGGTTATTTGTTTTCTGGCGAGGGCTCTCTGCTTTGCAGATTTTTGCCTTATTGTGTCTTTTAGGCTCAACTTCCTCATTCTCTGTCCAGAGAAGACTTCTCACCAGGGCCCATGTTGCTCTTTGATGAGAAATTAAATCTTTCAGAGTCAGGCATCAAGTCTATTGCTACTAAGATTAATTATTACTATAAGAGGATGAACTTTGTTGATAATTACACGAAACTCATATTTACCAACATACTATTCAACCTAGTTAAACATGTTGAGAAGTCAGTTCTTGTTCCCTAATATAAAGCTAACCACAGGAGGCTATTTCCTTCCCAGAGCCCCATGTCTCCTCAGATCAGGAAGCTTCAGCCTTTGCTATCAGGAGGTAGGGCTGGCTCCTACCTGAATGGCCACTGACTCTCCCTGCATATCCATGGCATCTGCCTCTTTGACATCCACTTTCCAGTCACTCTGCAGTGGACACAGCTGATTAACTCACCACTGTCTTGCAGTGCACTATGGTCCCCAGTTTTCTTTGATGTTCCCAATTCCTAGCTATTCTACTGTGGGCTCAGCTCTTGTACCAAGGTTATCCCCTCACTGACTTGTGTGCTCCGCTCTCTGATGTCCTGTGACATGCCCAGTTTCCAGCCATGCAATGGTGCACCCAGCTCCCAATCATTCCTTGGCAGGTACAGCTCCTGTAACAAGTTCAGTGCCTGGGGCACCTGATCCTCTGCCAATGTGATGGAGATGCTGATGGAGGTGTATGGCAAGTAAGGGAACTTCTGAGACCATGCAATTCTCATGTGCGGCATGTGCCACAGCAAGGGGATTTCTGAGGCAAACAGCTGATCTTGATGGTGCAGTGCCTTAGGATGAAGTACCCTAATGTGAGTACATCAGAGCCGACAAAGTAAGGTCAACCCTGAACATCTGAGAGGCCCTGAGCACTGGCTGCTCCATATGCTAAGAGTTCAGCTCCATCTGTGGTGAATAAATTTCTGGACTCTGGAGGTAGCCCCTACCATGTCATCTAGCCACAGAGGTGCAATCTATTCATGGAGAAACACTCATGCTGTGACACAGCCTTATCCCAGGTGGGTCCAGTGAATCCCTTTTTAAGTAAGGCTGTCCCTGCCTCCCCCAGCAAGTTTATAGATGGGTGGGTCACCTACACAGATTATCTCCTGGTGTTATTATTTAGAATGCATCCCATATACTGATGAAAGAACAAAACTCTCATGTGCATCTTCTTAAGTAAAAGAATGAAAACTATGTAGTGGCCCCCAGCTGAGGGTCCAAATTGCCTTCCCCAACCTTGGTTTGTGAACAGAATATGAATGTGAGGAATCAAGTTTCTCATCCTCCCCTTCTTCACAGCACACACCTCTAATACACTGCCATTTTCTGCTTGTTTCTTATCTTTATGCAGGTGAGGTTCAGGCACTTGCTTCTTTCATTTTATGTGACGTTGAATCCATTGCTACATGGCAATCTGTGGCACATTCATTTTTACATTTTGAGGACTCTTAAGATGATACCCACTGGGCTACATAACTGTGTCATGTCACTTGAAATAGCCTAAGAATAGAGGTGATGAGCCTCAGGCCAGCCCATGACCCTGGAATATGTCATGTCAATGTGTTTCCAAACTAGCTGGATCCAATTGAATTTGCCTTCAGTGAAGAGCATTTCTATGCTTGTCCCCATGCCACCACCTGCTATGGTGAGATTTACTTGCTGCTCCCAGATTGTGACTGCATCTCCCCAATTGCTAATGGACTGATTACTGCTTACATATTGAATTACCTTTTATTTGGAGAATTTAGGCTGCTTACATTCAAGGTTACCTTGATAAGTAATGACTTGATCATGCCATTTTCTGTAAATATTCCTATTGTTTGCTTTGAATTCCTTAGCACTTTTAGTAGGAGATTTTCTGTCTTCACATTTTTTTTTTCATAATGATGACTATCTTTCTGTGTTTCTGTGGGTAGCACATCCCAATTCATCATTTGTAAGAGTGGATGAGTGGTAACAAATTCTCTCAATGTCTGCTATGAAGAGTTCTTATTTTACCTTCAATCATAAATGAGAGCTGTGCAGGGTACAGTATTCTGGGATGATTTTTTAAGTCTTGGACTGTCCTTCCACTCTCTCCTAGTCTGCAGGGTTTCTGATGAGAAATCAGCCATGAGTCTAATTGAAGATCTTCTGAAGGTAATTGTATTTCTCTTTGTGCACATTTTAGAATCTTTTCTTTATGTCTTACTTTTGGAAGTTTGATTACAATGTATTATGGTGAATATCTTTTCTGATCATAGGAGTTTTATGTGCTCCCTATACTTGGATATCCTTTTTCTCTAAATTAGGAAAGTTTTCTGTTACTATTTCACTGTATAGGACTTCTAATCCATTCTCTTTCCACACCTTCAGAAAATCCTAAGACCCCCATGTTGGATTGTTTGATAGCATCCCATAAGTCTCCAACACTGTTTTCTTTTATTTTTGTAATTTCTTTTTTGTGTGATTTAGATATTTCCAAAGTATTCGTCTTCTAGCTCAGATATTCTTTCATCTGCCTCCCTAAGACCATTGTTAAGGCATTCCACTGTATTTTTATTTGACATATTGAATTCTTCATTTCTAATATTTCAGATTCTTATTCAAAATCTGTACCTCATGGGAAAATTTTTCATTCATGTCATGTATGGATTTCTTTAACTCATGAATTTCATTGCCTGTGAGTAATTCCATTATCATTCTTTTGAATTCCTTTCTAGGAATTCACCAAACTTTCATCATCACATTCTAATATTGAACTGTGGTTGTGTTTCTTTCAGGAAGTCACACTGTCTTCCTTGTTCTTGCTTCTTGGATTTCTCATTTTTTTAGGTATTCATAGAAACACTTGTTGGTTTTCTCCATTGTTGGGTTTTATCTTTTACCTATGCCCCTGTGGCTTAATACAGTGCTCCCTCAGTGAATACGTAGAAGCATATGCTGGGTGGGGCCAAGGAGCTCTGCTCAGTGCTCTAGTGTGTGAAAGTCCATGACACCCATGTTGGGCTTGGTAGATCTCCTCTATTGTCAGCAGCAGGGAGAATATGACCATGCTTCTTGGTGTAATCACACCCTCACCTTCTCTTCCAAGGTGATCAATGCCTGAGGTTAGCCCACAGTGTGCACAACCCTCACCTGCCCTGGTGCATGAACCACCCAAAGAATCTGTGAATCTGCACAGATTCACTGTTATCACAGAATCCTCAGCAATGGCCCAGCCTAGGCAGAGGGCTCTGAGCCTCTGACATCAGACATGTGATTTCCCAGAGACCCAACTACACCCTATCATGCAGTCAGAATGCCCACAAGCACAGTGTGCGAGGCCCTGCAGTCACAGGGTGCATAGGATCCCCTATCCACCCCACAAGCCTGTCTTGTCCATGGAGAGAGCAGTCATCCCGATCCAGCTGCCTGTGGGTGCTACACCTTGGAAGTTTGGGCTCTGGAGCTTGTGATAGGTTGAGAAGGTGGGGACACCTCACAGTCCTAAGTGGGTTCCCAGGCCCCTGTCAGTCCTCCCAGCCAGACTCAAAGTCAGTGGGAAAGGTAGATTTCTCCCTCTGGTAAAATCTCCTGGTCATACATACTAGAGTGCCACAGCTTCTACTGTTGTCAAGATGGTGCCATCTCCCTGCCAGTTACCAGGCACCATTTTTTGGGTGATGGGGAGACATAAATGTGCCTTTCCTTCACTGGATTGGGTTGGTACCCTGCTGCCTAACTAGGTCTCCAGGCCAGACTCAAAGTCAGTGTAGTCCTCAAGGTTCTCACTCATGCAGTATCACCAATGGCATGGGCTGCCACAGTCTGCCCTCAGCTTGCACTCCAAAGCTAATGCCTCCCCCAGCCTCTGGCTACAGGAGTTTTGTGTGATGTTCCTGCTGTTTGAAAGCATATGGCTTAGGTAAACCTATCTAATAATTACAAAAATGGAAATATGTCTTTTGTCTTTTGCATATGAGATATTGTTACATGATACATGAAGACCCTAAAAATGTGGCCATGCCTCCAAGAGTTGATTACATTCCTGCAAGAGAGTTTAGATATTAAAATTCTTCCTTTTTTGTGGGGGGTGGCAGAGAGGACAGCCCAGCAGCTTCTGAGCTTTAAGCTGTCCTGTGCCATTTTTTTTTATTTTTAAAAAAATTCTTATTTATCAGAAAGGTAGAAGGAGTGGAGAAGATCTTCTACCTCCTGGTCCATTCCTCAAATGCTCACAACAGCTGGGGCTGGGGCTGGGCTGGACCAAAGGCAGGAGCCAGGAACTCAATCCAGGTCTCCTGTGTGGTGGTTAGGATCCCATCACCTTCTTTCTCTTTCCCAAAGTGCACACTGGCAGGAAGCTGATATTGGAAGAAGAGCCAGGACTTGAACTCAGGTACTCTGACATGGGTTGTGGGCATCCCAAGTGACATTTCAACTGCTGTGCCAAATATCCAGCCCTCCTCCCATTTCTTTAAGTGCATAGGATACAAGGCAGAAGAACCTTGGTTCCAGCAGCTAGGAGCCCTGTTCTGGAGTTGCAAGGCTCTATTCAAATCCTCCCCCCCTGCCTCACTGGGTTCTTCAATTTCTTTGAGATCACCAGCAACCATATAGTGGTAATACTGCTGTATAGTAGACTTGCTTTCAGGATTTAATTATATAACACAAGTAAGCCATTTAGTACAGGGCTCCATTATCAAGTGCTAGGTAATTTCTAGCTATTTATTATCACCACTGTTATTATCCCAGCACTTGAGTCTCTGTTTTTAAATAAAAATGAATTCCTTGAGAGCAGCGATACCCTTTATCTACATTAAAAATATTTATTACAGCTTCATACACAGGATTAGAAATGCAGCAAATAATACAGTTGTTAAGTTAAAATGGAAGTGGGCTGATGAGTCATAAATTCTGGCCATGTACCTTGCAAAAGATATTCCTCAGTTTTGATTTGTCAAATGTTAGTATGGCAAATATGTTCCATTTTAAATGAATTTGTGATTTTACATTTAATGCATATATCTGATAGAGAGTATATAATTCATCTTAATTTTTCTGTAGTGTCTAATTATTTGACTTTTCTTTCTTTTTTTTTTTGACAGGCAGAGTGGACAGTGAGAGAGAGAGACAGAGAGAAAGGTCTTCCTTTGCCGTTGGTTCACCCTCCAATGGCTGCCGCGGCCGGCTCGCTACGGCCGGCGCATCGCGCTGATCCGAAGCCGGGAGCCAGGTGCTTCTCCTGGTCTCCCATGGGGTGCAGGGCCCAAGCACTTGGGCCATCCTCCACTGCACTCCCTGGACATGGCAGAGAGCTGGCTTGGAAGAAGGGCAACTGGGATAGAATCCAGTGCCCCGACCGGGACTAGAACCCGGTGTGCCAGTGCCACAAGGCAGAGGATTAGCCTATTGAGCCGCAGCGCCAGCCATTATTTGACTTTTCATTGAGATTTTAGACCACTTCCTTTGAAAATTATTGTTTATGTAATTCAACTTATCTGTCATAATATTGCTTTCTTTTAATTCCATATTTTGTTATACCATTCGGCTTTATTTTAGATGATTATTTTATTTATTTTCATTTATTTGAAAGACAGAGTTACAGAAACAGCCAGAACTCAGCTGATCTGAGTCCAGGAGCCAGGAACTTCTTCTGGGTCTCCCACACAGGTGCAGGAGCCCAAGTACTTGGGCTATCTTCTACTGCTTTCCCAGGCCATCAGC